>NC_089267.1:16335434-16661666 GCF_963930625.1 Muntiacus reevesi
CTGACTCTTTGCAACCCTATGGACTCCAGCCCACCAGGCTCTTCTGTCTGTGGAATTTTCCAGGCAAGAATACTGAAGTGGGTTGCCATTTCCTACTCTAGAGAGAAATATAAAATGGTACAATCTTTTTTGGAAAGTAATTTGGCAGTTTCTTTAATAGTTAAGCATATACCTAGCATACATTCAGCTACTTTACTTGAGGATAAAAGGGAATACATTTGCTTACAAATACTTTACAGAAATTTTCAGAGCAACTTTATTTGCAATGGCCAAAGCCTGGAACAATCAAAATGGCAATTAACAGGTAAATGAATAAAATAAATTGTGGTGTTTCCTTATAATGGAATACTAGTTAGCAAAATAGGAATAAACAACATGAATGTTGTGTCGAAGTCCTGGCATGCTGCCATCCATGGGGTCACAAAAAGTTGGACTCAGGTGAGCGATTTAACTGAACTGAATATATATATATACATATATATTTACATATAATATACATATAATATATATATATATGGAGGAGACATAAGAGGTGTAAATTCCATCCTTGGGGAATGATCTCCTGGAGAATGGAATCACTACGTACACTATCATTCTTGCCTGGAGAATCCCATGGACAGAGGAGCTTGGCGGGCTACAACCTATGGGTTCACAAAGAGTCAGACACAACTGCACAATTATTTCAAAATTATTATTCCAAGTGAAAGAAAATAGACATAAAAATTAGTTACACTGTATTATTTCATTTTCTCCAAGGAATCTTCCTGACCCAGGGATCGAAACTGGGTCTCCCAAATTGTAGTCAGACGCTTTACCATCTGTGTCACCAGGGAAGTCCAAAAGGTGAACTAGTAGATAGAAATACAAAGCAGATCCCTGGTGACTTAGGAATGTGAGGACTTGGCACAGAAGGATATGAGAAGGAGGAATTACAAAGGGACAGAAGGAAATTTTGGACAGTGATGAATATGTTCTATGTCTTCATTGTGGTGATGATTCATAGATGTATGCATATGACAATACCTATGAGACTTTACACTTAAAATATATGCAATATATTGTATGTAAATTTTGCCTCAAAAATGGTGATTAAAATAGAACTATGGTTTTTTGAACCTTGAATAGATGACATCATATTGTAAGAATTCTTTGTAAGAATTGTAACTTTTCATGTATCTTTTTTGACATTCATTCTGTCGACTAATCAGTTATACTTTATTTTCACTGTAGTATGTTGTTCTTGTGTATAAATGTATCACAATAATTTTATCAATTTTGCTGTTGAAAAAAATTCAGACTCTTTCTAGTTTTTTTGGCCATTGTGGACGTGCTGTTTTATATATTTATGTTCTTGTCTCCTAGTGCACATTTGGAAATGTTTCCTTGGGAAGATTTGTCTCTAGGAGTAAAATGTAGGATATTTGCCTGTTCAGTTTTTCTTAGAGATACCGCACTGTTTTCCCAAAACTTGAAGCAGATGAGAGTTCTTTCAGTCTACAAATTGGCTAACACACATGATATGATCTGATTTTTAAAAACTGCCAATTTGATGTACACTTTCTCCTTGGCCAGCTTGGGCTGCTGTAACACATTACCCCACACTTGGCAGCTCTATGGTCAGGCCTCTCAAGGTGGCTGTTCTCTTCCTTTCTGTACCTCCCCCATAGGAGTGACTGCTTCACCTACGTCCTACTCACATGACTGACCTTCCTATATGCTTGTCTCCTCCCTAGTTAGTGACTGTTCTAACTTTAGATCAAGATGCTCCATTCTGCTTATCAAAGGAGCCATGAGGGGTGTGCCCTTCTGCAGGTTTCCCTGGCAACCAGTGAGCCAACAGCCACCATGTCCTGCCTGCCATCTGCTGCACATGGTGAGATGTCCCTCCAAGACCTTGATTCAGGTGCATAAGATCACCCCATCCGTTAAACCACTTATGTCTCTGTTGCTAACTCTGAGCCCTTCTTCAGTATTGAAACTGGGCAAGTACAAGCCTTGTAGACCTGTGGGGTATAGCTCAACAACTCCTTAAAACAAAAATTTATTTTCTCACTGTCCTGAAGTCTAGAGATCAGAGTGCTAGCACAGTCGGGTTCTAAGGAAATGGCAACCCACTCCAGGTACTCTTGCCTGGAGAATCCCATGGAGGGAGGAGCCTGTAGGCTACAGTCCTTGGGGTCACAAAGAGTCAGACACGACGGAGCGACTTCACTTTCTACCTGGCTTAGCAATGGCCAGCTTCTCACCATGTACTCACACGACAAGAGAAAGACTTTCTCTTCCTCCTCTTAGAAGACCACTAATGCCACCATGAAAGCCCATTTTCATAAGCTAACCTAACCTTAGTTACCTCCCAAAGCTTTCTTCTCTAAATGCTCTCACATTGGGAGTTGGGGCTCCAACATAGGAATTTGAGGGGGAACAAAATATTAATATCACAGCAGCTATAGTTTTAATTACTAAATTACCTAATTACTAAATAAGTTGAATATCTTTTTGTATGATTAAGCACCATTTTTTGCCTCTGCTTTAAAACACCTGATCAAGTCTTTTACTCATTTCCTATTGTAAAGTTTGTATTTTTCTTACTAGCTCACAGACATTATACTTAATATATATTTATATGAATTCATTCCTATGCTAACTATTCATATTATAAATAATTTTTAGTTTGTGGCATATAGCTTTATAATAATTTTACTAGCAGAATACTTTAATTCTTTTTATTGAAGTACAGTTGATTTACAGTATTGTGTTAGTTTCATGTGTAAAGCAAAGTAATTCAGTTATGTACATATAAATTTTTCAGATTTTTTCCATTACAGGTTATTACAAGATGTTGAATACAGAATATTTTAATTTTAACACAGCTATATTAATATTTTTATGATTTTCAAAAATTTGTGTGACTTCTTAAAGAGTTTCTTCCTTTCCTAGGATAAGGTCAAAAAATGTTAGCTTCATTATTTTTCACAAAGTTATAAGCTGGCATTTAATCCACTGTGAATCAGGGATTTGTGTTTGTTTAAATTAATAACAAATCAACATGGTATCTGACCAAAAATAACGACCATTAGCATAGTACTGGAAAAATAGAAAGATCCTTAAGTCTTGATGATGTCATTGAAACCCTATATAAATCTTGCACCCCCCTATTTCCAGACTTCTTACTATATAAGATAATAATGTTCTTATGGACTGAGTCACTCTATCTGAATATTCTATAACTTGCAGTTAAACTCTTGCTATAAAAGATACTATAATAACCTGGGCACTGTTTTCTAGGTGTAATTGGGAAACAGAGCAGAAAAGTCAGAACAAAGAAGCACATCCCCGATCCAGTTGGTTTTTATCTTGTTGCTGGAGTTTATATAATGCACTGATTGTTACCTAATTGGACCAGTTACCTTCTCTTTTTGAAGATCCTTCGCTGATTACAAGACATCAGGGTCCAAAACAGAGAAGAAAGTTGTAGGCTTTTGTTGCAAAACAAGACACGGTGTCAGTATTGAATGCAGCCCGCAGCCTTGTCTCCTTGTTATTGACATTGAGAATCAGTGCAACCTCTTCAAAGAGTTCCCCTGCAAGAGCCTTGATCATGGAGGCTGATGGGACCGAGAGAGATTTAATGCACTATTAGTGGTCTGAGAGCATTGCACCTGCAGGAACATGACTGCAACCAACGGGCTGTGTTAACGTCTTCTGAGGCTGTAAACTTGTTGAAAATGCACCTCAGTTCTCAAAGCTGAGAAAATGAAGATGTAAGTAATCCTGGACCAAGTGTTTAGCCTTGTGGTTTATTTTCTGCTTAACAATAATGGGAGAAAAGTAGCAAACTCCTATTACTTGTGATGCATGCAGCAATCCTTGTACACCTCAGCTGGACAACTTGGAGAAGATGAAGCTGTTTGTATCTTTATACCCAAGAGAATGATGCTCCCGATCTGGACTGCCAAGATTTGACAGTATTCGGCATCAGACCATTTAGAGAAACTCATTATGTGCAATTTGTTCCAATTAATATGAAAGCCTAGCATTTCTCCAAAAACAGCTCCTAGGGTAAACAGTGACTGGATTGATATTTTACAGAATCTGTTGATTAGGTTCACCAGAGCACAAGGCATTATGACCATCAGTCCCCAATTATGATGCTTAATGGGTATAACAAAGCCTCTCATTTTCCAGGAAAATAACCTCTTTGGCCTGACCTTTCAAATCCCAAATGATTTTGTTTCTTTTCAGTTTCTTTTGTAGGATAGGCCCTCCAAACAGAATTTATTAGTTAGCAAGTGTGTGTGTTAGTCGATAAGTCGTGACCGACTCTCTGCGACCCCATGGAGTGTAACCTGCCAGGCTCCTCTGTCCATGGAATTCTCCAGGCAAGAATACTGGAGTAGGTTGCCATTTCCGTCTCCAGTTAGCAAAGTTTGTTGTAAGACCCTACAGAGGGACTTCCCTGGTGGTTTAGTGGTTAAGACTCTGTGCTTCCAATGCAGGGCATGCGGGTTCAATCCCTGGTCAGGGAAATAAGATCCCCCGTGCCATGTGCTGTGGCCAAATAAAAATAAAATGACTAGATCAACATTTAAAGAAACTATACAAAAGGCGCCTCTTTTAGAAGTGCAGAGGCCAAGCAGAGCACAGGCTACATTGGGAAATTAGGAGACCTGGGACCTGCCTGATCATGCCTTCATGCTTGGGTGAATTGAGGTAAATTATTCTTCAACTGTCTCGTAATAGGAGAAGTGGAACTAGATTTCATCTCTCAAATTCTTTGCATTCTCCTTCTCAGCCCTGAATTTTATGAACCCTTCATTTTATGCTACTTTTGCCAGTGTTCAGGACACCCCTGTCATCATCCTCTTTAATGAACTCCACTGCCTGTGTGCTGAGCCACTTCAGTCATGACCCCATGGACTGTAGCCCACCAGGCTCCTCTGTCCATGGGATTCTCCAGGAAAGAATACTGGAGTGTGTTGCCCTGCCCTCCTGATCCAGGGATTGAACCCGCTTCTCTTACGTCTCCTGTATTGACAGGCAGCTTCTTTACCGCTAGCGCCACGTGGGAAACCCCAGTGAAGTCCATTAAAAACTGACAAAATATCATCTTAGAAAATGTTTATTAGGTTTCAAAGAAACATTGGAACTCATAACTTTGTTTTTTCTAAAAATCTTCATGTGTGTAGGTGTGGCTTTGCTCAGATCATGAAGAAAAAGTGAGGAATCTACCGAATGACAGTTAAGGTGAGCCAATCACTCAGAATCAGCGTATATAATACTCTGCCCCAGTGTAGGTAATAATGCATTGGAGGCCAACAGAGTAGGGGGAAAGTGTGGGAAGGGTCCTGTGAAGATTCTACAGCAGAAGAAGCAGGCTACCTGTCATAACCACCTGGCGATGTGCCCTCATGTCTCCATTCCTGAGGCAACCAGCTAGGAGGAGCTAGCGTGGTGGGGACACTGAAGCTAGCACCTCTTTGTTTGGAAGTCTTTGCAGAGGTCTCCGGCTGAGACCTCTGTATCCAGTGCCTTCCCTTTCACAGATGACAGGCCTACACCAATCCTGACTGAAAGCTTTCCCTGCCTTCGCCAACCCAATCTCTCTTCTTTAGCCTTCGTGGTGGGCATTCCCCTTGGTAAAGCTTTTGCATGGCTCATCCCATTTTGGCATTGCTTCTTAAATGATCCACCAAAACATAACTGGACTATGTGCAATAAGCAATATTCCTGACTCTGGCATCCAGGCATGACCAGGTAACTATGTGGCAGTAGGTGGATCTGATGTATAACAGCCTTGAAGGGATCTGACAGATCTTCTTTCCCCTGGTCTACATCCCACCAACCAGAATGGAGGCACAATGTTTAGATCCACAGCAGCTAATCTGGATCACAAAACAGAAGTAATATACTTAGGATTAGGTTACAGTTCCCTGATGACAGAGAAACTGTCAGATCAGCCTAGACGATCCTTGTTTCCAGGAGAAAATGGTCAGTGTTGCTATCTTTGCTTTCCTAAAAAACACTATACTGCTGCTGCTGCTAAGTCACTTTTGCCATGTCCAACTCCTTGAGACCCTATAGACCGTAGCCCGACAGACTCCTTTGTCCATGGGGTTCTCCAGGCAAGAATACTGGAGTGGGTTGCCACTTCCTCCTCCAGGGGTTCTTCCCGATCCAGGGATTGAACCTGAGTCTCCTGCAGCTCCTGCATTGCAGACAGACTCTTTACCACTGAGCCACCTGGGAAGTCCCATCGAATAGTATACTGTCATCTTAATTTTTCCAGGTCTGTAGCCTCCAGGGACGTGGGAAGGGCCAAGCAAAACATTAAAGAAATAGGAGCAGGGAGGAGCCAAGATGGCGGAGGAGTAGGACAGGGAGACCACTTTCTCCCCTACAAATTCATCGAAAGAACAATTGAACGCTGAGCAAATTTCACAAAACAACTCCTGATCACTAGCAGAGGACATCAGGCGCCCAGAAAAGCAGCCCATTGTCTTCAAAAGGAGGTAGGACAAAATATAAAAGATAAAAAGAGAGACAAAAGAGCTAGGGGATGGAGACCCGTCCCAGGAGGGGAGACTTAATAGAGGAAGTTTCCAAACACCAGGAAACCCTCGCACTGGCGGGCCTGGGGGAAGTTTTCGAATCTTGGAGGGCAACTTAACTGGGAGGAAAAATTAAATAAAACCCACAGATTATGTGCCTAAAAGCAACTCCCAGCAGAAAAGTACCCCAGACGCCCGCATCTGCCACCAGCAAGTGGGGGCGGAACGGAGAGGAGCGGGCGGCATTGCTTAGGGTAAGGACCGGGCCCAAAGGCCCTGAGAGCAATCGGAGGAAGTTTTTTAAAACTGTGTGATAGCAAGAGAGAGAGAGAAAATTAACCGGCCTGAACACACTGCCAGCTGTTCGTAAAGAAATAGGAGCCAATGCCAGCAGCATGGAATACTCTCCTCTCTCTCTCTCTCTCTCACACACACACACACACACACACACACACACACACACACACACACATCTCAGAGAAGGGACCCTCATCGTTGCTAGTTGCAGTATGTGGGGAAGGACACAACCTGGACTTCGAGAGATGATTAGAATGGAGAAAGGAAGAATGTAGATGGGGAAAACAACCTGAATATATGGTTATTTTTGGATTAAGAACGAGACTACCCTCAAGGTAACAGAGATGAGTTGGAGGCAAATCGTGCAAATTAAAAATCTTGAAAGCTCTGCTTAGGCAACAGCCTAAAGAAACCTCTGCCGGTTACTTGCCTGCTGGCACTCGGGTCTGCCCCTGGCCCTTCTCTGTTCTACTGTGTATAATATTGTGTATTATAGGGCTCCATCCCTCAAGCCACACTGCCACACTTCTTTGACTACGTCTTCTTAGGTGGGTTTGGTCAGTGGAAAGTAATGGCTAGATGCTGGAGAACAGGAGCATGGACAAAATCCGAATATCCTTTTCCTCATCAGTCAACATCTCCAGCAGCTGGTACGTTCCCTCCGTGGTTCCAATGTATGTGACACAACGCTGGTTCCCAGGCTCAGACAATCTTCCCTGTGTTCCTCTAGTCCTAGGGGTGCGAGTGGCTTGCTGTATTCGCTAGATTTGACATCTCCTCGCCTTTTCCTGTTTGTCCTTTAAGCAGTTCTGAAAAGTCAGTCTTTAATTTCCCGTGTTAACTCCTTCTGTTCAAACACCTAACTTAGCAGATGGTGCTGCCACCCTGCGCCTATGTCTGCAACATTCATTTCCACGCAGTGAAGGCTGCTTAATGCTTATCTGCACTTATAGATCTGAAGTTTTATTTATCCAGAGGCGCACATTCAATCATGCATAAAGAAATGACAGAGTCAGGGTCCTCAGAAGCAAACATGGACGAGCAGGAGGTTGATGGATAAAAACCAGCTTCCTAACCCTGGCGTAGAGAGAGGAGAGAGGTGGGTCACTCCAACTTGCATATCACAATTTTTCCTCACAGTTTCTAAGACGGACTGAGCCTAGGGTGCCTATGATAGTACCTGGTTTGGTCACACACACTTTATATAGACTTCCTTCTCCTCCCTGTCTTAATTGCCTGTTCATTGTCAAGTGTCCCAAATAAAACACTTGCGGTTGAATCCTTGTCTGAGGGTCAATGTCTAGGTAAGTAAGTGTTAGTTACTCAGTCGTGCCCGACTCTTTGCAACCCCATGGACTGCAGCCCACCAGGCTCCTCTGCCCATGAGATTTTCCAGGCAAGGATACTGGAGTGAGTTGCCATTTCCTTCTCCAGGAGATGTTCCCTATCCAGGGATCAAATATGGGTCTCCTGCACTGCAGGCAGATTCTTTACTGACTGAGCTACAAGGGAAGCCCATGTCAATGTCTAGGGAAACCCAAGCCAGGACGACAGGCTTGAATATGTCCTACACCAGACACCAGAGAATGAAGAACCTTCTCTTGAACACCGTGCCCATCAATCTTCCACAACTTCCTGTGTAAAAAATCCTTTATCTTAATAACACTTACTTCATGAATTTGAAATCATCTGTTACTCTCTTTTCCGAGAAATTATCATTCCTCCCACTTAGTATTTTCCCTGAAACAAAATAGCAACCCATTAAATATTTGTTGAATGAAAGAATGAATGAAAAAACAAGAGCAGAGAAAGTCCAGGAAGAGACAGAATCTCACCACTGTATTCAGCACAGTCCCTCACAGGTCAGAAGACATTCAATAAATATCAATTGATGGGATTGACAACTGAATGAATTTGGTGATAACTAGCTTAGAGGTTAGCATTGAGGACTTGGGACTGGATGAATTCTTTGAGAAACTGCATAAACAGAGAAGAAAATACTGGTATTAAAAGAGGTAATTTTGTGGCAAGAAGACTGGAGTTAAAGAATTTGAATTAAAAAATACAAAATATTAATATAAATTTTGATGACATAATGTCCTATGATTGCCTTGAAAATGACATAAGTCTATAATCAGGGAGATGCCTGAAGAAATCAACATACAATATTAGTACTTCATACTTACATTATAATTGAACATTTGGACACTAGTGACTAGGTTCAGAGATGATGTTTGGGAAATTCACTGCAGACAGCTTCATGATGAGACACTGAACTTAGAATTATTTAAACTTGTATTTTAAAGTTAATTTTTGCTATAGATGTTACTTACAAATCACATGTTTTTCTCAAAAAAAAAAAAAAAAAAAAAAAAACAGTCCTGTGAAATTTCTAAGCAGTCAAGCTTTTGTGGATATAAGCTTTTCATTTAGTTTTTTAAAAAAACTTTGCAGAATTATACAAGTCTTTCCACTTCTTTCATTAATTAGTCCAAAATATAGTACTAATTTTAGGCTAGTGTTAATTAGTCCAAACACAAGTCATTGTGATATGCTTATGTATTTACAAAATCAGGTCCTCTAAAAACTTGCATTTAGATAAACTATGGAAAAATATAACAAAATACCTCGTGCTATACTATAGGCATCACATAATAAAAATATACATTAAATATTTTCTATCTATTTTAATAAATATTTCTGAAGATAAAGATTTCATGTCATGAATCCTGGGAAAAGCCAGGCGTCAGTAACTGACTCTCAATGAGTGCAAAAGAAAGGTCAGTCTGAAAAAACTGCCTATTGTTTAAGCTGCTTGTCTGCCTGATTCAGATTCTATGGTTAATATTTGCTTTTGTCCAAGAATTCTAGTTCCCACTGAAAACCCTAGAAAGATGTATATTTGGATAAATAACAAGAGCAGCATGTCCCATGGCAATCCTTGATAAAGTGAGCTATGTGTTATAATGCTTTACCTAAATGTTAATTCTCAAGAGGGCTTGGCACAGAAACTACCAATAACCGTCAATGATAGATATTGATAATTTCTTTCAATTTTATTTAATCAAATATATTGTTTTACCAAATTATGCAAATTTATTAGAAACTGTTTAAATCCAATATAAGTAATAAATCTAAGACACATCACTATTAAAACTATAGATCATAAATTTAATATCAGGTAAAAACATGAAGGGCTTCCCAGGTAGAGCAGAGGTAAAGAATCTGCCTGCCAATGCAGAAGGCACAAGAGATGCAAATTCCATCTCTGGGTCAGGAAGATCTTCTAGAGTAGGAAATGGCAAGCTGTTCCAGTATTCTTTCCTGAAAGATCTCATAGACAAAGGAGCCTGGCTGTTTACAGCCCATGGGGTCCCAAAGAGTTGAACATGAATGAGCACACACAAACACAGAAATGTGAAATTCTATGATAAATTTTTCAGGAAAGAAATTCAATCTTCCTAAATCAATCTATGTCAATTTAACCCTCTTCTGCTATTCACAACATAAATTCAAATACATCAGAGAAGACAGAGATAAAAAATTCATCATCCTATTGTGTTTCCTACTTTCCGATCTCCTAGCTTTTTATTTCATTTCTGATAAATCTTCAACTGGTGCAAACAATTTTTCCTGTAAGTTGATAGCATTGTTTGTATTACTGCCTGCTCATTCACCATCATCATCCCAGTCTGAGACATTAATACATTTATAATATAAAAAAAAATGACCAGCAACTGATGGAAGTAGTCTAAAAATGAATTAAATAAGGTTTTATGAAATTTCAATGAGATAACAGAAATGGTAGGGACCTAACAGAAGCAGAAGATATTAAGAAGAGGTGGCAAGAATACACAGCAAAACTGTACAAAAAAGATCTTCATGACCGTATAATCACGATGGTGTGATCACTCACCTAGAGCCAGACATCCTGGAATGGGAAGTCAAGTGGGCCTTAAGAAGCATCACTATGAACAAAGCTAGTGGGGTGATGGAATTCCAGTTGAGCTATTTCAAATCCTGAAAGATGATGCTGTGAAAGTGCTGCACACAATATGCCAGCAAATTTGGAAAACTCAGCAGTGGCCACAGGACTGGAAAAAATCAGTTTTCATTCCAATCCCAAAGAAAAGCAATGCCAAAAAATGCTCAAACTACTGCACAATTGCACACATCTCACATGCTAGTAAAGTAATGCTTAAAATTCTCCAAGCCAGGCTTCTACCATACATGAACCGTGAACTTCCAGATGTTCAAGCTGGTTTTAGAAAAGGCAGAGGAACCAGAGATCAAATTGCCAACATCTGCTGGATCATCGAATAAGCAAGAGAGTTCCAGAAAAACATCTATTTCTGCTTTATTGACTATGCCAAAGCCTTTGACTGTGTGTATCACAATAAATTGTGGAAAATTCTTAAAAGAGGTGGGAATACCAGACCACCTGACCTGCCTCTTAAGAAACCTGTATGCAGTCAGGAAGCAACAGTTAGAACTGGACGTGGAAATACAGACTGGTTCCAAATAGGAAAAGGAGTACATTAAGGCAACATATTGTCACCCTGCATATTTAACTTATATGCAGAGTACATCATGAGAAATGCTGGACTGGAGGAAGCACAAGTTGGAATCAAGATTGCTGGGAGAGATATCAGTAACCTCAGATATGTAGATGACACCACCCTTATGGCAGAAAGTGAAGAAGAACCAAGGAGCCTCTTGATGAAAGTGAAAGAGGAGAGTGAAATAGTTGGCTTAAGGCTCAACATTCAGAAAACTAAGATCATGGCATCTGGTCCCATCATTTCATGGCAAATAGATGGGGAAACAGTGGAAACAGTGGCTGACTTTACTTTTCTGGGCTCCAAAATCACTGCAAATGGTGATTGCAGCCATGAAATTAAAAGATGCTTGCTTCTTGGAAGGAACATTATGACCAACCTAGACAGCATATTAAAAAGCAGAAACATTACTTTTCCAACAAAGGTCCATCTAGTCAAGGCTCTGATTTTTCCAGTGGTCATGTATGGATGTTGAGAGTTGGACTGTGAAGAAAGCTGAGCGGGGAGGAATTGATACTTTTGAACTATTGTGTTGGAGAAGACTCTTGAGAGTCCCTTGGATAGCAAGGAGATCCAACCAGTCCATCCTAAAGTAGATAAGTCCTGGGTGCTCATTGGAAGGACTGATGCTGAGGCTGAAACTCCAGTACTTTGGCCACCTGATGAATGAACTGACTCATTTGAAAAGACTCTGATGCTGGGAAAGATTGAGGGCAGGATGAGAAGGGGATGACAGAAGATGAGATGGTTGGGTGGCATTACCAACTCGATGGACATGGGTTTGGGTGGACTTGGGAGTTGTTGATGGACAGGGAGGCCTGGTGTGCTGCGGTTCATGGGGTCGCAAAGAGTCGGACATGACCGAGCGACTGAACTGAACTGAACTGAATGAGATAACAATCCTTTTAAACAATCCTATAGGTTTTACACACAGGAATAGAGTTTAGAGATATCCTTTAACACCCCTAATCCACAGAAGAGAGAATTGAGGTTCACAGTCATATTCAAAGGTTCATTGAGGTTCAAAGGTCCTTATGGTCAAAGGTCATATTATTGCAAGTTAATGTAAAACACTTGGAGCCCAAGATGTCCACCTCCCGTCCCTGGAAATTTTTTCATTGTAAAATCACCTTGAGTTTTTCAGTGTATTTTACATTCTGTGTTGTATGTTTTTGTTCCCAAGACTAATATTATTTCCAGACAGAAAATAATTCTAAGTAATATTTCATTGATAAAAATTTTATTGGATATGGACATGATTATTCTACTAATTGGTGAACAAGTTTTTGTTCTTATGTTTTTATTTTTAATTTAAACTTTTTATTTTCTATTGGGGTATAGGGTGAACCACTTTTTATTGATCAATTACTGTATGCTAGTCACTGTTTTAAATCCACATAATATGGAGGTCAACGAAACAAATTAAAATCCTTGCCTTCATTGGAACACTTAATCCAAGTTACACATTATAATTTATGATTGTCATATTCCACCTTGGTCAGTGGAATTGTTTTTTGTTAGAAGAGTTTTAGATCAGGAGTTTATTCCATTTCTAAGAAGTCTCTCTGAATGACAAGATCAACAATAGTTATTCTAGTTTTAAATCAGAATCACTGATAAGGGAGTATAGCAAGTGAAGTATAGGATGAAGAGAAGGAGCACTTTCACAGTGTCAGGCCTATGGAGAGACAGTGTTCTGGCTGACTTACACAAAAGCAGACAAACACAACTGAATGACGAAGACTTATCTAGTTCCCATGTGAATTTTTAGCCCTATAACCTGCTTGCTATTTAACTACAAGTACCTAAAATTGTGTGTCCCACACCATAAGTGCTCAATAAATATCCTGAGAATGAAAGAATGGATAATGTAAACTAGATATTGTTTACAAAGAGATGCAAAGATGAATAAGATATGGTCACACCGTGTAGATATTGGAGGCAAGAGGACCAGTTGGGCAAGTCTCTGTAATGAGCAAAACAGGAGATAATTAAGCTTTAACCTAAGATAGTGCTAATATCAACCATGGTGGGAGGAAAGATGACAACTATGTGAGGTGATGGATGTGTTAATTACCTGTGGTAATCATTTAACGAAGTATACTCAAAATTTCTTGACATTTATGTCATTTTGGATTATTAATCCTATCTGATTTTTAAAGTTGGTGGCAATTTTATAAAGACTATGGTTAGCATTCTGATTGTTTTCATATCACTGTGCCAATCAAAAATCTTTAACTACAGTAATAATTGAAAGGCAAATTTAACATGAGTAGCACAATTATTGAAAATCACATTGCAACCTGACTGACCAGCTCTCCAGACTGATCGCAACAAAAAATATTCATGTTATCAAATAGTGCAGGTATAGAAAGTTAAATAGTACACTTCATCTCTTGTCCTTTGCATTATTTAAAATGAGGGAAAGTAATCACAAAATCAAATCATTTACAGTGTATCGAATGTGTCTCAAATACATTCCAAAATTTACTAATTATTAATACATAAAATATGTAAATGTTGTGTTAATTTCCTGTCTAGAACTATAGCTTAGTATGTTATTTAGCCCTGGAGAAATTGAATAAAACGTGTAGAACCAGTCTTAAATCAACCAACTGTGTAGCAACTCTCCATAATACTTTCTAGAAGAATGTGGTAGTTAAGAAAAATAATTAGTGTTGGTACTATTCTATAAAGCTTTTAGTCCTGAAAGATTTCTATGGATAAATTATCATTTGACTTTAGTATCCCTTAGAAGGAAAATATCCCAGAATCATAGCATAGAATATGAGTTGATGATGGCTATTCTCTTTCTCACTTGATTTTTCTCACAAATTTTATCCACTTGGAGGTAAAATGACACCAACAATGCTAAATCAGGTCAATTGCCTTTACTACTTGTGCTGTGATTTTGCCTTACATGAACCCATGGAAACATTTGAGAAATGAAGCTTCATTCCCATATAGGGAACACAGAAGAGATCATTTTGTTACAGGGAAGTCCTAGGAATTGTCTATCTAGGTTTGATCAGTCCTTAGGAAAAGGAGAAATCTCTTGAATTTTGTGTTTGGTTCAGTTCCTATTTTAAAAAAATTGAGATATAATTTGCTTTACAATGTTGTGTTAGTTTTTGCTGTCCAACGAAGTGAATCAGCTGTATGTATCTACATATCAGGCTTCCCAGTTGGGGCAGTGGTAAAGAATCAGTCTATCATGCCGGAAACACCAGAGGTGTGTGTTGGAAGATCCCCGGAAAAGGAAACGCAACCCTCTCCAGTATTCTTCCCTGGGAAGTCCCATGGACAGAGGAGCCTGGCAGGCTGCAGTCCATGGGGTCACAAAGAACCACACATGACTGAGAGGCTAAGCACAGCACACCACAGTTCTATGTACACTACTTATGATTCAATTCTATACCATAAAGAATGTTGAAAAAACCTTGGCTGAAACTCTCAAAGATAAAGAATCCCATTACTTCTCCAGACATTAATTTGGTTTCAGCTGCATATGAGAGCTCAAACTATGTTCATAAATCATATAACTTAAATTTTTGGATACCAAGATGAGGGGCAGAGCCAGCAAGCATGAAATTTGTCTGCGAACTATTAAATCTATAGTTGTTCCCTCCCCTGGGGTGCAAGCTCAAGATGATGAAAGTTACCAGAAGTTCAGGAGAAGCTTTTCTCATTTTTTATGCTTTTTCATTGTTGTTTTTAAACATGATATACTCTATCTGATCAAAACTATTTAAATCCAATTCTGTCTAGTGACAGGTTAAATAAGCAACACACTCATTTTTTGAATATTACAATTTAAGAGTTCCAGAGATCTTCAAAGATGATATGATCCAAGTCTCCCATGGAAAAATGAGGACCCTGGCAGTTAAGTGGCTTGCCCAAGTCACACAGCTAAGACCATCGTCAAACTAAATACTTGATCATATACAAACCCACAATTTGTTATGCCAGCAACTTTCTTTTGTTTAAAAAGTCACTACAACTGAAAGTATTTACTCAGGGTAATAACTTAGCTTTTCTGCACGTATAAACTTTTTCAACTTTTAAATGATCTTCTACTCAAATTTTATATACATCTGAGTTACCACTAAAATTTTTAAACTCTTAGAACTTTATTGGTTACAAAAATAATTAACTTCTATAAAAAGCCTGTCATATATTTCCCAGCTTACTAGAAAAGACTCTGATCCTGGGAAAGATTGAAGACAAAAGGAGAAGAGGGCAGCAGAGAATGAGATAGTTAGATAGTGTCACCTACTCAATGGACATGAGTCTGAGCAAACTCCATAAGATAGTGAAGGATAAGGAAGCTTGGTATGCTGCAGTCCATAGGGTCACAAAGAGTGGGCTATGACTCAGCAACTGAATTTTCAGTATATACCTGATATGGCACAAATATTTGCTTTTGTTTACAAATTATCATGCAAACACTGCAAAAATTTAATTATAAAATATCTCTAGCTACTCTCCACACATATTCCATAATAACACAGGATACTGATAATATATTAAGAAAAAAGGCATTGTTACATTCCTTTTATGACTTGTCTAGACTTTCAAGGCAGAGTAGTCGAAAATCTCCATGGTCTATGAGGCTGAGATTCTAGTTTTGATAGAACTGTGATTCTCTTCTTGCAATATTCTCTACCAATTAGAGAACTTGGGATGTACATGAGAGTGCTACATAGACCCATAAGGCTTCAGTTTTAGAAAAAGAAAATATTTTGTTTGTATATAGAACATGAAAGTTAAGATAGGGGGCATGTGTCTCTAAGCAGCCTAAAGCAAAGGTATTAGTAAAATCTGTTTAGTCAGCCTGCAGGAGACAGATGTCTATGTGTATGTGTGTGTGTGTGTGTGTGTGTGTGTGTACTCACTCATGTCCAGCTCTTTGGGACCCCCTGGACTGTAGCCTGCCAGGACTCTCTGTCCATGGAAATCCCCAACCCAGGGATCAAACCTGTGTCTCTTGTGTCTCCTGCATTGGTAGGTGGATTGTCTACCACTGTACCACCTGGGAAGCCCATAAGAGACAGATACATGGCCTTAACCACTCAGGAACACAAACAACTGAGTGTGTTTACCTTCTATATGATTCTATTTTACTCTTCTAGCACATGTCTGTTATTCTTCTGAATTACCTGTGCAGAGGTATAATATAGGATCTGCCCAATATAATCAAGCTTTCTCCTCATCACATTATAGGAGACATACAGATGAACGTTGTTCTAATCATACCTAAACTGTAAAAAAGGCTATAACCTATAAGGGAAGAGAACCTGAAAAAGAATAGATAAATACATATAGATAGCTGAATTGCTTTGCTGTATACCTAAAACTAACATGGCGTTGTGAATTAACTATACTTCAATTTAACAATAGACATGAAAACCAGAAAAAAAAAAATGAGAGGGAGGATAATTTGAGCTCTTTGAACTCTAGATTTCTTTTAGTTTTGTCATAAAATAGATTTGGGGATTTTAAAAAAGTTATTATTGATTTATTTTTGGCTGTGCTGGGTCTTCTGTTGCTGCAAGAGGAGCAAGGACTACAGTCTCTAGTTGTGGTGTGCGGGCTCCTCATCGCAGTAACCTCTCCCATTGCGAAGCAGGGACCCTAGTGCACGGGCTCAGTAGGTAATGGCGTACAACCCAGCTGCCCCACACCATGTGGGATGCTTCCTGATGAGGGATCGAACCCGGGTCTTCTGCATTGGCAGGCAGATTCTTCATCACAGGCCACCAGGGAAGCCCAGGTTTGGGTTTTGATTTAACCTGCTTGAGTTAGCTCTCTGCTATTTACAAAGGAGGGAATCCTGAGAAATACACTTTCTGTCTCTGAATTCCCCCATCAATGCAATTTACTTATCTCACTAGTAGCAAATTCAGAACCATGTCACAGCCAATTCTGCAACAAGGGTGGACTCGTCAAATGCTCCTAGCTTGAAATATCTCTTAATCTAAACGGCCTTTTGAAGTCTACAATGTTTTGTGCCAACATATTCTTGAGAAGAGTGTATCTAATCTCTGAGTGGTGAATAGTACCTTATTAATAGCTCCATTAATCACTAAATGTTCTTTATTTGATCCACATGTTGACACCATCTGAAAATGAAACATGGAAATCAACTACCTAATGCAATTCCAATTTAAATTAAAAGTTGGAAGGCATTTGTAAATCAGATATTATATGTAAATGATTTATTTGTTGCCATAATTAATGCTAAGAGGAGATTTTATGAATTGAGAAGATGTGAGCAAAATTTTTGCCCCAGACAATTGTGCTTAAGAAAATAAAGAACACATGAATATACTGAGCATGTAAATTTGCAGTCATTTTGTGTTTGCTTGGAAGAAAATGATAACCAAAATCATCACTGTGAAAGAAATTAAAATTTTAAATAATATGTTTCCCATCTCTGAAAATGAAAATTTTAAGTTTTTTAAGTTTTACTTACACAAGAAATTTTATAGAAGGTATATTTAAGAGTAAAGTTATACATAGTACACCTAGGAAAAAGGCCTCTTTTGGGTGAGAGATATTGTTTATCTTTTTTAGACTCCAGTTTTTTTTACTAGTGGTAATGATGGCTTCCCTGGTTGCTCAGATGGGGAAGAATGCACCTGCTAGTATAGGAGACATGGGAGATGCAAGTTAGATCCCTGGGTTAGAAAGACCCCCCTGGGAAAAGAAAGGGCAACCCACTCCAGTATTCTTGCCTGGAAAATCCCATGGACAGAGGAGCCTGGTGGGCTACAGTCCATGAGGTCACAAAGAATCCAACATGGCTTAGGGACTAAGCAGCAGCAAAGAGATTATCATATCAAGTGAAGTCAGAGAGGGAAAAACAAATGCCATATGATGCTATTTATATATGAAATCTAAGATATGATATGTCTACAAAACAGACTCATAGATATAGGGCACAGCCTTAGGGTTGACTGCACAGATGGATGGATTGGGAGTCCAGAATTACCAGATACACATTGTTATATGTAGATGGATAAGCAGCAATCCTACAGTAGGGCAGAGGGAACTATAGTCAATATCCTGTGATAAATCACAAATGAAAAGAACACGTGTGTATATGTATGTGTGTGTGGGCTGCCCAGGTGGCGCTAGTGATAAAGATTCTGCCTGCCAATGCCTGAGACACAAGAGACGCAAGCTTGATCGCTGGGTAGGGAAGAAGATTCCCCTGGAGTAGGAAATGCCACCCCACCCCAGTATCCTTATCTGGAATATTCCAGGGACAGAGGAGTCTGATGGCTACACAACCTAGAGATTAAACCAACCAATATATATGTTTGGATGGATAGATAGATAGTGCAGGGCAATCACTCCAGTAACACTGGGTATTTTACTTATATGTCACCGAGTTAGTGAAATAGACTTGCCTCAAGTAGCATCAATTTCCTCTTACATCTTTGTATACTGAATACATTCCCACCTTCTCATACCAGCAACTCTATAGTATCAGGTGAAATCAAATGTAGGTCTTTCCAACCTTTTTTCAAACTAAAGGAATGTTACCTAACTCTTCTAAGAAAATGAGAGAGACTTCAGTGTTCAGCCTTGCATGGTGAGTTTCTTCCTACTAAGATTTATGTATAATATATAAAATAAAGTACACATATATAGACACCCTGCCAACTACCATACAGATCAAGATGTACCTTACTTCCAGCCTGAGGAATTTCCCTACTGCCCCTTCTCACTCAATGTCCTCCACAAAGGTAAACTTTATTCTGATTTCTATGACCATAGACTAGTTTTATAAGAAGTTATACTTAACATAAATGAAAGTATAATGTACTCTTTGGCTTCTTTAACTGAGTATTATGTCTGAGTCTATTCAAGCTGTTGTATTATAGCTGTGTTGTAGTCCATTGTATGAATTTTCCACAATTTATTTATCCATTCGATTGTTGATAGACATTTTGGTTGTTTCCAGCTTTGGACTGGGAACATTTTTGCATGGTAAATGTATTAACACATAGCATAAAATGTGCTATTTTAATGATTTGTATATGTGCTGTTCAGTGGCATTAAAGATATATATTTACATTGTAGTGTAATCATCACCACCATTCATCACCAGAAATTTTCCATTTTTCCAAGCCATAGCCCTGTACTCATTAGGCAGTAACTCCCCATTCCCTCTTTTCCTTTGCCCCAGGCATCCATCATCCTACTTTTTGCCTTGATTAATTTGACTATTCAACATAACACATACAAGTGGAATCATATCATATTTGTCCTATTGTGACCATCTGATTCAAGTCTTACAAGTATTCAAGATTCATCCATGTTGAAGCACATATTAGAATTGTCTTCCTTTTTAAGGTAAAATAATATTTTATTGTATATACTACATTTTGTTTATTTTGTCCATTTGCCTGTTGATGGACACTTCAGTTACTTTCATCTTTTGACTATTGTGAATAATGCTGCTATGAACTTGTATTTACAACTACCTAAGTCTGATTTCAATTTTGGAGACTATAAAACCAGAAGAAGAGTTGCTGCATCATATGGTAACTCTATGTTTCATTTCTTTCAGAAGTCACCTTATTGCTTTACACAGTGGCTGCACTACTTCACACTCCTATCATTCTGCTTTTCAATTTTACTTTCCATGTTTCATGTACTTAATGCACAAAGGTTGCAAGCCCTCCATATCTTTGCCAATATTTGTTATTTTGCTTTTATTTTATAATAGCTATCCTAATGGATGTGAGGTGCTATCTAATTACAGTCTTAATTTGAATTTTCCTAAAGATTAATGATGGTGAACATCTTTTTATTCACTTATTGGCCACTCATATATCTTATTTGGAGAAATAGTTATTCAAGTCCTTCGCCCATATTTTTCAGGTTCTTCTTTGTTATTATTGGGGCAGAAGCCTTTTTAATCTCCTTTTTTTTCTATAAAGCTAGAATTCTTCTATTCTAGTTTGCTCTGTAGCAATAAGAAAACAGTCCATTTATCTCTGTAGGATTCCTCTCATTTCTGATCTATAAAACTATTAATTTTATTTTAAACACAGTAATGAAATGTTGCTGTTTTCTTTCACATGCTATCAATTATTGTTATGTGTTTGGAACAGAGGATAATCCATAGATTGTAAACTAAAAATACCTGAATTAGAATTTTTTCCCATATATAGTTTTGGAGAGGTTTGAAAAACATATTTATCATGGTCACTTTAAAAATATTTGTAACAATAAATACTAAACAATAAACATCCAATACATGAATGTGAATACTGTTAAGTGAGCGGCATCCTATTGTCCCAGAGAGATCAGTAAATGAAGAGAAAACAGCACTTCCAACAGTGCTGTCCAGATGTGGAGATGAGGAGCTGTCAGAGATAAAGCAAATCTGCTTCACAAATAGTCAGTACTCCTCACAAATATTCAAGAATAGCATCGACACGTGTATATGATCAAGTGTGAAACAGATCGCCAGCCCAGGTTGGATGCATGAGACAAGTCCTCAGGGCTGGTGCACTGGGAAGACCCAGAGGGATGGGATGGGGAGGGAGGTGGGAGGGGGGATCGGGATGGGGAACACATGTAAATCCATGGCTGATTCATGTCAATGTATGGCAAAAACCACTACAATATTGTAAAGTAATTAGCCTCCAACTAATAAAAATAAATGAAAAAAATATTCAAAGTATTGTATTTTTCCAGAACACCAAAAACTTTAGGGCAGGGTTTCTCAAATGTGGCATTACTGTTACTTTAGATCAGATGATTCTTTGTTGTAAGAAATGGTCTTGTGCACTACAGGGTATTTTGCAGCATTCCTGATTTTCACCCACTGGTTTCCAGAAGCACCCCCTAAAGCATATCCCCTAAAAGTATTGCCCAATGTGCTCCAAGAGACCAAATTTTCCCTAGTTGAGAACCAGGCCGTTAGGGCTATGAATTTACTTTAAATTGCAAAGTATACTTAGAGTGATTTCCTCACGATCCCTCAACAGTGAGAAAGTAGGTGCCCATAGCCAATGTCAAGTCACACGGAAGTCACGGTGACATATAAGATGATGTAATTTAAACCACAAGACCTTTGTCTGAGTGCCAGATGCCCCTGTCCGTTGATTCAATCATGTTGCCTTCCAGTTGTTTTTTCTTCTTTAATCAATGAACAGAGGGATAATTCTGTGTAACCATTCTGTATACACATGCTAAGAGTAGGCTCAGATGAATGAAAATATCCAATTAGAGAAAACACTTGGGCACATCAAGTAGAATCTCCTCATCTAAAAGATTCAGAAGGTAGTGGTATGGTGAAGATACCTGGCAGATAAATAGCATTCGAGGCAGAGGGAGATCTTCACCCTGGAAGTAGGATGGGAAACAAAGTGGTGTTGCTCCAATTGGTGGGAGGATGCACATATGGGATGGATAATCCAGTGAGGACATAAAGAAACACCACAACTGCTGGAGGCTGAGTGTTCAGGGTTTTCTTGCAAGTATAGCCTTACATATATGAAATTGGGGTCATCCTAGGAATTGCCTTGCTTGGAGACATGCTGAAAACATTTTTACCTGAGCTAGATGCCCCTCATCAACCCGGGATTTATATATGTGATATTCAGTCAGGCTTGAATGAACATCATTTCTTAGCAGCCTCCCCAGGCTAACAGAACCTGGTCCAAGCAGCTTCAAGAACTACCAGGTATGGAACTAGGATGATGAACGCTTGCTCGGAAGTCTTTAGGAATTGTGCTACCAGGCTTCTCTTGCCCTTGAATTCCAAAAAAAGTTTGCTTTGAGGGTTAAGTAGAATTAAATGAAACAATGGAAGCAAAGTTCTTGGTTCATGGGCACTTAATGAAAAGTAGCATCATTATCATTATTACTGCTATAATTTTGTTGTCCTTAAGGTAACAGAGCGCAAACATTTGATATTGAGGTCACTGGTAGAAATGGTGCGGCACACTATTTCTGGTTTGGCTTATAGCAATGGCATTATAAAAGATCAGAAATTACGTCTCTCTGTTGCCTCTAGAAGAGAATATTCAAAGGATGATTTCTGCTTAACAGGCTCTTAGCATGTATCCAGGAAAGAAATAATTGGAGCATAAAAATATCTGAAATGATTTAAGGAACAGAGTAAGATTATAAGACTAATAGAAATAGAAATACTCTTTCAGTTCAGTTCAGTTCAGTCGCTCAGTCGTGTCTGACTCTTTGTGACCCCATGAATCGCAGCATGCCAAGCCTCCCTGTCCATCACCAGCTCCCGGAGTTAACTCAAACTCATGTCCATTGAGTCGGTGAAATACTCTTTAGGACTCCACAAAAGACTTCCAGAAATCTGTCTCTGACCAGGTTAGTGATTTTTAGTATGTTTCTATGACGACTAAATTTTTTAAAGTGGGTTTTTGAAAATGTTTCAGTCCTGCAGTATGGAAAAACTTAAAGGATGAAATGGTATATAGCCACAGTTCATTTTTAAACTATTGCAGCTACAGTTAAAAGCACTGCATGTTTGTTTACTTTGCATAAATCAGGCTAATTAGCAGGATATGGTTTGTTCTGTGGTTAACAGTACTGTATTTTTACTTTTGTAAACTGAGCTAATGGACAGTGTTTTTCATACATTATTTTTCTAGAAGTTGCTGATACATGTTAAGGAAAACAATTGAACTTAGTCTTCATTTATCCCTTATAAATTTTACCGTCTCATTAAATGGTCATAAGCTGAAATAACTAATTGTTGTAAAATTAGGAGAGAACTAAGAAATTATGACATTTCTTAATCATGTTAATGAATTATCTGCCTCATAAACTGATTCTGTTAAAGTAGAGACACAATCGATCTCATTTGGCAGTCTATATTGCAAGAATGTGGAAAAGAGGAAGGTTGATATTGCCATGTGAGAATTAATTATGAATCCACCCATAAGGGAATGAAGTAGAGACAGGCAAAGCCTCTTGGTGTTACATAATGGGACTCAGGTTAAATTACTTTAAACAGAAAAATGTGTCGTTTGGAAGGAGGTGAACAAGCTGGGAAAGCAGAGAACAAGTTGAGGCGGTGAACACACACGGAGTGTGCAAGAGTCACTGCTGTCCAAAGCTGGTACCCTGGCCCAACTCTTCTGGCATCTTTGGCCTTACGGCAAAAATGGTACCCATTGTCAAGGCTATTTTACCACCTCTGCAAGCCCACTTCTCCTACTTCCTTAAAACACACACGTGATCCATCACCATCTAGGTCCCACCAATATATTTTAAAACGTACATGTTGTTATTACTCTGAGTTCATGATTATCAGCTGCAGTTTGACCACCCAAACTGCCAGATACCCTTCCATGCTTCTCTGATCGGTTTACTCTTCCAAAGTCTAAGGAATGTATCTTCCTTCTTCTTCACTCACAGCAAACATTATGCCCCATCCCTTACCAACCACTTTCAGTGGGTGACCTTGTCTCACAATCCCCAACAGAAACAGAAGACATCAGAAATTTTCTCCCCTTCCGATTATTTCATCCACAGGTTTATCTGTACCTGTAACTATTTCAGGGGAAAGAGTCTTCTGTTTCAATCTCAGAAGTGTAACTCTTTTCCCCTGAGGTCAAATTTGTCATACACCTTTTTTTTTTTTAGTTTCTTATTTTTCAGTGGGTTTTGTCATACATTGATATGAATTTATGTTCTACCCCAATCTGCATTCTTAGGAATTTTGTTCCATCAAGTATCCTGCTTCTTTCTATCCACCTCTGATAGCTATACTGGTCCTTTCCTATGAACATTTAAGTAGGCTTTCTTCTAAATTAAAAGCAATAGAAATAAACAACAAATGTACCCCCTCCTCCCCATACCTCTTAGAAAGTCATAACCCTATCTTTCAATTTGCTTTCACAGCCAAGTTTATCCAAAGAGTTGATCTTAGATGTTATCCCTCTCCACTTCTTTGCCCTCCATTTATGCCTCAGGGGCTTGCCTGGTGGCTCAGATGGTAAAGAATCCTCCTGCCGTGTGACAGACCTGGGTTGGATCCCTGGGTTGGGAAGATCCCCTGGAGGAGGGCATGGCAACCCATCTCAGTACTCTGGCCTGGAGAATTCCATAGACAGAGCAGCCTAATGGGCTACAGTCCATGGGGCTGTTTGCAGTCAGACAGGAATGAGCAACTTTCACTTTCACTTTATGACTCAATCCAATTTATTATAGCTCCATTAAAAGCCCAGCTGAATTTCACATTTTTCCATTTAAAGGAAATATTCAAAAAATTATTTTTATTTGTAGGAAATATTGTACCATTTAAAACAGCTGATGAATCTCCTCTTAAGGCACCCTCCCGTCCCTCCCATGATTCTCCACTCTCCTGGTTCTCTGCCCCCAGATTTTAGGCTCCTTGGGATTTCTTCTTTTCCACCAAGACTTAGCAGCAAACCAGGAGAAATGGGGTTAAAGTCTGAACTAAGTGAGATCAATGCCTACTACCAGCAACCGAATGAAAACCATTCCTGAGTTGGAAAACATTAAAAGAGGAAACTTCTCAGCAAGGAGATGTAGAGCCCTCCTCTAGGATGAATTTTGAACATGCTCATTTTGAGATAAGAAACTAAAGAGAGATGCTTGATGGGCAGAAGGAAAAGAAATTGTAGCTCAGAAAACAAAGTGGCCATGCATAAGTTTAAGAATCTTTTACTGGTAGATAATGTTTGAAAGCTTGAGATTAATAACATTATCCAGGGAATGAGTACATAGTAATGCATAGTTAAATGGTTTGAAGTCCAGTCCCAAGCAACTCTAAAATACAAGGTTTAATAAATGGTATTTGGAGCCTGGAGCCATATGGCAATAGAACAAGAGATCACATTGCCAACATTCGCTGGATCATAGAAAAAGCAAGAGAATTCCAGAAAAATATCTACTTCTGTGGTTATTGACTATGCCAAAGCCTTTGACTATGTGAATCACAACACTGGAAAATTCTTCAAGAGATGGGGATACCAGATCACCTTACCTGCCTCCTGAGAAATCTGTATGCAGGTCAAGAAGCAACAGTTAGTACTGGACATGAAATAACAGACTAGTTTCAAATTGGGAAAGGAGTATGTCACGAATGTATATCGTCACCCTGCTTATTTAACTTATATGCAGAGGACATCACGTGAAATGCCAGGCTGGATGAAGCACAAGCTGGAATCAAGATTGCTGGGAGAAATATCAATAACCTCAGATGACACACCCTTATGGAAGAAAGTGGAGAAGAACTAAAGAGCCTCTTGATGAAAGTGAAAGAGAAGAGTGAAAAACTTGGCTTAAAACTCAACATTCAGAAATCATGGCATCTGGTCCCATCACTTCATGGAAAATAGATGGGGAAACAATGGGAACAGTGAGACACTTTATTTTCTTGGGTTCCAAAATCACTGAAGATGGTGAATCAGCCATGAAAATAAAAGACATTTGCCCCTTGGAAGAAAAGCTATGACCAACCTCAACAGCATATTAAAAAGCAGAGACATTACTTTGCCAATAAAAGTCCATCTAGTCAAAGCAGTGGCTTTTCCAGTAGTCATGTATGGATGTGAGAGTTGAACAATAAAGAAAACTGAGTGCTGAAGAATTGATGCTTTTGAATCCTTGAGAGTCCCTTGGACAGTAAGGAGATCAAACTAGTCAAACCTAAAGGAAATAAACCCTAAATATTAATTAGAAGGACTGATGCTGAAGCTGAAGCTCTGATACTTTGGCCACCTGACATGAAGAACTGACTCCTTGGAAAAGACCCTGATGCTGGGGAAGATTGAAGGCAGGAGGAGAAGCGGATGACAGAGGATGAGATGGTTGGATGGCATCACTGACTCAATGGACATAAGTTTGAACAAGCTCCAGGAGCTGGTGATGGACAGGGAAGCCTGGCGTGCTGAAGTCCACAGGGTTGCAAAGAGTCAGACATGACTGAACAATGAAACTGAAGATAAGATTATTCCCCAGAGCCTTCAGAAGGAGCATGGCCCTGAAGACAACTAGATTTCAATCTTCCAGCCTCCAGGATCGTGAGAAAATTAATTTCTGTTGAGTTTAGTCACTAAGCTTGTGGTAGTTTATCAAGCAGCATCAAGAAACTAATATAGAAATAAAAGAATATCAAGTTGACATTCACAGTGCATCCACAGTAACATAAACTGTATCTTTGCAAGGAGGAATAAAAGTTTTTACTCAATCACTTGTATGCAGTCTTGTATCATTTTGTTCTAGTAACTGACTTTCTTCCCCAGACTTCAAATTTCTTACATTTTATGTGAATTTTAAAATAGAAACTCCTGCCTTGAAATAAAACTTATAGTGTAAACTAAACTACTTAAGGAACTCAGGGAGGAAAGCATGGATTCTTATTCTCTTGATACTAAACACATTTCTTTCCTTTTCTATATCATTCATACCACGTTTCACGGACTTCATGAAGACCCATGCTTTGTGAAAGTGCTAAGGAAACATTAAAGTATGAAATGATCTTATCAGAAATAACAATAATTATGGATTTCTTTGATATTGCCTCTCATTTCCACATTCAGAAGGAACTGAAATTATGAGTAGTCACCGGAATGACTGGTGGTGAATATGAATAATAGTAGAAAAGAAACTAATTTACTTTTTACTTTTTAAAAACCTACATCAAGAGCAATAGTCATTGTTTTAAAAGTAGTTTGTTTCTGGTTATAAATGGAATGCATACCCACTCAATTACAATTTGGAAGTCCGTATCAGACTGATAATAAAGTGATGATCATTCACAATTCTTACCACTCAAAAAAAAAAAAACTACTACTATCATCGGAGAGTTTCTAGTACTTTATTCTATGCACATACTTTTTTATGGTGGTTTAGATCATGTTGTATTAATATATTTCCTTTGCAGCCCTGGTTTTCACCTACAATATTGCAGTATAAGAATTTTTCCATATCACAAAAAGATTTGAAATTATTTTTAATAGTACAATAATGTTCTATGACATGGGTTCTTGGAATTTATTTCTAGTGTAATACATGTAGGATTTTTTATATTGTTAAACATGCTATGATGAACATATACAGATATTTCATTGTCTACATACTTGATTATTTCTTAAGATGTAGAATCACTGCATCAAAAGTAATCTGTTGAATGACAATTATATTAACATTAAAAATGAAAAGCAAAAATATGAAACATCTAACTATTATTTTGAGAAGCAAAGCAAATGTGTATGTCTTAACATTTTCAGAGAATTAAAGTTAAAACATTAGCTCTGATTAAAGGAAAATTTCTGTACAATGGGCTAAGTTACTCCCCCACCGCATCTCGGAATGGCAAGACTGAATATTCTGAAATTGATAGGCACTATGTGATGAAATTGTGATCCACACAGTCGAAGATTTGGCGTAGTAAATAAAGCAGAAATAGATAATTTTCTTGAACTCTCTTGCTTTTTCAATGATGCAGCAGATATTGGCAATTTGATCTCTGGTTCCCCTGCCTTTGCTAAAACCAGCTTGAACATCTGAAAGTTCACGGTTCATGTATTGCTGAAGCCTGGCTCGGAGAATTTTGAGCATTACTATGCTAGCGTGTGAGATGAGTGCAATTGTGTGGTATTTTGAGCATTTTGGGGATTGCGTTTCTTAGGGATTGGAATGAAAACTGACCTTTTCCAGTCCTTTGACCACTGCTGAGTTTTCCAAATTTGCTGGCATATTGACTGCAGCACTTTCACAGCATCATCTTTCAGGATTTGAAATAGCTCAACTGGAATTCCATCACCTCCACTAGCTTTGTTCATAGTGATGCTTTCTAAGGCCCACTTAACTTCACATTCTGGGATGTCTAGCTCTAGGTCAGTGACCACACCATTGTGATTATCTGGGTCGTGAAGATCTTTTATGTACAGTTCTTCTGTGCATTCTTGCTACCTCTTCTTAATATCTTCTGCTTCTTTTAGGTCCATACCATTTCAGTCCTTTATCAAACCCATCCTTGCCTGAAATATTCCCTTGATATCTCTAATTTTCTTGAAGAGATCTCTAGTCTTTCCCATTCTGTTGTTTTCCTCTATTTCTTTGCATTGATCACAGAGGAAGGCTTTCTTATCTCTCCTGGCTATTCTTTGGAACTCTGCATTCAAATGGGAATATCTTTCATTTTCTCCTTTGCTTTTCGCTTCTCTTCTTTTCACAGATATTTGTAACGCCTTCTCAGACAACCGTTTTGCCTTCTTGCATTTCTTTTCCTTGGGGATGGTCTTCATCCCTGTCTCCTGTACAATGTCACAAACCTTCATCCATAGTTCATCAGGCTCTCTGTCTATCAGATCTAGTCCCTTAAATCTATTTCTCACTTCCACTGTATAGTCATAAGGGATTTGATTTAGGTCATACCTGAATGGTCTAGTGGTTTTCCCTACTTTCTTCAGTAAAGTCCGAATTTGTCAATAAGGAGTTCATGATCTGAGCCACAGTCAGCTCCTAGTCTTGTTTTTGCTGACTGTATAGAGCTTCTCTATCTTTGGCTGCAAAGAATATGATCAATCTGATTTTGCTGTTGACCATCTGGTGGTGTCAGTGTGTAGAGTCTTCTCTTGTGTTGTTGGAAGAGGGTGTTTGCTACGACCAGTGCATTCTCTTGGCAAAACTCTATTAGCCTTTGCCCTGCTTCATTCCATACTCCGAGGCCAAATTTGCCTGTTACTCCAGGTGTTTCTTGACTTCCTACTTTTGCGTTCCAGTCCCCTATAATGAAAAGGACATCTTTTTTGGGTGTTAGTTCTAAAAGATCCTGTAGGTCTTCATAGAATGATCTGGTCCCATCACTTCATGGGAAATAGATGGGGAGATAGTGGAAACAGTGTCAGACTTCATTTTCTTGGGCTCCAAAATCACTGCAGATGGTGACTGCAGCCATGAAAATAAAAGACACTTACTCCTTGGAAGGAAAGTTATGACCAACCTAGATAGCATATTAAAAAGCAGACACATTGCTTTGGCAACAAAGTTCTGTCTGGTCAAGGCTATGGTTTTTCCAGTGGTCAGGTATGGATATGAGAGTTGGTCTGTGAAGAAAGCTGAACGCTGAAAAATTGATGCTTTTGAACTGTGGTGTTGGAGAAGACTCTTGAGAGTCCCTCGGACTGCAAGGACATCCAACCAGTCCATCCTAAAGAGATCAGTCCTGGGTGTCATTGGAAGGACTGATACTGAAGCTGAAACTCCAATACTTTGGCCACCTCATGTGAAGAGTTGACTCATTGGAAAAGACCCTGATGCTGGGAGGTATTG
The DNA here is from genome assembly GCF_963930625.1 of Muntiacus reevesi. Taxonomy (NCBI): domain Eukaryota; kingdom Metazoa; phylum Chordata; class Mammalia; order Artiodactyla; family Cervidae; genus Muntiacus; species Muntiacus reevesi. The sequence goes on from NC_089267.1 coordinate 16,365,145, forward strand.
GGGGCAGTAGGAGAAGGGGGCGACAGAGGATGAGATGGCTGGATGGCATCACCAACTCGATGCGCATGAGTTTGAGTAAACTCTAGGAGTTGGTGATAGACAGGGAGGCCTGGAGTGCTGTGATTCATGGGGTCGCAAAGAGTTGGGCACCACTGAGTGACTGAACTGAACTGAACTGATGTGATGAAATATTGTCAGTTCAGTTCACTTCAGTTCAGTCACTCAGTCATGTTCGAATCTTTGCAACCCCATGGACTGCAGCACTCCAGGCTTCCCTGTCCATTAAAAACTCCGAGAGCTTGCTCAAACTGATATCCATCAAGTCGGTGATGCCATCCAACCATCTCATCCTCTGTTGTCCCCTTTTCCTCCTGCCTTCAATCTTTCCCAGCATCAGGGTCTTTTCCAATGAGTCAGCTCTTCAATACTTTGGTGGCCAAAGTATTGGAGCTTCAGCTTCAACATCAGTCCTTCCAATGAATATTCAGGACTGATTTCCTTTTGGAGTGAATGGCTGGATCTCCTTGCAGTCCAAGGGACTCTCAAGAGTCTTCCCCAAAACCACAGTTCAAAAGCATCGATTCTTTGGCGCTCAACTTTCTTTATAGTCCATCTCTCACATCCATACATGACTACTGGAGAAACCATAGCTTTGACAACATGGACCTTTGTTGGCAAAGTAATGTATCTGCGTTATAATATGCTGTCTAGGTTGGCCATAGCTTTTCTTCTGAGAAGCAAGTGTCTTTTATTTTCATGGCTGTAGTCACCATCTGCAGTGATTCTGAAGCCCAAGAAAATAAAGTTTCTCACTGTTTCCACGGTTTGTCCATCTATCTGCCATGAAGTGATGAGACCGGATGCCATGATCTTAGTTTTTTGAATACTGAGCTTTAAGTCAACTTTTTCACTCTCCTCTTTCACTTTCATCAAGAGAATCCTTAGTTTTTCTTCACTTTCTGCCATAAGGGTGGTGTCATCTGCATATCTGAGGTTATTGATATTTCTCCTGGCAATCTTGATTCCAGCTTGTGCTTATCCAGCCCAGCATTTCTCATGATGTACTCTGTATATAAGTTAAACAAACAGGGTGAAGATATACAGCCTTGATGTAATCCTTTCCTCATCTGGAACCAGCCTGTCTTTTCATATCAAGTTCTAACTGTTGCTTCCTGATCTGCATACAGATTTTTCAAGATGCAGGTAAGGTGGTCTGGTATTTCCATCTCTAAGAATTTTCCACAGTTTGTTGTGATCTACACAGTCAAACGCTATGGTGTAGTCAACAAAGCAGAAGTAGATGTTTTTCTGGAACTCTCTTGCTTTTTCAATGAATTAGTGGATGTCAGCAATCTGATCTCTGGTTCCTCTGACTTTTCCAAATCCAGCTTGAATATCTGGAATTTCACAGTTCATGTATGGTAGAAGCCTGGCCTGGAGAATATTGAGCATTACTTTGCTAGCATGTGAGATGAGTACAATTGTGTAGTAGTTTGAGCACTCTTTGGCATTGCCTTTCTTAGGGATTGGAATGAAAACTGACCTTTTCCAGTCCTGTGGTCACTGCTGAGTTTTCCAAATTTGCCAGCATATTGAGTGCAACACTTTAACAGCATCATCTTTTAGGATTTGAAATAGCTCAACTGGAATTCCATCACCTCCACTAGCTTTGTTCGTAGTGATGCTTTCTAAGACCCACTTGACTTCACATTCCAGGATGTCTGGCTCTAGGTGAGTGATCACACCATCATGATTATCTGGGTCATGAAGATCTTTTTTGTACAGTTCTTCTGTGAATTCTTGCCACCTCTTCTTAATATCTTCTGCTTCTGTTAAGTCCATACCATTTCTGTCCTTTATTGAGCTCATCTTTGCATGAAATGTTCCCTTGATATCTCTAATTTTCTTGAAGAGATCTCAGTGTTTCTCATTCTGTTGTTTCCTCTTTCCTTTGTATTGATCACTGAGGAAGGCTTTCTTATCTCTTCTTGCTATTCTTTGGAACTCTGCATTCAAATGGGTACATCTTCCCTTTTCTCCATTGCCTTTTTTTTTTTTTTTTCAATTATTTTTATTAGTTGGCTTCATTGTCTTTTGCTTCTCTTCTTTTCTCAGTTATTTGTAAGGCCTCCTCAGACAGCCGTTTTGCTTTTTTGCATTTCTTTTTCTTGGTAATTATCTTGATCATTGCCTCTTGTACAATGTCACGAACTTCCATCCATAGTTCATCAGGCACTCTGTCTATCAGATCTAATCCCTTGAATCTATTTCTCAACTTCCACTGTATAATTATAAGGGATTTGATTTACATCATATCTGAATGGTAAAGTGGTATTCCCTCCTTTATATCATTTAAGTCTGAATTTGGCACCTTCCATTAATTTAGAAAACACCATTACAGATGGAACTTCTTAGGAGCATGCCATTAAAATTACAGTTGAAATTGATTCTCCCTTTTCTTGCTATCAGAGTGAGCCACTTTGGTGAGATGACTAAATTATTTGGCCAAGAGGAAATATGGATATGTGTATATAATTAAACTAGGGACTTTCATTTCCATTGAGAAATGTTTTTAATTATAATCCTTAGGTGATCCTTTTTCAAACAACATAAGATGTTCAATTTGAAGATATATGAATGATCTTCAACGAATCATTTGGCACTTCAGCTTCCTATGTGTAAAACAAGTAGGAAAATGATTTGTGAGATGCAAATGAGGAAAATGTGAAAGTATAGATTCATTTTAATGACATCATTATTACCATTATAAACAAGTAACTGATCATCATAATTTGAATATTTAAGATTGCCAAATTTTGCAAATTTTATCTACTGAAATACTACATCCAAAATTGTGTTTCCCGATTTCCTCCCTAAATTCTTACATTAAGAGGAAAGAAAGTGTGAATAATGTATCAGTTTTACTTTGAAGTTCATAAAATTTTTATGTGAGAAAAATCACTGAAGCAGTACTTCAGGGATATTACATTCTGGACTACTGTTAATAACTTGTGTGGAGTATTGGAATATTCAGCTAATATAGCATATCAAATCCATAATCATTGCCAGAGGGGTTGTCAGAGTATTTTTTTTCCCCATCAATTTAATAAAGTTGACCAAAAAGGGAAGAATTCATAAAACATCATGGATCAGACTTTCTATTCCTCTGTAAGAATATTTTTTAAAGAATTTAGTAGTTTGCTTTCAATCTGAAATAATAGAGTATCTATCTGCTTTTTGGAAATTTTAGTTAAGAAGACAAGATTTAACATAAACCAGAAGCCATCAATTAAGAAATACTTTCTGCAGAAAACATTGATAACTTATGTAATTTGACTGTTTTAAACATAAAAGAGTCTACTGTGCTGGCAAACAAACAAGAATAATTTTTTTCAAAGAAGATTTTATCAGAAAATAAGTGCTGCTATTTTTTTCAGTGGCAACTGTTTACAGTGACAGAAACTTTTAAATCATCTACTTAAACTTTTTTTGTTATAAAAAGATCGCTAGTAGCAAGTTTAACAAATAGTGATCCCAACTATTCTGATTTCAATTATGACACAATTTTAATACTCTTTCTAACAATCTTCATCTATTTTTCTCTTTAATTTCTTTTCTTTAGTCATGTATACTATTCCTTCCATTATGTAATCTTGATATTTATTTTGAGACAGCTGATATTCTAAGTTGAAATTTTTAAACCAATTTTTTTTAACTGAAGCTTACAATTTTCTACACTTTGATTTGTTCTAATAACAGTTGTACATGGCCCATATTAATTCTACCCTTATATATTTGACTGCTCCTTTCAGGTGTCCTTTCAGGTTGCATCTCCCACTGTCTATAAAGAAAAAATGAAAAAATAAACAAGATTCTACTCAGTTTTTCATCTCATCTTTCCCTCTATTGTTACTGCCTTTAAGCAAGCAAATCAGGGACAACCTTTGATCATTTTTCTTTTCTCTAACTTGGCTAAATTTACTTTTCCCTCAGGAAACTTCTGAAATTTATCCCTTCCTCCATGAAGCAATTGCTGGGAAAATTTCACACATATTTTAATGTGACCATTTTGATTTTTGAAAAATTTTCCTTCATGCCATGTATGCTATCAAACTTTAGGGTGGTTAAAATATGTATATAAAAATAATTTTCCCATTAAAGTCATGATTTAATTCATTCCCATTCAGTCTTTCAGACTGCATAATTATTGCATTTTTTTTCATTCTTGCATGCTAAGTCACTTCAGTCATGGCTGACTCTTTGTGACACTAAAGACTGTAGCTCCCCAGGCTCCTCAGTCCATGGGATTCTTGAGGAAAGAACACTGGAGTGGGTTGCCATCCCCTCCTTCTGGGGGCAACTTCCTGACCTAGGGATGGAACCTGCAGGCAAATTATTACCACTGAGCCACCAGGGAACCCCTTTTCATTCTTGTTTTTAATTGTACTCCCACTATTCAGTTTTTGTGATTAGTTTATTTGCTGGTTTTGTTTTTCACTCATATGTATCCCCTTTACACTCTTCATGTCTACTTACTTATTCCTATTGTTAAAATAAAGGAAGATAAATTAGGTGATACAAACTAACTTTATTTAACACTTCATGAAGTGTACAGTGTCTTTTCAGAGATCTGCTGAATGGGGTAGAAGGCAAGAAAGTTTTACAGGATAAACAAAGAAAAAGAAGCAACTAATTGAAAGAATCTGATTGGCTGGAGTCACACAGACATCCTTGTTTGGTGTATGAAGGAGCAAGGAAATAAATTCAGAGCCCAGAGTTGGCTTGGCATTTGGAGATCAGTTGTACAGATACCTTGTGTTTCTGGTCAAGTAGAGAATTTACAGTGACTTGGCGGTTATCTAAGTTTCAGTGGGCTGCTGAGACACCTCAGCTGGAACGACTCCATTTTAAGTCTAGAAGTTTATTTCAACACTACTGAGGCACATTTGAAATTAAGCAGATACGAAAATTTCCCCAAATAATTTTCATCACTTAATCCATAATTCATCAAAATATGACCAGCAACAACCGAGGTAATTTCCTCAAGTCCAAGTATTTTCTTTGCTTTTAAGGAAACTGGAGTTGAGCTTAACGTTTCATTTTACACCTCTGGCATCACAGTTTATTCTTTCCTCTCTCTAGCTTAGCACTCACTTATGAGGCAGGCTCTCTCAACCTTTGACTGAGTTGTGTATTCTAATTTTTTTCTTTTTTTAGTTAGCCTTTTTGTGGCAGGAAGGGGGACCCCTTCCAGGGCCTGAGATGAGCACTTGTCTAACACTCAGAAACGAATTGTCTGAGAGGACACACACGCTGACAAAGCAAGAGATTTCATTGGGAAGGGCTGCCTGGGTGGAGAGCAGCAGGATAAGGGAACACGGGGGACCTGCCCTGCTATATGGCTTGCAGCCTTGGGTTTTATGGTAATTGGGTTGGTTTCTGGATTGTCGCTGGCCAAGCACTCTGACTCAGGGTACTTCCTAATGGTGTGTGCGTCACTCAGCCAAGATGGATTCCAGCGAGGAGGATTCTGGGAGGTGAGTAGGACATATGGACTGGCATCTCATTTTGACCTTTCTTGAATTCTTCTGGTTAGTTCCACATTCCTTGTTACTTCCACATTCCTTGCAGGTCCTCCTGTTTAAGATAAGATAACTCATACAAGTGGTTACTATGGTGCCTGGCCAGAGCAAGAGGTTTCGGTCAGTGGTTCCTCTAACATTTTTGAATAAGAATGTCCTTCCACATAGAAATGATTTCTGGAAAGAATCCTTTGAAATCTATGGTAGACCTCAAAATCCTTATTTCATCTTGTCATGTAGTTAAACAGGTACTGGTACTACTGTTGTACTTAATTTTGTGACATTAATTCCCAAAGAAAATACATTGCTTTAATTTCAGCCCCTTGGGGAAAGCATTTGAAAGATGGCAATCAGAACAGTGCCTATTTAATAGGACTGTTGTGAAAATTAAATGAAGAATCTACACATAGGTACAAATACAAGTAGCAGGTTTCTGGAGGAATCTGGGAAGCTTCATGACCAAGTAATTTTGTTTTAAATGTACCAAACCCCGTTGGTATATCCAGTGTCTGATTTCTTATTAAAATACATAAAGGTATTTGGGCAGACTATATACAAAATTTTTAAACTAATTTTTATTGGCGTATAGTTGCTTTACAATGTCATGTTATTTCTGCAGTACAGCAAAGTGAATCAGTTACACATATTCATATATCCCCCTTTTTTTTAGATTTCCTTACCATTTAGGTCTCCACAAAGTACTGAGTAGAATTCCTAAATGGAGGAAGTTAACTTTCTCCTTCCCTGACCTTGAAGAAGAAACGGTATGGCACTGACTGTTTCTGAAAGCAGTCTTATGATCACAAACTCTAGCTGAAGCTGGTCGTTAGGAAAGGGAGAAGGGAGAGGTGGAAAGAATCTTGTTCCCCAAAAGACACTGTTCAACTGATGACTCAAGCAATTCCAAAATCCATGGTAGTTATAAACACCCTGTTTATCGTGGTCCATGTGCAGGTTGTAAAAGAATGTCCAGACATGAGATAGCATGAAGGCAGTTTAGTTAGTAGGGGGGGGGGGGGGGGTCCACTGTCGGAACAGCAGGCCGGCCTCCTGATTGTCAGGGAGAGTGGACCAGGAACTTGGGCCATCCGCCTGTTCTTACAAGCTTTCTGCTCTGTTGCTTCAGTCGTGTCTGACTCTGTGCGACACCATGGACTGTAGCCCACCAGGCTCCGCTGTCCCTGGGGATTCTCCAGGCAAGACTTGGAGTGGGTTTCCATGCCTTACTCCAGGGGATCTTCCTGACCTAAGGGATCAAACCCAGGTCTTCTGCATGGGCAGGCGGATTCATTATCACTAGCATCACCTGGAGGAGAGGAGATATTAGATTGTCGTAAAGGTAAAGCACTAGGGTGAACAGTTTTGGTTCCTAGCTAAGGATTATGGAGTAAACACTGGCTCTATTAATAATATCAGGAATGAAGGGTATCAGTCAGTCACTTCAGTCGCTCAGTCGTGTCTGAATCTTTTCGATCCCATAAATTGAAGCACACCAGGCCTCCCTGTCCATCAACAACTCCCGGAGTCTACTCAAACCCATGTCCATCAAGTAGGTGATGCCATCCAGCCATCTCATCCTCAGTCGTCCCCTTCTCCTCATGCCCCGAATCCTTCCCAGCATCAGGGTTTTTTCCAATGAGTCAACTCTTCACATGAAGTGGCCAAAGTACTGGAGTTTCAGCTTCAGCATCAGTCCTTCCAGTGAATATTCAGGACTGATTTCCTTTTGGAGTGAATGGCTGGATCTCCTTGCAGTCCAAGGGGCTCTCAAGAGTCTTCTCCAACACCACAGTTCAAAAGCATCAATTTTTTGGCACTCAGCTTTCTTTACAGTCCAACTCTCACATCCATACATGACCACGGGAAAAACCGGAGCCTTGACCAGATGGACTTTTGTTGGCAAAGTAATGTCTCTGCTTTTTAATATGCTATCTAGGTTGGACATGACTTTCCTTCCAAGGAATAAGTGTCCTTTATTTTCATGGCTGCAATCACCATCTGCAGTGATTATGGAGCCCCCCAAAATAAAGGCTGACACTGTTTCCACTGTTTCCCCAACTATTTCCCATGAAGTGATGGAACCAGATGCCATGATCTTAGTTTTCTGAATGTTGAGCTTTAAGCCAACTTTTTCACTCTCCTCTTTCACTTTCATCAAGAGGATCTTGAGTTCCTCTTCACTTTCTGCCATAAGGGTGGTGTCATCTGCATATCTGAGGCTATTGATATTTCTCCCGGCAATCTTGATTCCAGCTTGTGCTTCCTCCAGTCCAGCATTTCTCATCATGTACTCTACATATAAGTTAAATAAGCAGGGTGACAATATACTCCTTTTCCTATTTGGAACCAGTCTGTCTTTCCATGTCGAGTTCTAACTGTTGCTTCCTGACCTGCATACAGGTTTCTCAAGGGGCAGGTCAGGTGGTCTGGTATTCCCATCTCTTTCAGAATTTTCCACAGTTTTTTGTGATCTACACAGTCAAAGGCTTTGGTATAGTCAATAAAGCAGAAATAGATAATTTTCTGGAACTCTCTTGCTTTTTCAATGATCCAGTGGATGTTGGCAATTTGATTTCTGGTTCCTCTGCCTTTTCTAAAACCAGCTTGAACATCTGCGAGTTCACAGTTCATGTATTGCTGAAGGCTGGCTCAGAGAATTTTGAGCATTACTTTACTGGTGTGTGAGATGAGTGCTATTGTGTGGTAGTTTGAGCATTCTTTGGCATTGCCTTTCTTTGGGATTAGAATGAAAACTGACCTTTTCCAGTCCTGTGGCCACTGCTGAGTTTTCCAAATTTGTTGGCATATTGAGTGCAACACTTTCACAGCACCATCTTTTAGGATTTGAAATTGCTCAATTGGAATTCCATCACCTCCACTAGCTTTGTTCATAGTAATGCTTTCTAAGGTCCACTTGACCTCACATTCCAGGATGTCTGGCTCTATCATGATTATCTGGGCTGTGAAGATCTTTTTTGTACAGTTCTTCTGTGTATTCTTGCAACCTCTTCTTAATATCTTCTGCTTCTTTTAGGTCCATACCATTTCGGTCCTTTATTGAACCCATCTTTGCATGAAATGTTCTCTTGGTATCTCTAATTTTCTTGAAGAGATCTCTAGTCTTTCCCATTCTGTTGTTTTCCTCTATTCCTTTGCATTGATCGCTGAGGAAGGCTTTCTTATCTCTCCTGGCTATTCTTTGGAACTCTGCATTCAAATGGGAATATCTTTCCTTTTCTCCCTTGCTTTTTGCTTCTCTTCTTTTCACAGCTATTTGTAAGGCCTCCTCAGACAACCATTTTGCCTTTTTGCATTTCTTTTCCATGGGGATGGTCTTGATCCCTGTCTTCTGTACAATGTCACGAACCTCTGTCCATAGTTCATCAGGCATTCTGTCTATCAGATCTAGTCCCTTAAATCTATTTCTCACTTCCACTGTATAGTCATAAGGGGTATGATTTAGGTCATACCTGAATGGTCTAGTGTTTTTCCCCACTTTCTTCAGTTTAAGTCTGAATTTGTCAATAAGGAGTTCATGATCTGAGCCACAGTCAGCTCCCGGTCTTGTTTTTGCTGACTGTATAGAGCTTCTCTATCTTTGGCTGCAAAGAATATGATCAATCTGATTTCGACGTTGACCATCTGGTGATGTCCATATATAGAGTCTTCTTTTGTGCTGTTGGAATAGTCTTATAAAAATTATATTCATTTCCTATCACAGAATGTAAAAAACTATCAATTTTTTAAAATGGTGCCGAAATACTTAGCTTTGTAGACATTGTTCAAGATACTTCATCTTATTTATCCATGACACAAATAATCAATCTTCTTTGTTCTGAAGTGAAAATACTGTGAAAAGCTACCAAGCTACAGAAGTACAAACCTTCAAACCAAACATGTAATAGCAGATTTTTTACTCTTCCCTGTCTATATTCCAAGGAAGCTACATAACTTAACAGATATTTAAAACATGTATGACGACCTACAGACCTTAGGCACTGCATGTTTTCAAAATTTTATTTTTCTAATAAAGATATTGCCCCCAAATATATTAAAGAATGAATTACCCTCCCCTGTGTGTGTGTATGTGTGTGTGTGTGTGTGTGTGTGTGTGTGTGTGTGTGTGTGTGTGCATGCGCATACGCTCAGTCATGTCCGACTCTCTGTGACCCCATGGACTGGAGACCTCCAGGCTCCTCTGTCCATGGGATTTCCCAGAGAAGAATAAAGTGTGAGAAGCCAGTTCCTTTTCCAGGGTATCTTCCTGACCCAGGGACCAAACTCACATCTCCAGTATCTACTGCACTGGCAGATGGATTCTTTACCACTGAGCGACCTGGGAAGTCCCTAAAAGCCTAAATTCCTACAACCAACCTTAAATGCTACTATTGTTAAAATAGCATTATTTTTACTGGTCGAAAATAAGCTGAAGTGACAGACTGGTAATATAGATAAAAGGTGTTTATAATTATGTGCTTAGATGGCTGAAAACTTCATCAATATATTGATTACACATCAAAATTCCAAAGAAATACACATTAGGTTGCAGTTTGCCGTTTTCCAGATAGTTCAGAGATTGTAAGTAAGGAGTACTGATTGCTTTGCAGAGACATTTTCTGTGCACAAAATAAGGGTGGTGTTTGGATAAGCAATGAATTTTAATGTGTGGACATGGCATATGAAACTCTAAGACATAGCTATACACTATATTAGTGCTAGGAATAAAAGCAGCATGGACTAGAATATGATATGTTTCTGAAACCTGACTGCTTCAACCCAATTTATTTAAAGCAATGTGGAAGGTGTGGGGGTATTGAAGGATCAACTCTTTGAAGGAATGAAACTTCATATTTTTTTACCTACTCTATCTAACATATTGCCATATATTAAGTTTATAATTTGTTGAATCAATGAATAAAGATGATTATAAAGTGAGAATCAAAAATGTCAAATGATTTGTGTAGCAATAGAACTAGCAGGGGTGGGGGGAGAATAAAGGGTGGCAAAACATCCACCTGATTTTCAGACTTCAACTAAGACATCTGTTAGAACACTGCACCCAATCCTGTCTTTTGGACAAAGATAATAGACATAGACACTGAAAGCTCTGAAAAATCAAATATATTTCTGTTATAAGGAGATAGGAAACACTTGCCAACAGAAAGATCTTTTGATTTAAGTTAAAACTATAAAGTTTTTCTTTCCGCTTTCAAGCATCTCCTCTGCTACTGCTCAGAAGTAGTCAGACTCCATAAAAGGGTGCTGAATTTTTGTAACTTTATTCAAAGTCTTTGCTGCATTGAGCGAAAGTGACTCTCCTTTATTTTTCCTGGAGCTGAGCCAGTGAATAGCTTATTCTATTCTAAAAAGAAAAGAAAAAATTCAGATATGATCATTATGCATTATGCATTGTGCATTATGATATTATGCACAAATTCAGGAGCATTAAGTTATCTAAGCATCTCAGCAATTTTTTAAATTTCTCCTAGAAAATGAATTTCAAAATGAATTCTTTCTGAATTATTTTTCCCTCGTATCTTTGGATTTCTTTTTACATGTAATGAATCATTTTGTGTGCAAGTCTTTTCATTTTTACTGTAACAAGGCATCCAAGTACCCAAAAGCTTTGATTCAAACAGAAATGCATTTTTGTGCTCACATTCCTATTTTGAAGACAGACTACTGTGTAAGACAAACACATTTTCTATTATTCTTTCTTTTGATAAGCCAGAATGAACATATGCTGGGAATGGAAACTCATATTATATCAAAACAAGCAGCATATCTGCTGTTTGATGATTAAATGTGTTATAATTTTTAACAAGCTTGTAACAATACCTGGCCACAGAGCATTCGCTCTGTATGAACTTGAAAACTAAAAACACAAACACAGTAGCAAATTTGTGGATGTAGGGTAATTAAAGACCTGAATTTTTAGGAATAGCCATAAACTTCTACACCTGTAATATACTTATTCCATGAAAGAATATTCTTTCTCATTACTTTTTACTTGATTCTGGAGGCAGTAATCAATAGTTTATAAACTATTATTTATTTTTATTTCCATTTTGTGGCAGTATTTTTATAATTTTTTAAATTTTATTTATTTTTATTTTATTATTTACTTTTTTTTTTTTACCACACCATGAGGCACCTGGGGTCTTAGTTACCTGACCAGGTGTTGAACCCAAGCCTTCTGCAGTGGAAGGGTGGAATCCTCACCACTGGACTGCCAGGGAAGTCCCTACTGTCTTATTCTTTAATTTTCAACAAAGTACTTAGGTCTCTGAATTCTGTTCCATGAGGAAAGGATGCTTGGGCTTCTTCCCTAACTTCATCATTAACAGAAACTCCGAGGATCAGTGATTCTCAGAGCTTAGACTGCCTAAGAACCACATGGGGAGTTTCTGAAAAGATAGCTTCCCAGGTTCAGCCTGAGGTTTCAGTTCAGGAGGCCTGATCTGGCCCTGGGATGTGCTTGTGACAAACCCCATCAGGTGCCCCTGGTTCAGAGGTTACAGCAGCACAGAACATCATTGTCATCCTGTTTTACAGATAAGTCAAAATGGAAATGTGGAGTGGTTAAAACTCAGGATTAAAAGTAACACTGTTAATTGTTTAAAAGTTAAAATAACACATGCTGAATGCATCTGACTTTCTTTGCAAAATTAGAGATTTAACTCGAAATTCAATGCTCTCCACAAGACCAGGGTTATAGGTCCAGTTTTAAAGTTTCAGTTCAATTTACCAAACATTTTGTATATTTCAGTTCAATTTACCAAACATTTACTAACCACCTACCATGTGCATGGCACTACCCTAAAACATATACTTATTTTGTCTTCTCTTTTTACATTTTAGTGGAAATATTTTCTTTGACTATTTATATTTTGTCTTAATTTACAAATGAGCAAATCATAGTTTATCAATTTTTGATATTAAAAATGACTAGTTATTTAACAATCTTTGTCATTTGAGATTGACTCAATAAATTGACAAGCTACTGAGACAATATAAAACCTTAATGTGTTGAGCTATGAATTTTTAATACAGCAATTTTTCTGTTCATAGTTATAATATGCCTCTGGTGATAATTTTTGAAGTACAGAACATTTATACCTAATTTCTCTTCTGTTGTTCTGGTCTAAATTTAGAAATAATATTTCAAATTCAAACTTCTAAAAAAAGTTGGGCTTGTGGACCTAATAAGCAAAAATCACAATCAAATGTATTGCATAGGGAAAAAGTTGGGAAAGTTAAGTTTTTTTAAAAAAATTTTTAATTGGAAAACAATTGCTTTAGAATGTTGTGTTGGTTTCTGCTGTACAACAGTTGGAGGATAATTGCTATATGATGTTCTGTTGCTTTTGCTTATAACTGTGAATCAGCTGTAAGTGTACATATATCCTCTCCCTCTTCAGCCTCCCTCCCACTGCATTCCCCATCCCACACCCCTAGGTCATCACAGAGCTCTGAGCTGAGTTCCCTGTGCTATACAGATACTTGGAAAAGTTAAATTTTTAAGGTGACACCGTTATCAAGTGGCAAAGTTGGCATTTGAGTTGAAATTGTCTGATTCTAGAATTGGCATTTTTAACCAGGGCTGAAAGCCTCCAGTACCTTTGAAATTCTTACTTCGTTTAGGGAAATGATCACTCAACTGGAGAGAAGAGCTATGTGCCTCAAGCATAAAGGAGGATCCAATTTGAAGAAGAATTTCCATAATTCCCTTACTGTTCTCTTGAAACATTTCTTTCCTATTAAGCATATTTTAAATACATTTGGACAAGAATTAACATAAGAATAAAAGACTTGTTAGTATCATAACTTTCTCTTACCAACCTCTTCAATCTGTACTGCTATTTCTCTTTTTTTATAAAACACTTGAGTACCTTTATTACTCTCTAGCGGGAATCACTCCATTTTGCTTCTTCAGACTATTTCAAATGGAAATTCTATATTTTGAAAAATAGTACTCCTTTATGAAGCAACAAATTGACATAATATTTCCATAGATTTGATGTTTAAAGTGTGATCACTCACCTAGAGCCAGACATCCTGGAAAGCGAAGTCAAGTGGGCCTTAGGCACCATCACAATGAACAAAGCTAGTGGAGGTGATGGAATTCCAGTGAAGCTATTTCAAATCCTAAAACGTGGTGCTGTGAAAGTGCTGCACTCAATATGCAAACAAATTTGGAAAACTCAGCAGTGGCCACAGGACTGGAAAAGATCAGTTTTCATTCCAATCCCAAAGAAAGGCAATGCCAAAGAATTCTCAAATTACTGCACAATTGCATTCATCTCACACGCTAATAAAGTAATGCTCAAAATTCTTCAAGCCTGACTTCAACAGTACATGAACCATGAAATTCCAAATGTTCAAGCTGGTTTTAGAAAAGCCAGAGGAACCAGAGATCAGATTGCCAACGCCTATTGGATCATCAGAAAAAAAAAAAAAAAAAAAAATTCCAGAAAAACATCCACTTCTGCTTTATTGGCTATACCAAAGCCTTTGACTGAGTAGATCACAGCAAACTGTGAAAAATTATTAGAGAGATGGGAATACCAGACCACCCGACCTGCCTCCTCAGAAATCTGTATGAAGGTCAAGAAGCGACAGTTAGAACAGTATATGGAACAACAGACTGGTTCCAAATCGGGAAAAGAGTATGTCAAGACTATATACTGTCACCCTGCTTATTTAACTTATATGCAGACTACATCATGAGAAATGCCAGGCTGGAGGAAGCACAAGCTGGAATCAAGATTGCCCAGAGAAATATCAATAACCTCAGATATGCAGATGACACCACCTTTATGGCAAAAAGTGAAGAAGAACTAAAGAGCCTCTTGATGAAAGTGAAAGAGGAAAGTGAAAAAGTTGGCTTAAAACTCAACATTCAGAAAAATAAGATCATGGCATCCGGTCCCATCACTTCATGGCAAATAAATGTACAAACAATGGAAACAGTGAGAAAATTTATTTTCTTGGGCTCCAGAATCACTGCAGATGGTGACTGCAGCCATGAAATTAAAAGACGCTTGCTCCTTGGAAGAAAAGCTATAACCAACCTAGACAGCATATTAGAAGGCAGAGACATTTCTTTGCCAACAAAATCTGTCTAGTCAAAGATATGGTTTTTCCAGTAGCCATTTATGGATATGAGAGTTGGACTATAAAGAAAGCTGAGCACTGAAGAATTGATGTTTTTGAACTGTCGGGTTGGGGAAGACTCTTGAGAATCCCTTGGACTGCAAGGAGATCCATCCAATCCATTCTAAAGGAAATAAGTCCCAAATATTCATTGGAAATACTGATGCTGAAGCTGAAATGTCAATACTTTGGCCACCTGATGTGAAGAACTGACTCATTGGAAAATACCCTGATGCTGGGAAAGATTGAAGGTGGGAGGAGAAGGGGATGACAGAGGATGAGATGGTTGGATGGCATCTCTGACTTGATGGACATGAGTCTGAGTAAGCTCTGGGAGTTGGTGATGGACAGGGAAGCCTGGTGTGCTACAGTCCATGGGGTAGAAATTGTCGGGTTGAACTGATGTTTAAAGTAGTTTCCAGAATATTCTTACTCCTCCTTAATTCTGAGACACTTGCATAGAGATTTCAGTGAACACTGTGCTGAACTGAGCTGATGTTTAAAGTAGTTTCCAGAATATTGTTACTCCTCTTTAATTCTGAGACACATGCATAGAGATTTCAATGAACATTTTCTGTGTTTTATTCCTTTCATCTCTAGAGATGCTGGAATAAAGATGTATGATAGAGATCGCAGCCAAGACTGGTACCCCATGTCTCTCAGAACTGGAAGAAACAATTATTAGCAGAGGCTTCTTTGCTTAATGGCAAAGACATGGCAATGAAGTGTTAGCATAGAACAATTTATACATGAAGTTTTAGCTCTCCCAAATAAATTTGAACACTGTTGCTGCATCTGTTCCCTTAATAAGCCCCAACAAACCAGGAGACAAACAAAAGGAGAGGATTTGCTTGAGGATGGATTTAAGCTAGAGTAAGAAAAGGATGAAGACAATAGGCCTCTGATGAGTCTACCAGGAAGGCAAACACTCACCTCCAGCTGGGATGTTAAAATTTGTTTATCTGGTTGAGGCATTAGATAGCATAAAAAGCAATCCTCAATAGGATAGCATTTCTAAAAGATTGTCAAATAGTGAAATCACTGAGGACAAAGAGCCTTAGTTATTTCAAGATACAGCACCAGATCTTCAGTTTGAACTCTTAAAATGAATTATTATTTGTGAACAAAAGCTACTGATTTTCAGTCTGAGGAGTACAACTTGAAAGGACAGGTAAGAATTAGAACAAATAAGAAAACTATAATTTCTGAAGAGCTTACAAAAGGCTAAAGATCTTTTTAGAGTAAACAACTGGAGATGACTTTTCCAGCAGGGAGTTAAGTAGTAGGTAAGGAGAAGAATATTCAGGTTTTATTAATTTACCAGCACAGCTGAGTTTATTTTGATATTATATATCAGTGGTATGAACTGGGAAGTGTTTTTGTTTCACAGGGCTAACAATTTAGGTCTCCCCTGGTGGCTCAGACGGTAAAGAATCTGCCTGCAATGCAGGAGACTTGGGTTTGATCACTGGGTCAAGGAGATCCGCTGGAGAAGGAAATAGCAACCCACTCCACTATTCTTGCCTGGAGAATTCCATGGACAGAGTCTGGTGGGCTATATATAGTTCATGGGATCACAAAGAATTGGACATGACTAAACAATATTTTCACACTTTTCATAGATATAATTTGATACACAGTCACATACACCAGACCCCACTAGACTTGGGATTTGGGACTGGGCACTTTTTCCCCAAAACAGTGTTTATCCTCCCTCAGCATAGCTTTACTCTTTTCAGAATTCACATTTGACATTTAGCTCTTCTAAAAAGCCACTCCTAGTTCTCTCCCCCTAAGTCTGGGGTCTGTTCCCATATTTCCCATGGCACCCAGAGTTGGCTATCATTAAAGCCACGCTGCACTGTGATGCTTGTTAACTGTGTTCCCCTAGACACCAAGATCCTGAAGAGCAATTTCTGCATTGTCTGCCCAGTGTTTTTGCATAACACCTCATAGGAGTCTGACCAGCATGGGTCACCAAGAAATGAATACAGGGTTTTCGATCTTTCCCAGGCCCCATGGCACAACAGATTCAAGTTATATATTCCAGAAGCAGGTAAGGCAGCCTGAGTAAGCCATATACCAAACACTTGAAGACTAGTGACTTATTAAATTTATTTAAATTATATATATAATATTAAATTATAATATACAATATTTCCCTGTTTAAGTAGATTTATTCTGCTGTTGCTCTGTCTTAATGTACCATGTATATTTCCTTCAAGTTACACATGGGTCCAGGGCTTCCCAAGTGGCTTCACGGTAAAGAATCCACTTGCCAATCCAGGAGACACAGGAGACTTCAGTTAGATCCCTGGAGTAGGAAATGGAAACCCACTTCAGTATTCTTGCCTGGAAAATTCCATGGACAGAAGAGCCTGGTGAGATACAGTACATGGGGTCACAAAGAGTCAGATACAACTGATCACGCATGCAACTATATAATCAGTCCTATACATTTATCAATTCTTTTCTTAATAGGGTCATATGTGACTTTTTTTAAAAAACAAGGAGTGTGGAAATTCTTCTTTCTAGAAAAATAGTGGGAAATGTCGAGATTATGCAGAAGGATAAGATGACAACTTCAGAATTTGAAAACTAATAATATGGTCTGGGCACAATTACAATTTCAGAGCTGAGAGGAATTTCTGAGGTTATCTTGCCCAAATCCTTTATTTTACAGAGAGGTAAAGAGATTTTCCTAGGGCCACAGTGAGATAAATGGCAGAATACAGATTAACTCCCAGGTGCTCTGACTCTAAACCCACTGTCTTTTTCAGGATAACACAGACCCCACAAACAGTGAAGGTAGAAACTGCATGTTTCTGGCTCCAAGTTAGCAAAAGGAATAACATAAGTCCATCGCTTTGTATAATGTAAGTGAAGATGAAAACCTCTGCTGCCATTTGCGATGCAATAAGGCAATGCCACACCATTAGAATCAAATGAAAAACCCTTTATACAAGATCATTTGCTGGCTGACTAGTAGAATGTACAAGGATATGGCTTTAGGGGACAGTTATTCTCGGTTTGTCAGGAGGTACAACTGTGTTTCACTTGGCCTTGAGGATGGCCCATCAGAAAGTCTTGCCTGAACCAAGTCTTTGGACACAGACCAAAGTCAACAAATCCCAGTGTATGTATGAGCTGTGGATGTGTGTATGTGTGTTGGTATGTGTTGGGGGATCTAGAGGGGCATTTGCTTTTGTTGGAAGACACAAACCTGAGGGTTAAAGTGATTCTGTTTTATTCTGTGAAAGTTGCTCAGTCATGTCTAACTCTTTGCAACCCCATGGGCTATACAGTCCATGGAATTGTCCAGGCCAGAATACTGGAGTGGGTAGCCTTTCCCTTCTTCAGGGGGTCTTCCCAACCCAGGGATCGAACCCAGGTTCTCCCACATTGAGGGCGGATTCTTTACCAGCTGAGCCACTTACTTCAGAGGATAAAGGAGTGTCTGAAATGGGTTGGAGCCTTGGTTTTGCTGCTTAAAGTGCTTGAGTGACTTCCTGAGTGTTACTCACCTACTGTGATTTGTTAATGGAGGGAAACAAAAGTAGGAATACTTATCTCCTAGAGTCTTCAGTTTTACCTGAGAAAAAGCGTGCAAAGTCCCTAGCAAAGGGTCAGGCATCAATAAATAATAGATACTGGTTACTTGCTACTTTGTGCATATTTCAGAATTGCAGATTAAACAGATCTGGCTGAGGTTTGCACCCAAAGAAGTACTTTACCAAACAGAAGTTGAAACTGAAACTATTTTATAAAATTTGTCTTCAACCCATCATGACTGTTTAGACTCTTTTCTTTCTCTTCTCTTGGGCTGCATGTCATAAAAAAAAAAAAAAATTAATACTGTTGATTATGTAAATTTCTCTTTGATTAAATACTGAATTTTAGATTATATTTACACAACTTTTTAAAACTTACATTTTGAGGACACTGGTGGTGGTGGTTTAGTTGCTAAGCTGTGTCCAACTCTTGTGATCCCATAGACTATAGCCTGTCAGGTTCCTCTGTCCATGGGATTCTCCAGGTGAGAATACTGGAGTGGGTTGCCATTTTCTTCTCCAGGGAATCTTCCCGAACTGGGAATCGAACTCAGGTCTCCTGCATTGCAGGCAGATGATTTACCAACTGAGCTATGAGGGAAGCCCTCCTTGTTAAACTGCCACCTGCCAATCTGGTCTGTTTGAGGACACTATGAAGAAGTTTATTTTGGCTGGTTGGAATACCTTTTAAATTTCTATTACACCTATCTATAACAAAACTTATTTTAAAAGAGTGCTCAAAGACAGTGGTCCTCTATGTGATTCTGAGAGGCTCAGTGCATAGGAAAGTGGTTGGAAAAATTCACTGAAAAATTTGTGTACTATTAGGAAATCCAAATTTACTTATCAATTCTTGTTACTGAGGATAAAAGGAATTGGGGGTTTTGTTATGGATAGTAGATATTATACTTACTGGCTGATGGTCAGAGAAACACAGCAAAATGAACCATAATAATCTATTTCTGTTTATATTGGGAGTTGCTAAATATATTTCTGTTCAGTTCAGTTGCTCAGCCATGTCTGACACTTTGTGACCCCATGAACCGCAGCACGCCAGGCCTCCCTGTCCATCACCAACTCCCGGAGTCCAACCAAACTCATGTCCACTGTGTCGGTGATGCCATCCAATCATCTCATCCTCTGTCGTCACCTTCTCCTCCCGCCTTCAATCTTTCCCAGCCTCAGGGTCTTTTCAAATAAGTCAACTTTCCACATCAAGTGGCCAAAGTATTGGAGTTTTAGCTCCAACATCAGTCCTTTCAATGAACACCCAGGACTGATCTCCTTTAGGATGGACTGGTTGGATCTCCTTGCAGTCTAAGGGACTCTCAAGAGTCTTCTCCAACACCACAGTTCAAATGCATCAATTCTCCAAAGAAGTTGCTCAACCTTCTTTATAGTCCAACTCTCACAATCATAGATGACCACTGGAAAAACCATAGCCTTGACCAAACAGACCTTTGTTGGCAAAGTAATATCTCTGCTTTATAATGTGCTATCTAGGTTGGTCATAACTTTCCTTCCAAGGAGCAAACGTCTTTTAATTTCATGGCTGCAATCACCATCTACAGTGATTTTGGAGCCCAGAAAAGTAAAGTCTGACACTGTTTCCACTGTTTCCCCATCTATTTGCCATGAAGTGACAGGACTGGATGCCATGATCTTAGTGTCTGAATGCTGAGTTTTAAGCCACCTTTTTCACTCTCCTCTTTCACTTTCATCAGGAGGCTCTTTAGTACTTCTTTACTTTCTGCCATAAGGATGGTGTCATCTGCATATCTGAGGTTATTGATATCTCACCCAGCAATCTTGATTCCAACTTGTGCTTCCTCCAGTCCAGCAATTTCTCATCATGTACTCTACATATAAGTTAAATAAGCAGGGTGACAATAGACAGGCTTGATGTACTCCTTTTCCTATTGGAAACCAGTCTGTTGTTCCATGTCCAGTTCTAACTGTTGCTTCCTGACCTACATACAGGTTTCTCAAGAGGCAGGTCAGGTTGCCTGGTATTCCCATCTCTTTTCGAATTTTCCACAGTTTATTGTGATCCACACAGTCAAAGGCTTTGGCATTGTCAATAAAGCAGAAATAGATGTTTTTCTGGAACTCTTGCTTTTTCGATGATCCAGTGGATGTTGGCAATTTGATTTCTGGTTCCTCTGCCTTTTCTAAAACCAGTTTAAACATCTGGAAGTTCACAGTTCACGTATTGCTGAAGCCTGGCTTGGAGAATTTTGAGCATTACTTTACTAGTGTGTGAGATTAGTGCAATTGTGCGGTAGTTTGAGCATTCTTTGGGATTGCCTTTCTTTGGGATTGGAATGAAAACTGACCTTTTCCAGTCCTGTGGCCACTGCTGAGTGTTCCAAATTTTCTGGCATATTGAGTGCAGCACTTTCACAGCATCATCTTTTAGGATTTGAAATAGCTCAACTGGAATTCCATCACCTCCACTAGCTTTGTTCGTAGTGATGCTTTTTAAGGCCCACTTTACTTCACATTCCAGGATGTCTGGCTCTAGGTGAGTGTGAGGGATCACACCGTCATGATTATCTGGGTCACGAAGATCTTTTTTGTACAGTTCTTCTGTGTATTCTTACCACCTCTTCTTAATATCTTCTGCTTCTGTTAGGTCCATACCATTTCGGTCCTTTATTGAACCTATTTTGCATCAAATGTTCCCTTGGCATCTCTAATTTTCTTGAAGAGAGCTCTAGTCTTTCCCATTCTATTGATTTTCTCTAATTTCTTTGCATTGATCGCCGAGAAAGGCTTTCTCATCTCTCCTTGCTATTCTTTGGAACTCTGCATTGAAATGGGTATATCTTTCTTTTTCTCTTGCTTTTCGCTTCTCTTCTTTTCACGCCTTTTTGGTTTTTTGCATTTCTTTTTCTTCGTGATGGTCTTGCTCCCTGTCTCCTGTACAATGTCACAGATCTCCCTCCACAGTTCATCAGGCATTCTGTGTATCAGATCTAGTCCCTTAAATCTATTTTCCACTTCCACTGGATAGTCATAAGGGATTTGATTTAGGTCATACCTGAATGGTCTAGTGTTTTTCCCCACTTTCTTCAATTTAAGTCTCAATTTGGCAATAAAGAGTTCATGATCTGAGCCATAGTCTGCTGCTCGTCTTGTTTTTGCTGACTGTATAGAGCTTCTCCATCTTTGGAGAATATATTTGGGGGTTGCTA
Organism: Muntiacus reevesi; assembly: GCF_963930625.1. NCBI lineage: Eukaryota > Metazoa > Chordata > Mammalia > Artiodactyla > Cervidae > Muntiacus > Muntiacus reevesi. The sequence goes on from NC_089267.1 coordinate 16,386,631, forward strand.
AATATATTTTGTTTATATTTGGGATTGCTAAAAAAATCAGTATGCAAGGAGGTAAAAATTCAGGTACTAGATAATTCAGGTAATTACCTATTATTATAGGTAATATTTATGTAAAACTTAGTGTGTGCTATAGACTTGTGAAAGAAAATATTGCCATATTAGTAAACAAAGCATGTTGCAGCCATCAAGTCATCACATTAGAACCGTCCTAACAGAAAGCCTTGATGGAATTTAGGATGGAGGCAGGATGCCCCCATCTACCAGTCAGCTGCTGCTGCAGCCCCTGTCCCCAAGTGCACCCCAAGGAGACTCAGGATGAGAAAGCACAAGATACTGGCCCCAGAGAGCTGAGGTGCAAATCAAAGGAATGATGCCAATGAGCCTGAACTCTGGCATCTTCCTATACATATAAAAGTGTTAAATTCCTTAACTTGAGATACCTGGATTTCTTTAAGTGATAGTAATTTTTTGATCTGTCTATCTGGTCTTTATTGCAAAAAACTTCTATATATCCTGGTTTCCCCATTGCCTCTTCAGAGCAGTCTCTCAGAGCTATCTGAGATGCTGTGTCCTAGGCTTAAGTCCTCAGTTTTGTCTACTGAACAGAACACAGTTTCCAACTTTTAGGTTGAGCATTTTTTTTCATTTGACAGATTGAACTGTTGGTATGAATTATATCATTATAATACAAGGGTGATTGTGATCATCTCCATTTTATAAATTAGGAAATTGACATCTTAAAGTCAAGCAAATTCTGGTTCACTGGCAAGAATACTGGAGTGGGTTGCCATTCCCTTCTCCAGGGGATCTTCCCAATCCAGGGACTGAACCCATGACTCCTGTGTCTCCTGCATTGCAGGTGGATTCTCTACCACTGAGCTACTGGGGAAGCCCTAGGTCACTTGCTGCTAAGAATCAAAACTAAAAACTGAAATCAGGCAGTCTTAGTTCACAGTCATGCCCATGATCTCTATACTCTATGCCTCCTATCAAGGTAAAAAATAAAAAGTAAAAAGAGAAAGAGAAATTCATCTCAGTTAAGGATAAATCAGCAGTATTGATAGATAAAACAATATAAGGGATGAGTTTTTCTCTTTTCCTCAGTATTTTTAATACTTGTCTTTCATACTCAAGCAGTTTCCATTTCTTACTATAGCAACAGCAGTTAGACACTACACTCTTCCACTGGTAGATTTTCCACTGCTCTACTGAATACAATCTTTTTCAGATAATCTCACTGTTCCTTTCTTTAACATAATATTTTATCCAGCGTGTTTGACACAGATTAATACTTGTTATTAAATAAGATAAAAATATTGTCACTTTAAAATGGTAACCATTACTAAAATAATTTTGCTTGCATTTTTAATGGTTGACCTTACCAGTGTTCATTTTGAAAGTTTCTTGATATTTCTGCCTAATTCCTGTATTTCCTTTACATAAAATTAATGCTTTAAAAGTGAAGTGCATCCTTTTTCATAGTATCTATTTTGCCTTACTGTTCTTTGCTAGCATTTGTTACCTACCCTTTCAGAAAATCACAGTGAATCCATAGGAACTGAGGAGTCTGCACTTCAGCAAGCTCTCTTTCATTTCCCAGAAAGCTTTCTATATATAGTGCCTCTAAAATGGCTTTTCCAAATTGTTAACATACCTAAGTGATTTCCAAGATTAGCCCAAGCTTCTTTTATACTTGATAACATAATACAGTAACTTTATTTCCTAACAGACCTAAAATGGCCTTCAGTGGTGTTTAGAATTCTGCTGGATTAGTCTAATTTATTTTGTATATCTTTTCATTAATTCAAGTGATAAAAAACTGAAACTTTTCAATCTAAAAAAAGCATAAAAATTCACTAATGTGCTACTTGGAGAAAATGAAAAATGCTAAAAATTGAGTTCCAGTTCAGTTCAGTCACTCAGTTATGCCCAAATCTTTGTGACCCTGAATACTGCAGCACACCAGGCCTCGCTGTCCACCACCAACTCCCGGAGCCCACTCAAATTCATGTGCATCGAGTCGGTGATGCCATCCAACCATCTCATCCTCTATCGTCTCCTTCTCCTCCTGTCTTCACTCTTTCCTAGCATCAGGGTCTTTTCAGTGAGTCAGCTCTTCGCATCAGGTGGCCACAGTATTGGAGTTTCAACTTCAACATCAGTCCTTCCAATGAACACCCAGGACTGATCTCCTTTAGGATGGACTGGTTGGATCTCCTTGCAGTCTAAGGGACTCTCAAGAGTCTTCTTCAACCCACAGTTCAAAAGCATCAATTCTTCAGCTTCCTTTACAATCCAATTCTCACATCCATACATGACTACTGGAAAAACCATAGCTTTGACTAGACAGACTTTGTTGGCAAAGTAATGTCTCTGCTTTTTAATATCTGGCTAGGTTGGTCACAGCTTTCCTTCCAAGGAGTAGGCATCTTTTAACTACATAGCTGCAGTCACCATCTGCAGTGATTTTGGAGCACACCTCACAAAAGTCTCTCATCGTTTCCACTGTTTTCCCTTCTATTTGCCATGAAGTGATGGAACTGGATGCCATGATCTCTGTTTCCTGAATATTGAGTTTTAAGAGAAATTTTTCACTCTTCTCTTTCACTTTCATCAAGTGACTCTTTAGTTCTTCTCCACTTTCTGCCATAAGGGTGGTGTCATCTGCATATCTGAAGCTATTGATATTTCTCCACCAATCTTGATTCCAGCTTGTGCTTCCTCCAGCTCAAATTCCAGTTGAGCTATTTCAAATCCTAAAAGATGATGCTGTTAACAGGCAACGGCTCAATATGCCAGCAAATTTGGAAATCTCAGCAGTAGCCACAGGCCTGAAAAATGTCGGTTTTCATTTCAATTCCAAAGAAGGGCAATGCCAAGGAATGTTCAAACTACAGCAGAATTGCATTCATCTCACATGCTAGCAAGTTCAGTTCAGTTCAGTCGCTAAGTTGTGTCCGATTCTTTACAACCCCATCGACTGCAGCTTGCCAGGCTTCCCTGTCCATCACCAACTCCTGGAGCTTACTCAAACTCATGTGCATTGAGTCGGTGATGCCGTCCAACCATATCATACTCCATTGTCTCCTTCTGCTCCTGCCTTCAAACGTTCCCAGCATCAGGGTCTTTTTCAATGAGTCAGTTCTTCGCATCTGGTGGCCTAAGTATTGGTTTCATCTTCAAAATCAGTCCTTCTTCCAGTGAATATTCGGGACTGATCTCCTTTAGGATGGACTGGATGGATCTCCTTGCAGTCCAAGGGATTCTCAAGAGATTTCTCCAATGTCACAGTTCAAAATCATTAATTCTTTGGCACTCAGCTTCCTTTATAGTCCAACTCTCACATTCATACATGGCTACAGGAAAAACCACCACTTTGACTAGATGAACCTTTGTCAACAAAGTAATATCTCTGCTTTTTAATATGCTGTCTAGGTTGGTCAAAATAATGCTTAAAATTCTCCAAGCCAGGCTTCAACAGTACATGAACCATGAATTTCCAGATGTTCAAGTTGGTTTTAGAAAAGGCAGAAGAACCAGAGATCAAATTGCCAACATCCATTGGATCATCAATAAAGCAAAAGAGTTCCAGAAAAACATCTACTTCTGTTTTATTGACTACGTCAAAGCCTTTGGCTGTGTGGATCACAACAAACTGTGGAAAATTCTTCAAGAGATGGGAATACCAGGCCACCTCACCTGCCTTCTGAGAAATATGCTTGCAGGTCGTGAAGCAACAGTTAGAAACGGACATGGAACAACAGACTGGTTCCAAATCAGGAAAGGAGTATGTCAAGGCTGTATATTGCCACCCTGCTTATTTAACTTATATACAGAGTACATCATGTGAAATGCTGGACTGGATGAAGCACAAGCTGGAATCAAGATTGCCAGGAGAAAAAACATGAGTTTACAATCACGTAAATTAGGAAATATTATTCTTACAAAAAATAATTACTCATTTACACATAGATTTTTGTTTTGTTTTTTGTTATATTTCCTTTAAAGCCAAAGATTCTCTGTGAACTCAAAAATGTTTTAAAAATACTTCAAAAATTCTTTTCAAGTATAATCATTTAGGCAAAGTAACATATTTTAATTTGCGTAAAATTATTTTTACAATATGTAATTTTAGGTATATTAAAAAGAGACATACCCTTTCCTCTCTATGTTAAAGAAAGGAATAGTGAGATTATCTGAAAATGTTTTCAATTTTTCCTCTTTCTAGAATTCTAAACTCTAAAAGACAAAATTAAATGCTTTTAAAAAAACTTAATTTTTTTCATGAATTTGACATAGTTTAATGGTTTTAAGTGCTTCCCTGGTGGCTCAATGGTAAAGAATCTGCCTGCATTTCAGGAAATCCAGGTTTGATCCCTGGGTTGGGAAGATCTTCTGGAGAAAGGAATGACTACCCACTCCAGTATTCTTGCCTGGAGAATTCCATGGACAGAAGATCCTGGACGGCTAGCATGAGGTTGCAAAGAGTAAGACATGACTGAGCAACTAACACTTTGACCAACACTTTTCACTGGTCTTAAACACTTGGAAATTTTTATGGAGTTTACTCTTCTTTTTTTAAATACTTATTTCTTTGGTTGTACCAGGTCTCACATGGGGCACATGGCATCTTCTTTCTGGTATGTGGCATGTGGGGTTTTTAGTTGCATTATGAGAACTCCTAGTTGAGGCTTTGGGATCTAGTTTTCTGACCAGGAATCAAACCCAGGCCTCCTGTGTTGGGAGTATAGAGTCAGTCCCTGAACCTCCAGGGAAGTCCCAAGATTTTATTCTTCTTAAAGCAAAGATACCAATCATATTGACAAAGATGAGGGAAAAGTTGCAAGATGCCATCTGGATTATAACTATATAATAATTATATACATGACAATACAAATTACTTATTTTGTGTTAACAGTAGTTGAACTATTAAAATAGTAGTATGCAGAGTTTTGCGGAATGATGTTAGTTTTAATAACCATGAGATCGTAACCTGCTGAAAATTACGTTATGCTGTTACTGCTGCTGCTGCTGCTAAATCACTTCAGTCGTGTCCAACTCTGTGTGACCCCATAAACAGCAGCCCATCAGGCTCCCCCGTCCCTGGGATTCTCCAGGCAAGAGCACTGGAGTGGATTGCCATTTCCTTCTCCAATGCAGGAAAGTGAAAAGTGAAAGTGAAGTCACTCAGTCGTATCCGACTCTTAGCGGACCCCATGGACTGTAACCTACCAGGCTCCCCCATCCATGGGATCTTCCAGGCAAGTGTACTGGAGTGGGGTGCCATTGCCTTATCCAGTTATTGTTAGGTCAATTTAAATAAAATATGGGGCACAGAAAGGTGAGTGATGAGAAATACCAATATGAAATTAAAATAGATGTGAAAGTGATCAGATCTAACTGAGAGACTGAAATCCAAGAAGTCTGATGAATGGTTAAAAGCACTGCACAGTTCACTGCCTCAGGTACTGCTGAAAATATTAAAATACCAGTGGATGAAATACTCTGTACAAGGAACGGAATTAAAGGACAGCAGCTAAGCAGAGTCCTAGCTGGCTTCCTGGATGTGCTAGAGTAAAGGGATGAAGTTAATGCATTTTCTGTAAGACCATCTACTAACTAAATATCTTTGGATGAGTTAACCAATCTAAATTTTAATTTCAGTTTCCTCATTGTAAAATGACTAGAAAACAGTACTTTCCCTCTAAATTTTTTTTTTGGATGAATTAAATTAGATAATCCATGATTACCTGGAACAGTATACTCAATGTTTGCTAGTTATTATTATCTTGATGGTAAAATTTGCTCCCTTACTGCATGGCAGGATCATTGAAAACAAGGACTTTCTTGTTTGTACTTAGGACACAATATAATATATGTTTCTTGAACTACTAAATTGAAAACGGAGCTTAATTTTCTCCTGTGTAAAAGGGTGTAAACCGTGGTGTTGGAGAAGACTCTTGAGAGTCCCTTGGACGGCAAAGAAATCAATCCTGAATTGAAAGGACTGATGCTGAAACTGAAGCTCCAATACTATGGTCACCTGATGTGAATAGCTGACTCATTAGAAAAGACTCTGAAGCTGGGAAAGATTGAAGGCAGGAGGAGTAGGGGACAACAGAGGACAAGGGAGATGATTTGATGGCATCACCTATTCAATGAACATGAGCTTTCGCAAACTCTGGGAGATGGTGAAGGACAGGGGAGCTGGGAGTGCTGCAGGGGGGGACATGGGGTCACAAAGGGTTGGACACAACTGAGTGAATGAACAACAACAAATGAGTGTTGGTCTAGGAATTACTGAAGTTTCTCTATTTCTTTATAGGACAGTTTACTACCATTTTCCACAACTATATCTTAAAATAATGCAAATCTTAATGAAATCAAATAATATTTTTAACAATAGTCTTTTAAAAATATGATTTACATTCTCATTTGGCATTTTATCAGATAGTCTACTTTCTCTGTTCTTTGTGGTTAAAAGAGCCATTTAAAATTTAGTATTGTTGGACTTCCCTTGTGGTCCAGTGGTTAATACTACACACTTTCACTGCAAAGGGCATGGGTTTGATCCCTGGTCAAGGAAGTTCCACCAGCTTCCCAGTGTGGCCCAGAAAAAGAAAAAGAAATCGCTTATGAAAAATAGGAAACATGAGCCCGTTTTTAAAAATTAGTATTATTCCTTAATTACATCTTTTGTACTTATTTTATCCAGTTATTTACTTTAATTTACATTAAACTGGCTGATAGTAGCTTAGTACTCTTCCCCATCTTAAAGTTTCATATTTTGCACAGAGGTAAACAATTTTTTCTTTGTATTTTTATATGGACCTTGAAAATGTGTAGGTGCCATTAATAATGTCCTCTTTTATGTACATATTGGCAATCAACGAATTTGTTGTCTTGAAACCTTACATGAGAGAAGCATGACTTTCTGATGTTGTACTCAAGCCCCCTTCAAATACTCTACATTTAAGCGCAATGAACAAGAAGAGCTAAGAGACTGCAGTTACATCTTTGTACATTTTCACCTTCCTTTGGTCTTTATAAACTTCTTTAGAAAAGTTGTTCAGACTCTGGTACACACAGCCAGATCACAATATTTATAGAAAAGTTTCTAAAAAGCACAAATTAAATGTTTTAAGATAATGGGAATCCATTTATTTTTTATTCACCAAACGTTTAATGATGACTTATTACATACATATTATATACTCCCACTAGGGATGAGTAAGACAAAAAGTGGTATTAAAACTTGTATACTTTTCATGGAAGTTATTTTCTACTGTACATTTTTGTAAAATCCATAACCACTCCATCTTCAGAAGCTTTAAAAAAATAGTAAATGTTTGTCAGGTTAATAGATACTTACCCATAGTTTGGTGAGAAAGGATGAGACTTTACAACTGACTGCTGTTTTCCAATAGAATTTCAGTGCTTGCACTATATTTTGATAGTTTGTTTACAGGTTTGTTTTAATTACCAGACTGCACAGTTGCAAAGGGCAATGATCATGCCTCACTTGCTGCCTAGCACATAATAGGAATTCAGTCCAATTTGCATAATAAATGAATGAGTGGAATTGAAACGCATTTCGCACTTGCCCCAAAAAGGACAAATTTGGCAACATCTCCCCTCTGTGACTCTAGATTATGTCTGTGATCAATGCACGCTGATTGGATTTACATGTCTCCAAAAGAACAGCAAATACAGTAAACAGTAATCGAGGGTTCATTAATTTATAATTCAAGATAATTCTGTCTTCGCTTACCTGAAATTTACCTCTTCAGGATTAATGAACATATTAAACAAATGACAATGGACTTTGCAGCATTGATTCTCGTTTACGGGCAGATGGCTAGAACAAGGATGCTTAACATTTTAAAGAAATGTACAATAACGGATTGCACGCACATGTATTATCTTAATAAGAAGGTTCATCCATTTAGTTAAAATCAGCCATACAGATCTCCACGTAGACATGCTCGCTATTTTATACATTAAATACACGCTGAGATTTCTACCCAATAGCGATCAAGCACTGCGTGTAACCAAAGAAACCTGCAGAGAATCTGTCCTCAGGGTTCTTGGAATCGAACTGGGATTCTTTTTTTTTTTTTCATTTATTTTTATTATTTGGAGGCCAATTACTTTACAATATTTAGTGGGTTTGTCATACATTTTGTCATACATTGTACTGTCAATTTTTTTTTGGGGGGGGGGGGCGGTGGGAACCTTACATCTTACAAAAAAAAATGCTTCGAACTGGGAGTCTAAACGATGGAAGCATTTTTTTTTTTTTTGTAAGATGTAAGGCTCCCACCGCCCCGCCCCCCCAAAAATTGACAATACATATGATGTGAAAGGTGAACAGAGAGCAACATCATTCTGTAATGACCACAATTTCTTGGAAGAAACACAAGTTTAATTTCATTTTTGGGAAGAGAAGTGTCCTTTTGGAATTCATCGTGTCCAAGCTGCTCCCCCTCCCTCGCTGGAATCACCGTATCTCCTTCCAGAAGTCTCCACGAGGGCTCGTTCTCCTCCAGGACTCGATTTCCCCTTCCGGCGGGAAGCCGAGGGGATGCGGTCCTCGTGGAGGCGCCCGGCCTCGCCTTAGCTTTTGCTCGCGCGGCGCGGGCCCTCGCAGGGGCCGCCGGGAAGACCCGCTCCCACCCAGGCGGCGGGAAGCGCGCTCCCGACCCGCGGCCCCGGGGTGGCCGGCCGAGCGCGCCGCGGGGGCTTGTGGGGCGCGCGGCCCGGCCCTCTCCGCGCGCCCCCGAGCGCGGACGGAAGCCGGCGCCGGGCGGCCTTCTCTAGGCGGTCGGGCTAGGGCCGCCGGCGACGTCGCAGAGCTCCAGTCCCAGCGGCCCGGTCCCCGCCTGCACTGGCTCCCCGCGGGAGGAGCCCTCCTTGCTCTGCAGGGTCCCGGAAGGTAGGTGCGGAGGCGCCCTGCACCGGCTCCTCCGTCTCCGCCTCCCCGCGTGCCTGGCGCGTGGCCTCGTTCGGAGACGTGTATCTGCGCCATGGGCCGCCAGGCGCGGAGCGCCGCACGTGTTCCGTGTCTCCCTACCCGATGCAGTGGATCGCAGCGGCGCTGGAGCTTCTGGAGTTAGACTCCGGCCTGCGCCTCCAAATGTGTGGGCGTCCTGGGTGTGTTCTAACCTCCAGGCGTGTTCAAGCCTGGCTTGACCCCCCCCCCCTCCCGAAAAATGGTTCCCTCCTGGGGGCAGAAGATGCCTGTGCTTGGAGGCCATTGCTGCGGTTGGTAGATCAGTGCCTTATGCACATTTTTAAGTTTATTTTAAAAAATACATATATTTGGCTGCCTGGTTCTTAGTTGCAGCACATGGGATCTTCTTGAGGTCTAGGGATCTTTAGTTGGGACGTGTAGGAACTAGTTCCCGGACCAGGGATGTATGCCCAGCCCCCTGCGTTGGCGTGTGGAGTCTTAGCCACTGGACCACCAGGGAAGTCCCCAACACGTCTTTTATTGAGCCCCCATTATTTTGAAGGAACCACAGTCCATCCTAAAGGAGATTAGTCCTGAGTGTTCATTGGAAGGACTGATGTTGATGCTGAAACTCCAATACTTTGGCCACCTGATGCAAAGAGCTGACTCATTTGAAAAGACCCAGATGCTGGGAAAGATTGAGGGCAGGAGGAGATGGGGACGACAGAGGATGAGATGATTGGATGGCATCACCGACTTTATGGACATAGATTTGGGTGGACTCCGGGAGTTGGTGATGGACAGGGAGCCCTGGCGTGCTGCGGTTCATGGGGTCGCAAAGAGTCCTACACGACTGAGTGACTGAACTGAACTGAACTGATGTAAGGTACTGTAGATGTCAAAGATGGCACACACATGGTCTCCTCCTTGAAAGACCTCCCAGGCCTAGGGTAGAGATAGATGTAGCGTTAGGTAGGAAACATTCAGGGGCAGGGTGGGATTTCATTAGGAGATTCAGATAAAATGCTGTGGGACAGAGGGCTCCCTGGAGGAGGTGGTACCCTGCCAGTGGCATAGGTAACAGATACTTAGGAAATAGGGGTAGAAGTGGGAAATACATTGCAAATGAAAAGGATGAGAAGAGTAAAGGCAGGAAGCCGAGCATATGTGGGGAAGACTGTGTTTCAGTGTAACCTGAATGTCTAATAAAAGTGGCAGCTAATAAGTGGGACCAGTGGCTTGTACTGAATTATGAAAGGCTTTGTATAGCTTCATAGGCTGGAAGTTCAGAAACACATTTTGAACTTGAGGTCATCAGGAGCCATAGATTATAAAGACATGTACTGTTATTTAATATTCATAAAATGCTCATAATGTAGAAAAATTCATAACGTGGACCGTGTTCCTGAGCAGGGTATATTTTTTTCAAGAGCGGTATTTGTCTCTAATTACGTACACATTGATCACATTCTTGGGATTGTTTGCAACTGCCTTTTTTCTGCTTAAAATCGAGAGATTTACAGTGTTTCATGTGGCTACAGTGAGACTCAGTCACTAGGCAGAAAGTTGTGTTAGCAACTATTCTACTTATTTATATTTGGGAAGACTTACTGCTTTAGAAGTAAGTCTTTAGATCAAGTGCAATAAAGAGCCTGTATAATTTGGAACATGCATAATCTGGATGACTTTCAGAGCAGAGATATGGGCCACAAATGACAAAATTAAGAGAGAAACCGGGAATGATAGTCAGGAGCACAAATTGATGACTCTGAGTAAGACTCTTGCTCTTTTTTCATGAGTAATGGTGGGAATACCAGTATTTGGAACCAGCCTTCCAAAAGCAGTAGTTTGGAGGCCTTGTCAAGATTTAGAAAACACTATGGCTGATTCATGTCAATGTATGACAAAACCCACTGAAATGTTGTGAAGTAACTAGCCTCCAACTAATAAAATAAAATTTTAAAAAAGATTTAGAAAACATTACCTTGAATATGTTTTAACACATATAAAGATGTCAGGAGTCCACTGAATATTGTGGTGAAGATCAGACAGAATAGCTGTCATGGTGCCTGTATTTGTCATATGTAAGTTAAACTCTACAGTACAAAGGCACTTGAAGGTGAGGGCCAGAGTCACAATGTAACAGAACCAGTGAAATTACTTTGGAGCATTATTGAGGTGAACCTATGACTTCACTGTGCAGAGTGGATTGGAGGGAGCTGAGAGGTGTGGCAGAAGACTGATGTAGCCATAAAGACAAGAGTTGTTAATGGTTTGAGGAGGAAGAAGATGATCAGTTTTTAGATATATTGGATTATAGAATTGACAGGGTATGGTATAGAAAAAGAATCAGGGGAATAGTGGCACTAAAGTCAGAGAGCAAAGCATTTTAAGAATAGAGGCGTGGTTATTAGGGTGAGGTCTGCAGAAAAGGGGCAAGAGAATTTGCAGGTAGGCCTCAGGTTTGTCTTTTTCAGCCTTTGTAAGAACAGCTAGGTGAGGTGGAGGTGATGGGATACTGTTTTGTTTTTTTTTTTTTTCCTTTTTTTGCAGCTGGGAGCAACTTGGTCATGATTATATATCAAGAGAAGTTAGGAGAGGAGAGTGAAAGAGCAGAGAGGAGGTAGTTGGTGGTGAGGATACCAGGAGCTGGTGTGCAGTTTGTGCATTTTCCTAGAGCCTAGCTCAGGACAGGAAGACATGGGCCGTTAGTTTTGAGAAATATCATAGAATGACCAGGGTATTCTTACATGCTATCAGAGCGCCTAGCATCCAGCTTGCTTACCTATCCATTCATTCATCAGGTCAACCAGCTATTTTTTTTTTTTTTCAGTGCTTATTGTGTGTTCACTGTAGCAATTTCTGCCCTGCAGAGGCAGGTCATGAGCTCAGTGGAACTCACCGAGGGCCATCGCCATCAAAGGACCAAGGAATTAAGGAATGACCCAGCTGCAACTGTGATATAGGAGTATCGAATGTTAAGAGCTATGTATTGGAGGGAAATGACTTGATCTAAGGATATCAAGGAAGGTGTTTTCAATGATAGAATGTCTAAGCTGGTACCTAACAGAAACCTCTCTTGTTACCAAATCAGCCAGACCTTCTCCATGCTGCCTCCTGTTATCATCTCATTCTTGGTTCAGAGTTCACTGGTGGACTCACTCTCCTTTCTCTTGACCCATGAAATGTACATTATGGTTAGCGGATGGGAAAACTTTCAGGAACCAAAGCTTGGCAAAGATCTTTCTCCAGCCAGCTATTGCTTCATTATAGTGACTAAATATGAACTAAATGGCCGTTTAATTTTATTCATGCTACATTGATTCCCATTTAGGGGATAAAAAGGGTTTAGGGAGTGGCAAATCAATGGTCAGCCACAGCCACCACTGAGCTGCTTAACATCCTTCGGAAGAACCACAACCGGCACAGATCCTGTCACATCTTATTAGGAATTTTTGGTAACAGCCAATGAAAGCTAGTTTATTTATTTATTTTTTTTTACATTTAAAATTTTAATGCTCTCTGGGTCAAGTGATTGGGGAATAAGCATCCACTCATGTTTCTCTCTGCAGGGAAGTGAAGATACTATTGCTGCCATGATTTTGCATTTATATAGCACTTGAGTGGTGGCTAAGTGCTTTTACAATCAATTTTGTTGTTCAATTTAAAAGATAGCCTAAAATCACCCCTGTCAAAACTTGTTTGGTGTGATTCAGCGAAAAGGACCATTGGAAAAATGGGCCTTCCATGATATGGAAGAACTCTGATCAATCAAAAGACTAGATACAGTATAAGAGAATGTGAACATCCTCCAAATAGAGTTAGCTGTTAACTGAAGACATTAGCCATGTGACAGTTTTTTTATCTGCCTTTATAATGAAAGAAGGAAAAAATACAGAACTAAAACTTACAACAGTAGAAATGCAACTTGGCAGAAAGCCAGCCTCCCTCATGACTTGGTTTGTAGCTAGGGCACCCAGAGATGTCTGATGAGTGACAATATGTTTCCTTTAATATATTTATTCTTAAAGCATTAGGTTTTATTTAGAGCAAGTATTGGCAAACTTTTCTGTACAGGACCAGTTAGTAATATTCAGGCTTTGCAATCCTCCTGTAGCACTGAAGCAGTGATAGACCACACATAAGCTAATGGACATGCATGTTTCAATAAAACATGGCTGATGGAAGCAAGGCCACCCGTATTTGGCCTGTGGGTCATAGTTTGCATCTCTGATCCGTAGCATTTCTGAGATCCCTTTACTGAACAGAGGGTGTTGTAGATTGGAGTGATTGACAGTCAGCTGACAGCTCAGTGAAGGCAGTGATGGACTTTTCTTGTTGGCAGTTGAGTCCCCAGGCCCAGCACAGCACCTGTCCAGTAGGAGATCATTAAACGTATCTGGTGAATGAAGGAATGAGTAGCCAGGATATCAGATGGAAAATCGCCTAGCTAACATAGGCTCGATGGTTCTATATTCAGATTTTCAGATCCTGTGCTGTGCTTTTCTGATTGACTCTGTGAACCTACGGACTGTAGCCCTCCAGGCTCCTCTGCCCATGGGGATTCTCCAGGGAAGAATACTGGAGTGGATTGGCCATGCCTTCCTCCAGGGGATCTTCCTGACCCAGGGATCGAATCCTCTTCTCTTACCCCTCCTGCATTGGCAGGCGAGTTCTTTACCACTAGCGCCACCTGGGAAGCTCTCGTCTTCTATGGCACTTCTGTTTTGGGTAGAGCAATTCTTGCGGCTGAGTGCTTGGTTCAGAAAACAAATCCAGGCGAATGCCTGGAGAATCAGAAAGAGCCAGCATTATATATACAAGGATGGTAAAAAGACATGGGTCTGTGACTCTCATTTTCACTGTGTCCACTGAAAAGGCATGTTGCTCTCTTTGGAAAGGACCTAGAGAGAAGGCAGTCCAGAGCCTCTTACCTCGTCCAGGACTTTCCCGTTTGCCCTGTTTTCCATGGCTTTGCTGGCATTTGTGCCGGAAGTCTTCTGTTTGGCCTCCCAGATCTCTCTGCCCCGCCACCCTGCAGGGCCACACCAGCCCCTGCTCCGCCTGCAGTCATGAGGATGATCCTGGAGGATGGAAGGCCGCAGCTCCTGCCGGGTGGTCCCATCCTCCGCGGGTGTCTCTCCCAGTCCTGGTAACTGCCCCTCCTCTCCTCCCCGCTGTTGTTTCTGGTCCCCGCACATTGTGTTTCCCCCTTTGGTTGCCCACACCTTTGGAAGTAGCTCTTTATGAAGCTCTCCTTCACATTACCCAGATTGAGGCACCATTAGCTTCCTGCCTGGACCCTCACGGGTACCGCGCCCTCAACACTTTCCCCAGGCATCTGTTGTACATCACTGTCACTGAATGACTCGTAAGTCCCCCGATGGCAGTGACTGTGATTTCTGTTATAACCACAAGGTCTCAGCGTGAAGGTGGTCCTGACCCATTTGATTTTCAGAGTTTGGGTGCATTCTGCCCCATCCCTGTCATCTCTCTCTGTGTGTGCTTGAAGACCTCCTGCAACAGGGAACTCACTCCTAGAGCTGTCAGTCTTTAACACATCTGACAGCTGGAACACATATGCACAACTTCCCCTCCCATCTGTGTCCTCTTCCTTGGGGTTTCATGGAACATCCATGTCCTCTTCCTTGGGGTTTCATGGAACATCCGTGTCCTCTTCCTTGGGGTTTTATGGAACATCCATGTCCTCTTCCTTGGGGTTTCATGGAACATCCGTGTCCTCTTCCTTGGGGTTTCATGGAACAAGCGCAGTTTACATTTCCCTCCTCAATCCCTCAGACAGCAGGATTCTGAGTTCCTTTACCAGCTTTATCTCTTTAAAGGTGGAGTGCCTAGAACAGAAGCTCTTTTCTGCGGTGTTATCTGCAGAGTGTATGAACATGATAATTTTACCTAGAAGGCTTACTACCTCCAGAGATTATGAGAAAGTCTGTAGTTCCTCATCCTTTCTTGAAAATACAGAGAATAGATCCAATCCCCGCCCGCCTGCCCCGCTGCCCGCCGCCACACACATTCATGCTCCCCATTTCTGCTGATTAAAGTGTCACATGTCATATGAACAGGGCTTCCCTGGTGGCTCAGCTGGTAAAGAATCCACCTGCAGTGCGGGAGACCTGGGTTTCATCCCAGGGTTGGGAAGATCCCCTGGAGAAGGGAACAGTTACCCACTCCAGTATTCTGGCCTGGAGAATTCCACGGACTGCATAGTCCCTGGGGTCACAAAGAGTCAGACACAACTTTCACTTGTCATATGAACAGCTGTCTTTTATGAAGGCTTAATATTGTCCCTATTATTAGATATAACTATACTTACAGATTATCCATCAAGGGAGTAATTTATAAATTATAGATATTTACAGGGCTGTGTCTACTATCAAGTTTTCTTTTGCTTTTCCTCAAATATAAAATTTACTTTAATTATCCTCTAGTTATTTTGGTGGCACTATGTAAAATATTTTGCCTAACTTTTTATTTAGGTTTCAAATCAGCATCAGATATCAGAATCAAAGATTTTTTAGTATTTATTTCTTTCTTTTTATTTTCTGGGCATTTACTCTATGTATGTCCTTTCCTATACCTCTTGTATTTTGGAAATATAACAAAATATATTGAAATGCAATATCTTGGGGCTGATAATCAAATCGACTTTAAGGAAATGTTCTGAAGTGGGTTCTTAAGTATATAATTTATTTAAGTCAATTTTTATAATGAAAATCCAATTTATTTTTTAACAGGCCTCCAAAATATCTGTCAGCTTCTTTAATTCTTCCTTCTGATTTATTCAGTGAGCTCATTCCCCATTTCGTTTTTTATTAGATTGCTTTCACCCTGGCAGAACTCTGGAAAATAAATCTTTTTGTATTTAATGTGTGCTTTGGTTTAATCTGGATGAATAGTAGAATGAAAACAACTCATTAGAAAGTAATTTTGATTGTTGGAAGGAGAGATGTGACTTTTTTAATCTCTAATAATTGCTAGGAAACGTATTTCAGAGACTGCTTACTCACGGTCGCTTTACCCACGCCTTCCTTCTACTTTCATGAATAGTTTTTTTCTCACAGGATTAAAAAACAAAATAAAACATACTTGTGATTCTTTACAAATCCCCCTAAATGGGTTTAGAGTAGCAGATTATGACCCATTTCTTTTTATCTCTGGGACAATGGTAAGAGAAAACTACTTTCTTTCTCTTCTGAGCTGCTTTTATACTTTATCCAAAGTTGCTATTCATGCACTCAGTTCATTTCAGTTCAGTTGCTCAGTCATGTGCGACTCTTTGTGACCCCATAAATCGCAGCACATTAGGCTTCCCTGTCCATCACCAACTCCCAGAATTTACCCAAATTCAATGTTCAGTGAGTCGGTGATGCCATCCAACCATCTCATCCTCTGTCGTCCCCTTCTCCTCTCACCTTCAGTCTTTCCCAGCATCAGGGTCTTTTCCAGTGAGTCAGCTGTTCACATCAGGTGGCCTAAGTATTGGAGTTTCAGCTTCAGCATCAGTCCTTCCAATGAACACCCAGGACTGACCTCCTTTAGGATCGACTGGTTGGATCTCCTTGCAGTCCAAGGGACTCTCAAGAGCCTTCTCCAACACCACAGTTCAAAAGCATCAATTCTTCTGCGCTCAGCTTTCTTGATAGTCCAACTCTCACATCCATACATGACCACTGGAAAAACCATAGCCTTGACTAGGCAGACCTTTGTTGGCAAAGTAATGTCTTTGCTTTTTAATATGCTGTCTAAGTTGGTCATAACTTTCCTTCCAAGGAGCAAGCGTCTTTTAATTTCATGACTGCAATCACCGTCTGCAGTGATTTTGGAGCCCCAAAAAATAAAGTCTGCCACTGTTACCACATCTATTTGCCATGAAGTAATGGGACCAGATGCCATGATCTTAGTTTTCTGAATGTTGAGCTTTAAGCCAACTTTTTCACTCTCCTCTTTCACTTGCATCAAGAGGCTCTTTAGTTCTTCTTGAAATGGCAACCCACTCCAGTATTCTTGCCTGGGAAATCCCATGGATGGAGGAGCATGGTAGGCTACAGTCTACGGGGTTGCAAAGAGTCAGACAGGACTGAGTGACTTCGCTTCACTTCAGTTACTTCACTTTCTGCCATAAGGGTGGTGTCATCTGCATATCTGAAGTTATTGATAATTCTCCTGACAATCTTGATTCCAGCTTGTGCTTCCTTCAGCCCAGCATTTGTCATAATGTACTCTGCATGTAAGTTAAATAAGCAGGGTGACAATATACAGCCTTGACGTACTCCTTTTCCTATTTGGAACCAGTCTGTTGTTCCATGTCCATTTCTGTTGCTTCCTGACTAGTTGACACTTCATTTATTTTCTTATTTATTGGTGTCCCCCAGAAAGAAAGTTCTGAGGGAAAGGGCATCCTTATTTCCAGTGCCTGGCACAACTGATAAATGGTGTTGTGTGTTTGTGGGCAGAATATAAGTTTCTCATGATAATCTGCCTTTTTATGACAGTGCACAAAATCTTACATAGTTCCCAAGAAGTTGCTGCTTTCTAAAAAGCTATTTCTTTTATAAACTCGGTACTTAAAGTGTCCGCTCTTATAAGATTGTCTTGTTCTCTAACTAAAAAACCATCTACCATCCATCTGTTATGAAATTATCAAATAAACAGATTATCCATCTCTTTATTGGATAATTACTAAGTGCTATTTCATCTATATAATGAATAGAGTTTTTAAAATTACATATATTATCAATGAATTCTTTTCATCAAGGTCAGTTTCCCAAGACCAAAATTGTGATTTAAAATGTACTGCATGCATACATGGAGAAGGCAAAGGCACCCCACTCCAGGACTCTTGCCTGGAAAGTCCCATGGGCGGAGGAGCCTGGTGGGCTGCAGTCCATGGGGTCACTGAGTCGGACATGAGTGAGCGACTTTACTTTCACTTTTCACTTTCACACTTTGGAGAAGGAAATGGCAGCCCACTCCAGTGTTCTTGCCTGGAGATTCCCAGGGACGGGGGAGCCTGGTGGGCTGCCGTCTATGGGGTCGCACAGAGTCGGACACGACTGAAGTGACTTAGCAGCAGCAGCAGCATGCATACAGGCAAATAACTGCAGCATCATTGCAAATAGCAAATGAAGCAGTGTTTCAGCTCAAAGACCCCAAAGGTACATTTCTTACTAGGTGGCTGATGTAAAATCTTTCGTGATAAATAATGGACAAATTCCCAGTTTCCCAGCATACTCCAAAAATATGACTACCTCATAAGATCACCGAGAAGGGCACTGATTCAAACTACTTGGCAGGAAGCTGGCTTCTTTCGTTATTAATGTGTTTACCTCCTTTTCATCACTCATTGATAAAAAGTGAAACTTCAGTAAAGAATTAAGGAAGCAGCTTCCGAGAATAGTTGCAGTAGGCTGAATAAATATTTTATCAGTGTTATTTTGCATGTTTTATACTTTTCAGTAATTGTAGTATGATTTTCTGATTGGAGTCTGTCACATCGCTGGCCTAATATGGGAATCATATGCAAGTATCCCCTTACTTTCCTCTTTCCAATCTGGCAGGAAGCTCCACCGTGTCACAGACATCTTTCAGGGCATCTCGTATTCTGTGTGTACACGTTAGCATCCTGGTCTGGCTCTCCTTCCAGCCCCTCTTTCCTGTATGGTGTCAGCAATCCCTAACTCCGTCCTGCCTAGCAAAATTCTCTTCCTAAAACATTACTAGGAGTGTTGCACTCATCCATTCCGAAGACCATGCCTGTTTCCAGCCGTCCATGGCAGTGAGTTCAGACTTCTCTAACTGACCTTCAAGATCCCAACTTCCTGTTCTATATTATTTCCCTTTCTTCCCCAAACTACCGTATTCTTCAGTCAGAAATCGATGCCATCTCCCACAAATAAGTGTGCTGTTATCTGCTGGCTGCCTGTACTGTCCACCCCATCAAGTTTTGTCCCTCCTTTGCCTGAGTCCTTCTTATCCTTCAGATCTTCCAGACTGGCTCCAGAGTTCAGTTCCTCCTCATGTTCACATCAGCCCACAAGTGTCTCTTTCCCTGATTTCTTGCTAGCTTTATGCTGTGCAGAGAGAGGCAGAGGCTTTGGAGACCAGGGGCTGGCATTGACTCACGGACCCATACAAGCCTCAAGCGGACCAAGCATTGCATTGTTTCCTCTCTGCCTGACAGAGTACACAGGGGCCATGTGCCTTGACTCTCTTCGTCTCCTTAATTTACAAGTTGAGTACTCTCTTGAGTCCCATTTTACAGATTGGCAAACTGAGGCACAGAGAGGTTGAATCATCTGAATAAAGTCACACAGCTAATAGAGGGCGGCGCTGGGAAGCCTGCCTCCTAAACCTGCTCTCCTGTTCCCTGTGCTATCCTTGCTTCTTCAACACATACTTGAAATTGTTTCTGATGGGAGTTTTTCAGAGGTGATTGGTATGCAGTGCTGCTCGTGCCTGTCTCACTAGGCCGTCTTTGGGGGTAAAAATCCCTTACCTAGCAGTGCTTGTGGAGACAGTGGGCCTGCCATTGTGTGTGTGTGGGGGTGTGTGTGTGCGCGCGCGCACGTGTGCTCTGCTGTGGTCATAACCTGAGATGAATGTCAGAGGAGCCACAAGGTGACTTCACAGGGCAATTCTGGGAGGCCCATTCCTAGCCAGGTTGCATTCAGTTCCCATTCCCAAGCTTCAGAACTGTATTGCAGAAAGATTGTGCAGAGAGATGACAGTTAAAAAGTCCAGTTCCATCACTTGTTAATCGGATATCCTTGAGAAAGCTGCCTTCTGAACTTCAGTTTCCTTAACTCCAAAAAATAATACTAAATTCTACAGCACATAATCATTTTTTAAAACTTTATTAAAGTGTGGTTGACTTACAGTGTGTTAATTTCTGCTATATAGTAATGTAATTCAGTTATATATACATTCTTTTTCATGTTCTTTTCCATTTTGGTTTATCACAGGATATTGATAAAGATTGATAAGGATCTTGATAAGGATATTGACAGGAACTGTAGTTCTCTGTGCTGTACCGTAGGAGCTTGTTTACCCAGTCACAGAATTATTAAATGAGGTTTCACACGAGCTGCTGGCTGTAAAGTGAATGCACAGTGGCTCGTGTGCGGAGATGTTCAAAAGATGTTGACGTTTCCCTTCGAGGCTCCATGCTGCAGTCGGGCTCAAGGCTTTCTTCCCGCTGCTGATATCTTTTCCTTTGTCCATATATATCTAAGCAGGCCTTCCGTTCCGTAACTTCTCTGGTCTTAGCCTTGTTTCCATGAGCTCTTCCACTTCTAACCTTTTCTGTAGTTATTCATGTAGGGCATGGCTTGATCTTCCCAAGTCCATCGCTGGAAATAATAGCTGACGAGGGCAAAGTCCACGAGTAGGTGGGCTCACTCTCTTGTCTAGTAGAGGAGCAAGACGCCCAAATGGCTGTTGATCCTGCCTTGGGATCTCTGTGAATTCACAAGACTTGAGACCAGGCAGCGGAAGGAGGCAGTGAAGGCCAGTGGAGAGTGAGCAGACGGGGCGTTGCTTGTCAGAGGGGACTCACCACGTGTCACGGAGGAGGCCCACCGTCGTGAGAATATACGCTCTGTTCCTCTGGGACTAGACTGCAGACCTGAGAAGTCAGGTGTTTGGCTCTGAGCAGAAATCAGTTGTGCAAGTAGAGATCTAGCTTAAAAGAAATTTTGGAAAAGAAGATTTTAATTGTTTTTCCTTTATGTCCTCCTGAGCCATCCCGGAGACCTGATGGTTCAGCAGTTTAACACCATCTGGTGACATTAAGAGAAAGGTCCAAGGGCCGTAACTGATCGTGTTCATCGTGGGATTGGAGGTTAGTGCAGAGTGTCACCGAAGGGAGATTTTGACAGATCACATACAGCCGGAAGAGGCCACCAGAGTGAAAAGAGGCCTAATGTTAGGGTGTTATGAGCAGTGGGTCTGGGGGATTTTATAAGGGGAGACAGTGATCGCTCACTTCAAATTCTTGGATGGTGATGTGGGAAACTGAACTTTATATTATTTTTGCTCTAAGGGTGGACCTGGGATTAATAGAAGCAGACATAGAGTGTCTGGCAGGATTTGCTAAGAACTGATAGTTAGATAATCACATTTTCAGTATGGTGTTATCCACTGAGAGTGGGCTGGATGCCTGATGCTGCTTTTGGTGACAGGCTGGATCATCCCTTCTGATACCAAGCTCTTGAAACCATGAGATATATCCAACAGAGTTTTGGTGTGAATTGCACTGAATGAAATAGATTATTTGTGCCCAGATATGCTAATTTAATGTGATTGCATGGCAGATACAGAAAGATGGAAGGTTCAGAACAGGATTATATCTTCTCTTCTTCCTTTGAGGCTTTGAGCAATTTACTCCCTGAGCCCCTGTGTGCGTGCTGATAGGGCAGGGGTAATAGCAGCTATGTCACAGGGCTGTTGGGAGGATCAATATAATGATGGATATGCATCCATACATTTCCTGGTGTCTCAAACAAATACCATCATTGGAAATATTTTCTCTGTCTGTAATGTATCATACTATGACTTTCTAAAAGCGTTGAGCACCCTGCTGCAGAAATAAAATATTGCCTGAGTTTTTCCTAAAACACAGGCTTCCTTTTATCAATCATATCCATTCTTGAATGTTTTCTCAACGAATAATAAATGTTAGTTTATCCGGAATGACGAATGATGGCAAATTAATCTAAAATTGCATAACCCATTCTCTGCCATCCAGAAACATCTCCAGATTTTAGCCCAGAGATGCCACATTCTGTGGTTTAGTTCTCCTTTATTTTCTATTAATACAGACATATGCATAAAATGCTTGACATATAAGAAATATGTGAAATAATTTTGCTTATTAACAGGTAATTTAAAAGTAACTGTGGGCTTTCTAGTTTATAATTTTGAAGTAGAACGCATGTTTAAGAGTGTGTGTGTGTGTGTGTGTGTGTACACAGACACTCAAGAATTTGCATATAAATACACATTAAATACAGGTGTAGATTGTTAGGCATTCTTTCTTATGCTGAAGTACTGAATTTTTAATAGT
The DNA here is from genome assembly GCF_963930625.1 of Muntiacus reevesi. Lineage (NCBI taxonomy): Eukaryota > Metazoa > Chordata > Mammalia > Artiodactyla > Cervidae > Muntiacus > Muntiacus reevesi. The sequence goes on from NC_089267.1 coordinate 16,408,668, forward strand.
TATTTCATTTAAGGAAATGTTGATATTTCCTTTCGTAAGTTTTAAATTCATACTTCAGATGTTTAAAATATGAACTTTTCTGCATATTTCCTGGTAATTAAAAGAGATATAATATGAAATGATCAGGCTGAGAAGCTGGCTGTTTAAATATTTTTTATAACTATTACGGTTAGTATCATCCTGTTGTCATTTAATATTCTATAACAATTCAGCTTTGGATATTGAACTCTTTTCCCCACTGAGTATAAGAGTAAAAACAGAACAACAGATGTGCACACATTACTCATGTATATTTATACTTTATACCCATGCTCCCAAACACACATGTCTGTATCAGCTGAATTGACTGACCGTTCTGTGCCAGGCCCCGTGTTAAGTCCTCTACATGGATTATCTCCTTTAATTTAAGGCACCGTGAGGTGACTTCTGTAATTTGCGTCATTTTTCAGATAAGCAAGCCGAGGCTTGTAGAGTGTGCAAAGCGTGTATAAATGGTGGAGACTGGGTTTTAACCCAACTGTCTGACTTCTGGAACTTCCGATTGCCACACTGCTCTGCCCGGGTGCTTGGTAATCACGGAATTCGAACAGCCGTCAGTCCATCCGTACATATAGCCTGCACATCAGTGCTAAAAATCTGTCTTCATCTCAGACAGTGGATGGCCGTTCAGCCTCTACCTGAGTAACTCCAGTAACTGGAGCTTCATAACTTCACAAGCCAGCCCACCCCATCGTTGGCTAGCTCCGAGATCACTAGATCTTTTTATTCATCTGATTACTGGAAAGTTGTCTGCCTGTGATTTCCAGGTTTCGGGCCCAGTTCTGCCTTCTGGGGCATGCTGAACACCAGCGTCTCCTCTTCCTGACGGCAGCTCTTCAAGTTCTGTGCTTCCTGGAGGCTCCTGTCTTCAGTTCCACGTGCTGCAGTCGCCTTTCTGATACCCTCATTTAATGGGTTGTTTCTGACAAGTTGCGATAACAGCATTGGATGCAGTGGAAAACCTTCTGGACGGAGCAGGAGCCCCTGGGGGAAGGTGTCAGCCCTTCTGCTCCCTGTGTGACCTCGGGCAGGTGGTGTCATGGCTGAGCTTCAACACCCTCATGTAACACTGGCGTGATAGGTGCCCTGAAAGCCAGCTTTTACGGGGGTCCCATCAGGCTGTGCTGGGGAGCGTGCTCTCTGCACCCTACCCCTGCCTGTCCGCAGCCTCCTCTGTCACCCTCCCTGCTCTCTCTTTCAGCACAGCTGGCTCCCTCATCTTCCTCCGCATCTTTGCTCAGTCATGTCATCTGCTCATTGATGCCTTTCTTGACCTTTGTTTTTTAAATGGCAGCTGATCCCTTACCTTCTCTTGCCATCGTACCTGCATTAGTTTTCTCAGCTGTGTTTATGACAATTCAACGTTCATCATTTTACATGCATTTATTTTGTGACTCTCCCCGCCTCCCCTGCACCCCCCCCCCAGGAGAATGTAAGAAATAAGAAATGTGAGCTCCAGAATGCATCTATTTTCATCACCACTATATTCTCTGGACAGAGCAGGTCATAAAAAATACTTGGTGAATAAATGAATGAATTACCTTTATGTTTACGTTTCTGATGTGGTCTCACCACCAAAAAGCCCAATGAGCTGCTGCTGGTTTTTTTTTTTTTTTAACAGAAGAAGAGTACAACTCGCAAATTTATTAATTGCTCTTTTAATATTTCAGTTTCATAAACTCATTTGTCAGTTAATTTCCTTGTGTTTCAAGGGTATTTTCTCACAGAACAGTTATCTGAGCTTGACTCCTGGAGTGAAATATTAACATTTGCAATTTAAAATGTTACTGAAAAATGAAGAAAATGTAATTTATCGTGGGCTTCAATTTCAGAAGACTCAAGGTCAGACTTTGGTGGGCAAATGCATTCAGGTTCTTTTTCTTAAAAGTAGCAGCAAGTCATTGAATTTCCTGTTTATATGCTCACTGTAGCTGTTCCATCATTCCGATTTCTGATGGTGTATCTCACAGCTACAGGATCTCTCTTCACAGTGATCACAGCCCCCATTTGTTAGCTGGTTGCGTGTTAGTATGGTTTCTGGAGTTACTGGATGAAGGGGAATTAACAGAACCAGAGAGGCAGAAATGCAGATGCATTCAGATTCTACAGATAGGAGACTGAGTTGAAGGGAGCTGATGTCTCCACTTGCCCCCTTGCATGAACAGTCTAGAAACATGTGTTATCTGCCTAAATCAAGTTCTCAGGGTTGGGTCAAGAAAACCTCATTCGTTGACATGAAGGAGGTGGTGAAGTTAAGGTTATTAGGAGGGCACGAAGCGCCACATTTCCAGACTGATGCCTGTCTCTTGCGGTTCAGAGATTTGTATGTTGAAGCCTGGTCGGCCTGGACTAAAGCGACCTAAGTTAGCAGAACAGCTGATTGCAGCAGGTGATCTGACTCCTGGCAGACTGAAGAGGGAGGAATTAACTCAAAGCAAAAAAAAAAAAAAGTCTTGGGATACAGGAAAAAAAAAATCCACTCTCCTTCTGCTAGAGAGTTGACTCTAGACCTATGAATTATTGACACATGCTTTTTTGTTGTTGAATGTTTGCACGCCTTCCCAGATCAAATAATGCTGTCAGCAGTTAGTCCTGGGGCACGCTGTCCTGAATTTAAAGCTGCAGAAGCGTGTTTATTTGGAGTGCCAGAAAAATCCCACAGCTGCTTATTGAAACTAATTTTTAATTTGCTCTTCAGTGTATTTAATCACTGAGGAGCTTTCAGTACTACAAATCTGTCATTGCTAAATACCAAACCATTGCAAATACACTTGGACTGGGAGAATAATAACCCAATGAATGAGTTTGTTTACATTCTGTTTTAAATGAGAAGGGGGATATGTTATAGAAGAATATGACATTTGTAATAGATGCATGTAAACTGTCTTTTTGGTTTTACAAAATATATTGAAATTAAAATAATTTCATCTGGGATACAAGGTCAGTATAAAGTTTAATTAATAACAGCAATCATGGTAGAAGCTCTTGTTAAGTAAACAAATACCCTTGTCTAGGGAAGGAACATTTGGGGTCAGAACTGAATAATTGTTTTTCTACTTACACCAGAACTGCATTTGGAGTCAGACTTACTAATTGGATGTCAAGGAAGGTGTTGATCACTGTAATGGGCAAACTTAAAAATTGGGTAGGAGAACACAAAGTTAGGAATCATGTGGTTTTAAGACTCATTTTTCCCCTCCATACAAATGGTAGTGTAGTAGCATAGCTGTAAAAATAATGCTACTGATAAAAATAACTAACAACTCTTGAGTCCAGTCATGTGCCAGCTACGACTGTATGTGCTTTTCAACTGTGATTTACATTAGTTTGTAAGACAGTCTTATGAGAATGTTACGAGTATATTTTCCATTGTATGAATAAAGTGAGATGCAGCCATTACTCTATCATTCAGCTGGCAAAGGGCAGAGCTGATTCATACTGCAGATCTCTATTCTGATATCTGGCCCTTAGTCCCTCTGCTGTCTAATTCATTTGAGAAAATTTATTCGGACCCTTTTGGGAGTGTTGGTGAAGGAGTGAAAAAAGGGAAGGTGAGGTAACCCATGATCTCCAAGGGACTTAATCCTACCAGAGAGAGAAAAAAAAGCAGATAGTTATTGATTAAGAGTCAGAATCAGTGCTTCAGGTGAGGAGTACTCCAACAACTGATGAGAAAAGAGAAAATAACTGTTGGCTGACATGATTAAGGAAGACTTCCTGGAAGAGGTGGTTTATCCCCTAAGTGCTCAATATGCTTTTGGCCACACACATTGTATCCTTTAGTGTTCAAGTTCTGATAATTTTATGAATTGCACCCAAATAAAATTCTAGCCTTGTTTATCTTTAAGTGGGTTTTTTACATTTTTAAAAAATAGTTCAAATATGTGTGTATGTTCAGTGTTGCATATAGTTCATTTCTGAAAATTGATATAACTTATTGCTTGTGCCTTCTAAAAGTGGAAACAGACAATATTAGCTTATTAATGATGTCTTCTGTATAGATGTGAAGCAGAGTTCAGAGAGTTGTGGAAGAAACATAGGTCATAGAGGTGTTTAGGAAAAACTGAAAGATAGTATACAAAGACAACTCTCCACCTTTCGTGGTGACACCCACGGTAGATACTTCCTTTAGCAGTTGGGTTAGTCTTGACTATGTTAACTATTTTCATGAATTTGAAAACTTCACCATTGAACCCCGTTTGTATTTATTTTTAGTTATTTAAAAATAGTTACTTATTTTTTTTTTAATTTGGCTGTGCTGGGTCTTAGCTGCAGCATGCAGTATCTTCGGTCATTGTTGCAGCGTGTGGGGTCTTTTTAGTTGGAACATGTGGGATCTAGTTCCCAGACCAGGAATTAAACCTAGGTCCACTGCTTTGAGAGCATGGAGTCTTAGTCACTGGATCAGCAGGGAAGTTCTTGAACCCTTCTTTGTAAATTATATGTAAGATCATTCAGTCTTTCCAATAGCAAATAAAATCTTTAAAACACATATATGTTGTAACATTTTAAAACATACAAAAAACATAAAGAATAATTCAACAAGTGCTAGTTTTTTAAGTTCAGATTAAAAAAACTAGATCTTTGCAAGGCAGGAAAAACCTTTCCATTTTTTGGTTTCACCCCTTCTTCCCCTGCAGGAATAATCAGTTCTAAATTTGGAATATATTACCTGATGCATTCCTTTGTATTTTTCTGATATGTGGTTATATTTTTAACAATGTATAGTACTCTGTATATAAATTACATCCAGTAATTTACATTTTTAATTGTTTTATTTTTTTAAGTGTGAAATTCCTTCATTTTCATGTGTATAGCTTTAGTTCATTTGTTTTTTATTGGTTAGTAATATTTGATTGTGTCAGTTTATCTCTATTTAGGTATTTTTCTATTAGATATTTAAGTGGTAATTTGCATCAGAAACAATGAAATTGTGAACAGTTTTGAATATGTGTCATCATATATATATATATATATATATGTTTACATGTTTCATATGTTTACAGACCATTTTCTTACCTTTACTGTGACTTGCTTGTTCATCTCTTTTGCCTATTTTTCTAATGCATAATCTTTTCTTTACTCATTTATAGACATTTTTTATAGATTGTGAATATTCACCCTTTGTTGAATATATGTGTTGAAGATATCTTTGCTAGACTGTGGGTTACCATTTTGTTTTTTTGTGGTATCTTATTCTGAGCAGACTTTAAACTTTTGATATTATAAAATTTGTCATTTTGCCCTCTATCATTTATACCATGTGTCTAGTTTAAGAATTCTTTCATATTGAGGGAATAAAATTTAATGTAAAGATACTCCTTAAATATATAGATGGAAAACATGATTTTTTTAAAACGTTGGAAGTCAAAGTGTCTCAATGCAGTTTGACGTATCTTTTATCAGTACCAGTCTACTCAAAACAGAGTGCACAGCCACTATGGAGAGCAGTATGGCGGTTTCTTAAAAAGCGAGAAACAAAACTACCGTGTGACCCTACAGTCCCACTACTGGGTGTGTACCCCGAGAAAAGCATAGTTCACAGAGACACGTGCACCTGAGAAAAGCGTAGTTCACAGAGACACGTGCACCCCGAGAAAAGCATAGTTCACAGAGACACGTGCACCTGAGAAAAGCATAGTTCACAGAGACACGTGCACCCCGAGAAAAGCACAGTTCACAGAGACACGTGCACCTGAGAAAAGCATAGTTCACAGAGACACGTGCACCTGAGAAAAGCGTAGTTCACAGAGACACGTGTACCCCGAGAAAAGCACAGTTCACAGAGACACGTGCACCCCAGTGTTCACCGCAGCACTGTTTACAGCACGGACACGGAAGCAACCTGTGTGTCCATGGTCAGAGGCATGGATAAACAGTTATGGTGTACACACACACACACACACACACACACACACACACACACACACACACAATGGAATATTACTCACCCATAAAAAGGAATTGATTTGAGTCGGTTCTAGTGAGGTGGATGAACCTCACTATAGCCTGTTATATAGCGTGGAGTAAGAAAGAGGAAAACACATATCATAAATTAGCACACATATACATGTGTGTATATATATGTATATATATGTATGTATAATCTAGAAAAATGGTACTGATGAACTTACTTGCAGGGCAGAAATAGACAGATGCAGACATAGAGATCAAACTTGCGGACACAGCGGAGGAAGGAGAGGGTGGGACGAATGGAGAGAGTAGGTGGAAACACAGACGTCACCACATGTAAGACAGAGAGCTAGTGGGAGGCTGCTGTCTAACACGGGGGCTCAGCACAGCGCTCTGTGATGACCTAAGAGGGGTGAGCTCGGTGGACGGGGGAGAGGGCTTCAAGAGGGGGGGACGTGTGTATACTTATGGCTGACTCACAGTGTCGTGTGGCAGAAACCAGCACGACATCGTAAAGCAGTTATCCTCCAATTAAAAATAAAGAAGCCAGAGCCCACCACTGGACCATAACTATTGTGTATATAAATTTTCTGTCCAAACTCAGTAATCATTTCATAAAATGAGAGCTTAGAGAAGGGAAGCCATGGTAAAACATCAATATTTACAGAATTATCAGTCTGTTTATTAACAGTAAATGTTTGTTTATAGTACAGTGTTCACTCATAATGTGCATATTCTTTTCTGTACAGAAAGCTCACAGTAACCATAAGTAATTCAGATGGGCCACTGGTAGCTGTAATGAAAGAAGAGTCTTTGGATATAATTTCAGTGGAGTGAACTTGATGTGTTTCATTCTTAATAACTGTTCTTGTTGCCTTCTCAAGCTTTTATACTTATTTGTCATCATCTTTTTTTGATAAATTTGATCTTCATTGATTTAATGGTTAGCATCCAGAATTCCTGAAATCTTGTCTTTCTTGGAACCATTCTCAAGTGTATGGTCTTGTAAGGAGAGATTCTCGTAAAAACCAGTAGTTTATCTCTAGATGTGTCTGAATTCATCTGTCATGTCTCAGTTACTTGTTTTATCTCCTTTTTAAAAAGTCATCACCAGTCATAAGGTATAACTGCAGTTTGCTCTGTAATGATTATAGTTGTTGTGATGACTTACCATTACTAGTAAAATTTGAACTACCACTGTATTTCAGAAGAGGATAAAAAAACCCAGTGAAGCCCTCAGTAGGATTTCCAAATGACCCTGGCTTGCGTTGTCATAAAGCAGCAATGTAGTGGGATGTTGGCTTCAGTACCCCCGGCATTCGCTTTCTTAGGACTTTGGGGTGGGAGCCTAGAGGTTAGGGTGATCCCATGGGTATCACTTTTTGTACTCTGATTAAGTCTCTTATCAGACTGAATTATGCTTTTCTCTCTTTCCTGGACACTCCCCCCCCAAAATAAACATTATGAACTTTTAAAAAACAAAGAATACATATAATTCATCTTTGGTCAACTTCTAATACAGTTTTGGCCTTGAGTGTTGGATACACTCACAGTACGTTTGTGGTACTGAATTACTGTCACCAACCTTCCCTATACAGCACAGAACACTGACCACATGCTCAGTCTTTGTAAATAAAAATATAAAGTTAACTGTCTATAGAATGGCAGATTGTTTGTGTTTACGGTTAAGACCTCTGCATTACTTTAATCCACTTACCCTAGAAAATTCTATGAGAAATATTCTGAGATTTATTAAGATAACAGTTGATTGGGATATAATATACAACAGGCGTGACTATGTTTAAAATTACTGTAGTTATATTTGAAAGTTGCTAAGAAGCAGATACAGTGGTTAAAGAATGCCTGCCAATGCAGGGGATGCCAGAGATGGGAATTTGACCCTGGGTCAGAAAAATCCCCTGGAGGAGGAAATGCCAATGCATTCCAGTATTCTTGCCTGGAAAATTCCACGGGCAGAGGAGCCTGGCGAGCTGCAGTGCCTGAGGTCGCAAGGAGTCAGACACAAGCGAGCGACTGAGCACGTCCACACATGAGACCCAGAGGAAGTGCTCATTATATGTTGGCTAATGTCAGTCCTTAGGGTAGGAGCAGTAGAGATCCACCCAAGGTAAGCTTGTGTGAAGTTGTGACTTTGTGAGATGTGACAGAGTCTCTCCTGCCGTTCTCAATAGTTTAGTCAAATATGTATTGTTCCAATGAAAAGTGGAATTTGGACTTTTTTGTATAGTGAAGTACTAGGTGCAGCCTCAAGGTGGGTGAGTATCAACCGCCAAAGCCCTCATAAGAGTCATGGCACCTGGGGACTCCAGAAGGTGACAGCATGGCATATAGAGAAGAGCACGTGCTTTGGTATCAGACGGTCTGCAGGATTAAGGATGGATCCTTAAAAATATCTCTGAATTCCAGATTCCTAATCTGTTAAAAAGAAAAGCATGGTAGAGAGGAGTGGAAGATAGAAATATTTTCAAAGTTATGGTGAGATAAACCATGAAGCTTACTAAAATATGAATACTTTTTATTGTTGTTTTATTCTTGTCTTGGGGCTGAAAATCTTAACGATTTTGGAATAGACCATGGCTTAGTATTTATAGACTTTGAAATGTGGTATTATTCCAGGGATGGAGTATGTAAGTGATGCCCCAAGTGTAGTCCTCAGGTCAGCAGCATCACTATTACCTGGGAACATGCAAGAAATAGATTATCAGGCCAACTCCAGACCTATTAAATCAGAAACTCTGGGGATGGAGTCTAGGGAGTTTGTGTTTTACAAGCATTCCAGGTGATTCCATGGCAGCTTCAAGTATAAGAACTTCTGAAACACAGGATAAAGGAGAAGGAAACACCAGATCTGTTATTTTTGGGGGGCTTTGTGTTCTCGGCATTTCCATGGTTGTCTTTTTATTTATTGCCTCTTCTCGGCCTTCCTTTCTCAGATGTTTTGCCCACAGTGACGGCTACACAGGGTCAAAGTGGAGTGCTGCGGGTGGTTAATTATTTTTGTCTAATCTCTTCTCATTTGCTTCTTTTGAAGGATTTGCCTTTGTTACTGTCTTAATGGAAAATCATCGGAACCACTGGACTTGAGCTAGTTTGCTCTTGTGCGTGCATGTGTGCTCAATCCCTCATTTGTACCTGACTCTTTGCAACCCCGTGGACTGCAGCCTGCCAGGCTCCTCTGTCCATGGAATCTTCCAGGCAAGAATACTGGAGTGGATTCCCATTTCCTACTCCAGGGGATCTTGCCGACCCAGGGGTGGAACCTGCATCTCCTGCATTGGCAGGCAGGTTCTTTTCCACGGAGCCATTTGGGAAGCCCCAGTTTGGTCTCACACATGCACAAATAAGTAGCTAACATTTTGAGGGTCTCCTGCAGATTTCCAGAACTTTCTGTCTGTGCAGTTCCCTCCTCTGTGGGCCTTGGCCATGACATTTCCTGTATCCCTGACTTCTGAGTTCTGACTTCAGTCCGCTCAGCTCTCTGAGATATTCAGGCTCTGTTTGGCTTCCAGCTGCTTGCATTGTGGCCTGGAAACTGCCTTCAGGCAAGAAGCTGGTGCATGGCAAAGTTCATCTTATTTCTGTTCTCTAGGAAATTAGAACCCTACATGCTTACTGTTCAGTGTTTGGAAACTTTTATTTATTTATTATTTGATTTGCTGTTTACTTGTTTAAAATGAAGTGAAAGTCGCTCTGTCATGTCCAGCTCTTTGCGACCCCGTGTACTACACAGTCCATGGAATTCTCCAGGCCAGAATACTGGAGGGGGGAGCCTTTCCCTTCTCCAGGGGATCTTCGCAACCCAGGGATGGAACCCAGGTCTCCCGTATTGCAGGCGGATTCTTTACTTGTTTAAGGTGGGGTGTAAATCTGGTCGTTTCAACTCTGGTTTTGCTAGAAACCCCCTGTTTGATGGGGTGAAATTTAAATACAAGGAAATGGAAAACATAAAGTATATCATTGGTGGCTCTGATGACTTAACACACCCATGTATAGCAGCCCCATGAAATACAGAATGTTACTATCACCCTGGAAAATCCCTTCATTCTTCTTTCTTGTTTTCCATCTCATAGAGAAAACATTAATCATATTTTTCGATGCTTTGTTTTAAAACTTCATTTAAATGGAAACTTAGAGTTTGTATACTTCTGTGTATGTTTTTATTATTCACACAGTATAATAATTTGAGATTCATCCATGGTGTTGAGTGCATCTGTAATTCATTCCTTTTTACTGCTGAGTAGTATTTCATTGTGTGGGTATACCAGAATTTGTTTATTCCATCCTGTTAACTGATGACACATAGGCTATTTCTAGTTTTGGGCTATTACAAATAAAGTGGCTATGGACATTCTTTTATATGTCTTTTGTCACATATCTTTATATTATCTCTTGGGTAAATAAGAGTAGATTTTCTGGGTTATAGAGAGATTATACATTCAATTTTTTGAGAAACTGTGAAACTTTTTCCAAAAATGGTCAAGCCATTTTATATTTCTACCAGCCATGAGTGAGAGTTTCACTTATTCATACACTTCTTAATTTTAGCTCTTGTGGATGTGAATTGGTGTCTCACTGTGATTTAGTTTGTGTTTCTCTAGTAACTTTGAATATCTTTTCATGTGGTTGTTGACTGTTTTTCTAGCTTCTCTTATGACATATGTCTATAGCTTTCGGCCGTTTTTAGTAGAGTTGTTTGTCTTTTTCCTGAATGATTTCTAGTTGTTCTTCATAGAGTTGTATCCAAGTCCTTTGTCAGGTAAATATCCAGCAAATATCTCTTTCCAGTTTGTGGTTTTGCTCTTTATTTTCTTAATGATGTTTTTTGATGAGTAGCAGATTTAATTTTGACGATGTCTATATTATCAGTGTTTCTTTAATGATCAGTACTTTTATGACCAATATCAATAATCTTTCTCATTCCCTAATTCGTTCTGTTTCCTTTTAGTTTTGGTTTTTATGTTTAGGTCTGTCATTCAATTAGATGTGATTATTGTGTAAGATCTGAATAGATGGCAATGTTCATTTTCCCATATATTTAATGAACTGTTTTAGGATTGTGTGTTGAAAATATACTACTTTCCCAGTTGCCATGGTTTCTTTGTCAAAAATGAATTGAGTCTAAAAGTTTGGATCAAGTTTTAAACTCACTGTTGTGTTCCATTGGTATATTTGTATATCATTATTTTAATACCACATTTTCTTGAATCCTTTGGCTGTATATTGTGTTGCAGTTAAGCAGTTTGATTTGTTTAAAGTGAAAGTTGCTCAGTTGTGTCTGACTCTTTGCAACCCCATGGACTGTATATGGAATTCTCCAGGCCAGATTACTGGCGTGGGTAGTCTTTCCCTTCACCACGGGATCTTCCCAACCCAGGGATAGAACCCAGGTCTCCTGCATTGCAGGCGGATTCTTTACCAGCTGAGCCACAAGGGAACTTTATTCTTTTTCAAGATTATATTTGCTATTCTAGTTTTTTTTTTATTTCAGTATAAAATTTCAAATTAATGTATCAAGCTCTACAGTGAAGTTGATCAGAATTTTGATTCAGGATTGTTTAATTGGGTCAATTTTTAGGAGAATTAAGATCTTAATAATATTAAGTCTTCTAGTCCATGGACATTGTATATCTCTTGATTTAGGTCTTCAATTTTACTGAACAATGTTTTATACTTTTCAAGGTGGAGGTCTTTCATATCTGCTGTTAAATTTGTTCATCTTCATCATTATTCTAAAACTTTAATTGATTTTTGCATATTGACCTTGTGTCCTAAGACCTAGCTAAATTGATTCATAAATTCTGTCAATTGTTCTCAGATTCCTGGGGGTTTCCTTTAGACATTCATGCTATATATTAATAAGTAGATTTTTACTGGGCTTGCCTAGTGGATCAGCGGTAAAGAATCTGCCTGTGATGCAGGAGATGCAGGAGACACTGGTTCAATCTCTGGGCTGGGAAGATCCCCTGGAGGGAGGGCATGGCAATCCACTCCAGTGTTCTTGCCTGGAGAATCCCATGGACAGAGGAACTTGGCGGGGTATGGTCCATGGGGTTGCTAAGAGTCAGATAGGACAGACGTGACTGAGCACACATGCAGAGTTTTACTTCTTTATTTCCAATCTACATATCTTTTCATTTCTGTATTTTACTTCCTGTTGGGCTTCTCTGATAGCTCAGTTGGTAAAGAATCCACCTGCAATGCTGGAGACCCCAGTTGAATTCCTGGGTCAGGAAGGTCCCCCTGGAGAAGGGATAGGCTACCCACTCCAGTATTCTTGGTTTCCCTTATGGCTCAGCTGGGAAAGAATCTGCCTGCAATGCGGGAGACCTGGGTTTGATCTCTGGGTTGGGAGGATCCCCTGGAGAAGGGAAAGGCTCCCCACTCCAATATTCTGGCCTGGAGAATTCCACGGACTGTATAGTCCATGGGGTTGCAAAAGAGTCGGACACAACTGAGTGATTTTCACTTCATGTTATATCCAGTAAAGTATTTAATAGAACTGAGAAGAATATATACCCTAGTTATATTTCCAGTCTTAATGATAAGGCATTCAGTGTTTCATCATTAAGTATAATATTTCCTGTGGATTTTTGTATAAGTTTATCACAGTAAGTTCATTTGTGTTCTTTTGTTGTTTTCATTTATGAGGTTTTTTTCAATTATGAACCAGTTTGAATTTTTTAAACATTTCTTATAAAACTATTAAAATGATTATATTTTGTTTTTAAAATGATTTATTTTGCTAATATGTTGTTACATGATCTTTTAACTTAGTTTTTTATTTTTTAAATTGAAGGATAATTGTTTTACAGTGTTGTGTTGATTTCTGCTCTACGACAGCATGAATCAGCTCAAACGGTAAAGAACCTGCCTGCAATGCGGAGACCAGGGTGCGATCCCTGGGTTGGGAAGCTCCTCGGGAGAAGGGAATGGCAATCCACTCCAGTCTCCTTGCCTGGAGAATCCCATGGACAGAGGAGCCTGGCGGGCTGCAGTCTGTGGGGTTGCCAAGAGTTGGACCCGACTGAGCCACTCACACACACACATATTCCCCTCCCTTTTGAGCCTCCCTCCCACCCTACCATCCTACCCCTCTGCCATCCCAAAGCAGCTCCCCGTGTTACAGAGCAGCTTCCCGCAAGCTGTCTGTTTCACGCGTGGCAGTGTTCACATGTCAGTGCTTCTGTCTCAGTTATTCCCGAAGTCTCCTTCCCCAGCTTTGCGCACAAGTCCACTCTCTATGTCTCCATCTCTGTTCCTGCCCTGCGAATAGGTTCATCAGTTCCACTTTTCTAAAGCCCATATATATGTGATAATATACAATATGTTTTTCTGATTTGCTTCACTCTGTATTACTTTAATTTTGAATGTTAAAACAATCTTGGAAAAACTTTCCTTGGTGGTAGTGATTCCCCTTTTTATAAAATGATAAGTTTGATATGCTAATATTGTGCAAATGGTTTTTGAATCTGTGTTTATTACATGTATTGGTTTGTAGTGTTTTTTCCCCCTTTAATATTTTTGTAATTTTAGTGTCAGTATTATACCAATATACATATCAAATTATAAAACAAGGTGTGGTGTTTTCTCTTTCTCCTGTTTTCACAAAAGGAGTTTATAAAATTTGTTTTATGCTCCCTCCATTAGTTTTTGAAAGATTTTATATAAACTTGGTACAATTTCTTCTTTCATTGTTGACTAGAATCTACTAGTGAATCCATATGGGAACAGAATTTTTGCATGAGTGTGGGTATGAGATATAGGCCTAGCCAGAGTTATTTGTCTTTTGTCAGTGTTGGTCCATATATTTTTTTCAAGAAATATATTTACTTCATTAGAAGTTCTCAAATTCATTAAAATAAATCATTCATAATTTTGCCTTATTACTTTCTTATAGCTGAAGGATATACTGTAGTGAAATCACTTCTGTTATTCTTGATCATAGTATGACTGGTGTTATTTCTCTTTTCCTGATAATTCCTTCTAGACTGTTATCAGTTTTATTAATATTTAAGCCTAACTTTTGCTTTTTAAATTTTTAATTGTTTGTTTTCTGTTTAACTGCATTCTGATTATATATTTATGATGTCCTTCCTTCTGCTTCCTCTGGTTTTAACTTGCTATTATTTTTCTAATTTTCTAAGGTGGGAAAATTGGTCACTGAATTTAAACCCTTTTTCTTTTATAAAAATAAGTATTTCAAATAGAATTTCCTTTACAAGTTATTTTAACTTCTTCAAACTTTGATATGTTGTGTTTCATTATCATTCAGTTTGAAATACGATTTCAAAGTAGTCTAATTACGTTTATAATTTTTCTTTGACCCCTATTTTATTTAGAAATGTATTATTTCCCACAAAGTTGAGAGATTTTCTGGAATGTTTCTAATTATTTTTCTTATAGCTACAGAATCTAATGAGAATTTTTTTTATCTCAGCATATGATTTGTCTTGTCGAATGTCCCACGGGAACTCGAAAAGAATATGCATACATCTGCATTTATAAGTAATAATGTTCTATAAATGCCAGTGAGTTCAAGATAGTTGGTAGTAGTTTTTCAATCTTTTATATAGTCATCATTTTATTCAAGGTCTAGTTGTTCTGTCAATTAACTGAAAGAAGTGTGTTAAAATCTTTACATATGATTGTGGATTTGTCTATCCTTAAAATTTTTGCTTCATATATTTGGAAGTTCGGTTACTGCTTTGTTTGCTACAGATTTAAGATTGTTAATCTTCATGATTAATTGACCTTTTATTTATTTATTTTTTTTTTAATTTATTTTTTTTAATTTTATTTTATTAGTTGGAGGCCAATTACTTCACAACATTTCAGTGGGTTTTGTCATACATTGACACGAATCAGCCATTGAGTTATACGTATTCCCCATCCCGATCCCCTTTTAAAATCATTATGAATTATCCCTCTACATCTCTGGTAATATTTTATTGTCATGAAGTTTGTCTGACATTAACATACCCATTCCAGATTTCTTATGTTTATTGTTTGCATTTTCAGTTACTTTCAGCCCATATTTGTTTGAAAACAATAAGTTTCTTTAACCTTCATATTTTCAATTTAGCTCTTCAGCTACAAATCAGATAACTTAGGTGGAGCATCTAAGTAAAAGTTTTACTTTGAGATACGTTGCCAAATATATGTGTAAATTAATGATCTTCCTTTTTTGTCTTTATTTGAGTAAAATTAGTAAGGGAGTAAAACCCAAATCTTACAATTTTCTTGCCATAATTGAAAGGACAAATAGATTTAGATACAGAAATCATGATGAGTTAAAGATCTAAGTTTCTTTTATAACTTGAGCTATTTTTGAGAATTTCCTGTCATTTGAAACAAATGACTTTACTTGATTACCCCAGAGTAAAATTGAACCCTAATGAAGCTATTAACAAGTCTAGCTTCTATTGGGAGAACTAGATTGATATTACTTTCAGTAGAAGACCTTTTATTGGCTTCAGCCTAACATGATAAAAAAGATTCTTGAAATTCTTAATACAAATGAATGGTACTACTTAAAAAAAAAAGATACACTGCTATTCTGCCTGTATTTCTCATGGGCACTGTGGTTCAGACCTGGTCGTGTTGTGACCATGAGGCCAAGTCTTAACTCTCATGACTTTGGGTTGGTGGATCTCAGATTGGTCAGGTCTAAATTTTAAGAATGAAGGCAGGTTCTGATGAGTAAAAGAAACAGGGAGTTTGGAGAGTTTGGTATAGTTGCCTGGGAAAATCAGACAACATAGTTGTTAGGTCACATGATTGCTGACACTTTTGACCTGGAATGGTTCCTGCAACATGGGTAAAGGCAGCCTTGGACACAGTGGTGGAAGGAAAGCTTCAGACCAGTTCCTGCTCCATCCCTCACCTGGTACCCAGAGGCGTGTGCCTGGCTCTGTCTTTTGTTCCCTAGAGAGTAGCATGCTGATTTTGGAATGGCCTGCTGCTGCTTCTGGTACTCCTTAGATGGTCTGGGGCCCTATAGCACCAGCCACATTGACTCTGTTGCTGCAGCAAGTTGAGGTGCTGGGTTTTTTTTTTGGTTGTTCTTTTTTTGAGGTTAAAATTCTGTCTTTATTCTTTTTTTTACTTCTTTATTTTTTTAAAATTATGAAAATATGATAACATATTTAAAGGAGTCTTGGAAAATGCAGAATAAAGTTGCATCCATTTGAGGGGCTGAGTTTAAAGGGGATAAAAGCGCAAAGAACATCACCTGCTAGAGGATGTCTAGAATCAAAGTGCTTATTAGTATCTGTGAAATGGTCCTCCTCTTTTATAGGCTGTTCCAGGCTAGTAAAAAAAGTAGGCCTCTAATCTGTTTTAAATGCAAATCTAAGTAGGAAGTAAAAGAACTTTCTACCTAGTAAAGAAAAGACTTGTGAAATGAGGCCCTGTGAGAGGCCATGGAGCCTTGTCAGATGCGCTCTGAAATCTGCGGCAGTCTCCTTGGTGAGACTTCTGTGAGTGAGACAGATGGGAATTAGGGCACTTCTTCAGTGTTAAAAAGGATCCTTAAAGAAGATGTTTCTGTGCGACTGCTCATACTTCCTTGAGTTCTTATCCCAAGTTCACTCACTAGTAAAGTCTAAGATGGTGGGACATGATAGTAGTTAGAAAACACATCTTATTTCTTAATGTGCTGTTTACAAAAGGAGGCTTCTCTGGCATTTACAAAAGGGGACTCCTCTGGTTAGGGCCTTTTCCAGAGGACTCTGTGCCTGCCATCTCCCCATCTAGTCTTCTGTTTTCCTTGACGCTCAGGCCCTGGTTCATCTGGTCGAAGAAGCTCCACTCTCCTAACACTGGTTGAATCTCTCTCAGTTGTCTCTGCTGGTGATTTCTTTGGTTACTGGCTCCATCCTACAGTCTTCCTCATTTTGTGACATGTGACTTTTTCCATTTCCAGAATACAGCCTGACAAAGGTTCCAAATTTATACAGTTTGTGAATTTGAATTATGTAGATTATCAGATTTTCTAACAGAACAATATGATTGTTTTGTGATAAGGATTGTAAGGATTGTGTCTTTATAAAGTGTTTGAAATAGTATAACCAGAAAACACTTATAATTCTTCCTAATTTATTTTCTAAATACATGTTAATAGTAGGTATCAGGTCCCCTTTCCTTCTCTGGATTCACATAATAGAAGATGATTACTGATTGTGCACAATATACATAGCTCTGCATTTCTGAATCAGTGTACTTTTTGCTGACTTACAAAGTGTGTTTTGCACTTTCCCTGTGTGCAATAGTCCTTACCAGAATTCAGAGAGAATCCTTACTATGCCAAAAAAGAGGCATTGAGGAATCAAAAGTTGAGAGTTGGGTGGTTACTTGAAAACCATGGTAAGAAACTCTGTAGACAATTTAAGTCTATGTTTAGTTAAATCCTTCAACACAAGGAAAATTAAAGATGGTTGGCCTGTTAGGATGGGAATGAAACAGAAAAAAAAAAAAAAGTAGATATTCTTGTATCTTTTCAAGTCTCTTGTTTTACACAGACTCTGCTGAGAAGGCTTTCAAAGGCCCCATTAATAATTAAAGTGGAGAGATTGGAGATCTTGAGTAATTACTGATTCTTCTTTGTAAAATTTCACATGATGTTAATCTGCAGAACACTTCACAGTACAGTATGTACTGAAACTATAACAATAATTAGGGAATTTGCCAGCTGGATCTGATCTAAAAATTGCATGTTAAACGTTGTCCAAACGTTGCTGAACATGTTGAAAAAGTCTTGTAATGATTTCTTATTCTGGCATGGCCATAGCTCGGCTGTCCCCAGACTGGTAGTTGATAAATGTGTGTTGCGTTCTGGCCCTTGGGATCTTCTTCCAGCATCCAGATCTTGGCTTACTGCTTTCAGCTCAGTCATTTGGGGAGCATTCATCCAGTGTTCTTCAGCTTTTGGGAAGGGAAGGGTTCACGTGATACAAAAAATGGTTTTCTTCCTTATAGTTTACCCTCTGACCTAATCCTGTGTATAAACTAGATTTTATCTTATATTTTCTTTACTCAAGAATTATATTGGTGAAAGCTTGAGGGTACACTGTTGAATGACATAAGTTTAGAGGGAGTAGACTCATTGGATGCAGTTGAGAAAGATGCCTCATGAAGTGAAGAGAGACAGGTGTGACCTTCAGGTTGACTAGGTTCCCCTCCTGAACCGTTCTCCCTCGGGCTGTTCTCCCTCGTGTGTAAGTGACAGAGTCTCACTGAGCTGCTGCCCAGGCAGCTCTCTCTGACTGACCTGCACTGGTGTATTCACTCGCTCATTCACTCCATCATGTACTTGGCAGAGGGCCTGGTGTGAGCCAGGTGCAGATTGTAGCACTGGGAATACAGTGGCAAGTATCCTGCTGCCTAGTCTTACTGGAAGTCTTCCCCTGTCCCCTGCTTCCAAATCCACTGTGTGTTTTGAATTAGAAGGAACACAAAACACATCTAATGAGGGGGCATGCATCTGCTTGTGGACATGATCTGAGGTCCACAGGCTAAATGCTGCCAAACAACATTTGAGTCCACTCAGCTGATGTGCAGCAAACCCAGTCCACTGACCCCAGGCTGTGAAGGAAGCACAGCGTTTACTGCAGGGCGCCAGGCCAGGGAGTGGGAGCACGCGGCAGATCCATCCTGGCTTGGCCTTTGAGTTGTTGTTGTTTAGTCGCTCAGTTGTGTCCAGCTCTTTGTGGCCCCATGGACTGTAGCCCACCAGGCTCCTATGTCCATGGGACTTCCCAGGCAAGAAAACTGGAACGGGTTGCCTTTTCTTTCTCCAGGGGATTGTCCAAACCCACATCCCCTATGTTGGCAGGCAAATTCTTTACTGCTCAGCCACCAGGGAAGCCCTGGTCTTTGAGTTGGGGACTTTTTAAAGGGGAAGAACAAGGGTGCTGGATTTAATCGTTATCTTATGACATTTCTTTTCTTTTCTTTTTAGTTTTTCTTTATCATTTTATTATTTTTTTAATTTATTTATTTAATTGGAGGACTATAACTTCCCAACACTTCCGTGGCCCCTGTCATGCATTGACATGGAGCAGCCACAGGCACACGTGCACGCCCCCATCCTGAACCCCCTTCCCACCTCCCTCCCCATCCCGTCCCCCTGGGTTGTCCCAGTGCACCCTGTTTCATGTGTCGAACTTGCACTGGTCGTCTATTTCACATTTGGTAATACACATGTTTCAGTGCTCTTCTCTCATATCATCCCCCCCTTGCCTTCTCCCACAGAGTCCAGTAGTCTGCTCTTTACACCTGTGTCGCTTTTGCTGCCTTGCATATAGGGTCATCATTACCATCTTTCTAAATTCCATATGTATGCATTAACATACTGTATTGGTGTTTCTCTTTCTGACTTACTTCACTCTGTATAATAGGCTTCAGTTTCATTCATTAGAATTGACTCAAATGCATTCTTTCTATAGCTGAGTAATATTCCATTGTGTACATGTACCACAACATCCTTATCCATTTGTCTGCTGATGGACATCTAGGTTGCTTCCATGTCCTGGCTATTATAAACAGTGCTGCAGTGAACGTTGGGGTGCATGTATCTCTTTCAATTCTAGTTTTCTCAGTGTGCATGCCCAGCAGTGGGATTGCTGGGTCATAGGGCAGTTCTATTTCTAGTTTTTTAGGGAATTTCCATTCTGTTCTCCATAGTGGCTCTACCAGTTTGCATTCCCACCAACAGTGTAAGAGGGTTCCCTTTTCTCCACACCCTCTCCAGCATTTATTGTTTATAGACTTTTTGATAGCAGCCATTCTGACTGGTGTGAGATGGTACCTCACTGTGGTTTTGATTTGCATTTCTCTGATAATGAGCATTGTTGAGTATCTTTTCATGTGTTTATTATCTATCTGTATGTCTTCTTTGGAGAAATGTCTTGTGACTTACCTTAATCCTTAATAATAATTTCAGAGGTCAGGATGTCTCTGGTTTGTGGTTATCTGGCCAAGTGGTCCATGGCTTAGAGGCCTGTTAGGAGAAACAGCCTGAGTTTATACATTAATGATCATACCTATTAGGAAATTTGAATATATTAGCAATGTTATTGACAATAGCACTATTTGTCCTCTGACTCTGGTTGGTTATTGTTCAGTTAGCACAAGATTGAGGTCAGAGTGCCCCAGAAAGGGAATAACGATTTGGATGGAGATTAGTAAAAACTCAGTAAGGGAGCTCGGTTTCAGGGGGACTCGACTTCATTAGTAGAATTTGGTCAAGGCTGGTTAGGAAGGGAGACTAGGAAACCTAGGAGACAGAATTCTCATCCTTTGGCCATGTTTCCTCAATTCTAAAAACATTTGCAGAGTTACACATTTCTGAGCATGTTTAATGTGTGCGATTTCATTGTTTTTTCCCCTGATTTTATTACATTTACTCTTTTTTTGATTTTTAAAAAAGTACTTATTTTTATATAAATTTTAAAGGTTACATTCCATTTACAGTTACTACAAAATATTGGCTATATTCCCCGTGTTGTATGATACATCCTTGAGCCTGTCTTGCACCCAATAGTTTGTACCTCCCCCTCCCCCTATACTTCCTCTCCTCCCAAGTGGTAACCACTAGTTTGTTCTCTGTCCATGTGAGCTTGCCTCTTTTTTGTTATATTCACTGGTTTGTTGTGTTTTTTAGATTCTACATATGAGTAATATCAATGCTGTATTTGTCTTTGACTTAATGACTTCAGTTGACACAATGGCCTCCCAGCCCATCCATGTTGCTGCAAATGGCAGATTTCTTTTTTTATGGCTGAGTAATATTTCATGCACACACACACAGGCCACATCTCCTTTATCCACTCATCTCTTGATGGACAAGTAGGATGCTTTCCATATATCTTGGGTGTTATAATAATGCTGCTATAAACATGGGGGTGCACATGTCTTTTCAAATTACTGTTTTTGTTCTTGGATATATACCTGGGAGTGGAATTGCTGGGTCATATGTAGTTCTATTTTTAGTTTTCTGAGACACTTCCATACTGTTCCACAGTGTCTAGACAAATTTCTAGTACGACCATAGTGTACAAGGGTTGCCTTTTTTTCCACCCTTCAGCCAACATTTGTTGTTTGTGCTCTTTTTGATGATAGGCATTCTGACAGGTGTGAGGTATTATCCCATTGTGGTTTTGCATACAGTAGTTAACATTTGCATTTGTAGTTAGCATGTGGGGAATACTTTCCCATACTTTTAAATTTTCTCAACTTTTTCAGTTAAAGTTTATAATATGTGATAGTTTAATTAATGTGTTTCTATTGTGTGTATATTCAGGCTGGTGACAAGTTTTGTTTGGTCTTTTTGATAGCTATGAATAATCCTGGAAGATCACCTAGAGGCAAAAAGTTTTGTTGTACAGTAGTTCTGTTCATTTCTTCAAGATAAAATTTTAGAACTTGTGTTGCTGAGCTAAAGGGGGATAAATGTTTTGAAGATGTTGTGTACATATTAGGAAAATATTTTCCTGAATTGTTCTCTAGTTATTCTTATATATAATATGAGTGACCTGGGGCTCTTTGCCTCATAGAATTTTCATCAGTGATCTTGGAGGTGAACCAACTTCAAAATTCAGGATTATAATTCAAAACAGCTTTGACAGAATGGAGAATTGGTTAGTTGATAACAGATTTAAGTTCAGTAGGGGAAAATAGGGGTAGCAGATACAGGGTAGATAAAAACTGCCAAATTGCTATTTATTGAGTAGCTGTTTCTGCACGCGTGCTTGAAAGATACTAGAAGTCAGGAAATAAAACTAGATTTTTCTGTGACCCTATGGGGAGCTTTGCTATGGTGAGGACTGTTCCAAAAGGCAAGAAAAGCAAGCCCATTTGATCAAATGTGCTATTCTAAAAAGACTGTTAAAATTTTGTATTTTAAGCTATTAAGAATTCACTGACACTAAATACCTTCTTGGGGAACATTAAGTGTTCATTTTAATTATTTACTATAATTACTTGCATGTAAAATGAATGTACAAAAGACTTTCTGAACGTTACTACTATTTCTTTTCTCAATTAAACAAACAGGATATATCGAGGTAGCTTATCTTTTACTCCATGAAATTTTAAGGGAAATAGAATTATGTTCACCTTGCAAATAGCACTTTGAGGATAGGAATGCTATTCTAAAATAAAGAAGCATGTGTTTCTAATGTACACATACAAAAAACTAAAGACATAAGGAAGGGGTTTATTAATAAAAGCCTTCTCTGTTTGGATATAGGTTGTATTTTTGTGTGCGTTTTTAATGTTATTTCTATCATGGACATCTGTACCAAAGATACCTATTGGGAACTGTATTCTGCTTATTTGTGGTACATTTCATTCTGATTAATGTTTAGAAAAATGACCGTGGTATACATATGGTCCAGGAAGACTTTATAATTTGACCTTTTTTTGTTGACTGATGCTCAGCATGGTTTTAAGAGTGTTAACATCACATGAAAGTGAAAGTGTTAGCTGCTAAGTTGGGTCCGACTCTTTGCAACTCCATTTACTGTAATTGTCAAGGCTCCTCTGTCCATGGATTCTCCAGACCATTCCCTTCTCCAGGAGATCTTCCCAACCCAGGGATTGAACCTGGATCTCTTGCATTGCAGGCAGATCTTTTTCCGTCTGAGCCACTAGGGAAGCCCCTTAACATCTCATCAGGTAACTTAAAAATCAGAACATCTAATTAATCAGCTTGCTGCTGCAGCTGCTGCTAAGTTGCGTCAGTCGTGTCCAACTCCGTGAGACCCCATAGATGGCAGCCCACCAGGCTCCTCCATCCCTGGGATTCTCCAGGTAAGAATACTGGAGTGGTTTGCCATTTCCTTCTCCAGTGCACGAAAGTGAAAAGTGAAAGTGAAGTCACTCAGTCCTGTCCAACTCTTCAGGACCCATGGACTGCAGGCCACCAGGCTCCTCCGTCCGTGGGATTTCCCAGGCAAGAGTACTGGAGTGTACTCTTTGCCATTGCCTTCTCCACATTAATCAGCTTGACATTGCTTAAATCAATTAATTAAATATCTCCACAAAATGACAGGAGTTTGCTGTGTTTTTATTATCTGGAGAACTTTGTCTTCTTATGCTAATACACTGAATTTTTTTTTTTTTTTTTTTTGGTCAGGATTCCCACGATTCATAGTTGAATGTCAGATTCTTTTCTAACAGAAACACTTTACACAGGTCACTTATTATTATTATTCCTGTGATCAGTACTGTTGTGTGTAAGTGTCAGCCTTCCTTAGGGAGCGGCATCCACACCTGTGTGTGCCCTGCCCAGGGCGCCTTTCGGAAGCGCTGAGAGCCATGGTCTCCTGCTTGCCATGGGCAGCAGAGTGGATGGAGGATGTGCCAGCCGAGTGAGATGGTTGATGCCAGGATAGCTGTCATTAGTTTGTCCATCTTAACAGCGGCTAATCCATGGTGCATTCCCACAGCTGTGAAAGGTTGGGAAAACGGCAGCTGTACTTTGCTCTTAGAAATCCATCTTTTAGAAAGATTTTTCTGATTACAATTTGGTATGTATTTAGTGTAGAAAATCAGGAAAATTTAGAGAAACATGGAAAAATCAGTAATAATTCTCCAGTAGAGAGGAGTCCTGTTTAATTTTTGTATTTCCAATTTTACACATAATTAAGAGCAACCTATTATACATATAATTTTGTGAACTCACTGTTTTTTCCCCTCAGTTCATTTCAGTTCAGTTGCTCAGTCGTGTCTGACTCTTTGTGACCCCATGAACTGCAGCATGCCAGGCCTCCCTGTCCATCACCAATTCCTGGAGTCCACCCAAACCCATGTCCATTGAGTCAGTGATGCCATCCAACCATCTCATTCTCTGTCGTCCCCTCCTCCTCCTGCCTCCAATCCCTCCCAGCATCAGAGTCTTTTCAAATGAGTCAGCTCTTCACATCAGGTGGCCAAAGTATTGGAGTTTCAGCCTCAGCATCAGTCCTTCCAATGAACACCCAGGACTGATCTCCTTTAGGATGGATTGGTTGGATCTCCTTGCAGTCCAAGGGACTCTCAAGAGTCTTCTCCAACACCACAGTTCAAAAACATCAATTCTTTGGCACACGATACCTTGTTAACACCATGTGCTAATAGTAAAAATATTTCTAAAAATCCAATACTGAATGGATGTGTAATTATTATTTGTATAATATGCCATTATTTACTTAACTATTTGATTGTCCAATTTTAAATATTATAAATAATCCTATAATATACATTGTATTTTATGTATACATATGTATATATGTTCCTGTGTTCATCTCTGAGTATAGTGAAACAGCATTATGCTGCCTGTTAGTTGTATATTGTCAGTAAAAATTCGTAGGATATCAGACAGGTAATCATTGTAGAGGAGGGCATACATCTGGTAAGACTGGGTATGAGGTATATGCACTGTTCTTTGAAAGGTGTACACAGGGCCGTGGCAGCTGTAAGATTGGAGCATCATAATTTGGGAAAGTTCAGGAGCAGAGATGTGAATGTGAGTGGCCAGGGACTGTGTACATCCATTTGTGTGACTGTGATCCAACCATAGTGGAAGAATAGCCTTGAGAAACTGAAGCAAACAAAGTTTGACATGTGGAATTCGGCATTGTGTTAGGAGGTGGATGTGGCAGTTAAAGTCCTGAATTTTTTGGACCGTTGTCCTTTTCAACCATTGATTGAAAATTTTAATGTCGCACATTTTATGTGCAAAACCCTGAAACTCAGTAAATCATGGTGGAGGTCCACAGGGGTCTATACTTCAGAAGGGGTGATGATATCAAGCCACTGAATGCAGTGTCGTGTTGTCCTCTTGACGGCCAGACTGGTCCAGTGCTGGTTTGAAAAAGTTTGCTCACGGTGGCAGTTGGAAATCTTTGGAGGTGTGAATTCAAGGCAGAGTCACAGCTTTTTAAATGCTGCAAATATTAGCAAGACTGTTCTTAATATGGATTGGAGGGGCCTGGTTAGAGACACAAACAGGAGGTAAAAGAATGCAGGCATGGGAAGCCTGGGCTTCAGGACTTAGGATAGGTTAGAGGGGAGAAGGTTTAAATTTAAATGAATGATTTAAGTTCATGGTTCTGATTACTCAGCGAACTCTTTATAATACATAAAAACCTCAGTCATAACCAAGATTTACTGAATCAGAATTTTGGAGGGATGAGACCAGGCATTTATGTGTGTGTGTGTGTGTGTGTGTGTAAAGCTCCCTCAGAGATTCCTGTGTGTGTCTGGTTAGAAACCACAAAATGAATTAATCTGTGTTTTTCTACATACAGTCCAAGAATTTGTCAGGTTATCTAGAGCTACTGCTTTGAATCTTAATACACTTAATGTTCATGTGTTTGCATTTTTCTTTTGTATATTTTTTCCACACTGCCTTCACTTCTTGAGAAATTTTTTTGCGAGATGGCTTCCAATGTAAACTTATTAATCAGAGTTATTCCATGCAATCAATTTTGAGCAAATGAAATGTACTGTAAAAGTTCAAAGGAATTTCTGTAACTTTTTTTTTTTTTTAATTACATGACAGGGACAAAAAACAAGATGGATAAGCAAGCATGGTATCTGAGAACTTCAAAGCTGGCCCTGGCCTTGGCAATTATCCGCTCCAAACCAGCAGACAAAAGCAGCAGAGAATACACGGAGCATCTTGCGAGGATGGTGTCCGGGCAGGAATCAAGGTGGAGATCAAAAGTCGAAGCCTTGGAAGCTGAAGTTCTACAGTTACGTCAGAAGCTTCTCCTGAGCAGGATTTTTTCAGGATCGTCTAAGAGTGGTGAGTGGATGTGACTTGGGGTTGTGTCAATCTGTTCTTTGTCAGCTTCACAGTTACTTAGAAACTCATTACCAAAACACTCAAGTTGTTCAGTTTCCTAAAATTAGACTTCTTCTTGCACTATGAAGATTTTTTGCTTCTAGTCATTTATGAAAAGTAAAAAAAAAAAAAAAATAGCTTGTTGTCACTTTCTAATGGATGAGGCTGAAGTTGGAGACTGAAAATTGTCTAGAGATGAAGGCAATACTGCTTTAAGCCTTCTGGAGAAATTAATTTTAAAATTTCGTTCATCCGTATATTTTACTCTGTATTATATGTTGCTTTTACATTGCATCATTCGTCCAGCAGTCCTGTATCAAGTCCCAGCTCTGGCCCACGTGTGCAGTGTGTTCTGAGGACCCAGAAGTGCATAGGAAAGGTGCTGTCTTTACCATGTAGTACCGACCATTCCAGCAGAGCAAGCAGACCTAAGATAAGGAACCTCGTTGTGATGAATGTTACCATAGAGAAAGTGCAGAGAAGGAAGCCATTCATTTTTCTGGTTCCTGGAGAGGCTCCTCGGGTCTGGGCCCTCAAGGGTCTGTCTGATAGTGAGATGATCAGAGCCTGCAGTCAGAGGTAGGAACAAGAGCCAGGGCAGCAGGGAAAATCCACGTCCCGTCCAGCAGGCCCTTTTTGTATTCCAGAGCCCAGGACACTGTGAGGTGGAGATCTGATGGGGAGAGGAAGAAAGGCAAGTCGGAAGCAGGTTCAGAAAGACTCTGGGCGTCAGCCTGAGGAATATCCCTGCAGTGAGTTGGCCAAGGTGGTTCCCTTAAGACCCCTATGAGAGAGTGAAAGGGGGGCTCTAAGAATGAGCTGAGAAGAGCAGGGAAAATGGGGACCCCCTGGGACACACCAGAGCACGTGGGCACCTCCTTCCTCGGGATCCCTTCACTTTCTTGGCTCAGAGGATTGACCCCCATATCGTGATAGTAAAATGTAATTTTGGTGATTTGTTGCAAACGTAAATCAGATCTTCTTACTCCTTTGCCAAAAACCTTTTCCTGACTCCCCGTTGTGCCTCGCACCAGGTTCCCGAGGGTGGCGTGGCTGGTGATGTCGCCCTGACGTCCCCTCTGCTTCCCTGCAGGTGCACGGCCTCCTCATAGCACATGCGCTCCGGGCACCTTGCGCTTCCCGCTGACCACTGTGGGCTGTTCTTACAGCGGCTCGTTGCTGTGATCAGGTGTTTGACATATGATTGCCTCTCCCCTTCGTCAAGGTCTTTTTTTTAAGCCATACTTGCTCAGTGACCACTCTACTTGCATCCCCCCACAGTTATTTTTTAACCCAAACACCCCCTTGTTGGTTATATATTTATTTGCTCAGGTGGTCACTGCCTTATCTCCTTGACTTGAGTCCAGCTTTGCTGAGTAGAGAGGTCTCTGATTTGCTCAGCACCCTCTACTCAGTACCCATTTCAAGGCTTGACTCACAGCAGGTGCTTCATCCATGCTCATCAAATGAAGTGGAGTGTAGAGGACGCTTTGGTGCTGGCCGTGATGGAGGCCAAGGAGGCCTCCTGGCTTGCAAGGAGGCAGGTTCTGAAAGGGTTACTGAAGGCCACATGAAGAGTGAGGAGTCGGGCTAGATCTGTGATTGTTAGAACTAAAATGAATGACTCCAGAATAAGCACTGGAGACTTCTGTGAATGAGTTCAAAGGGGGTCAGGGCAGCTGGAGGTGTGGAGAGCAGTTGAGGTCTCTAATTCATTAAGTTGATTGCACTGCTTCAAATCCAGACAGTGAACACAGAAATCTGGGCATATGATAAAAGGTTGAGTCCAGGCAGATATACCTAGAAGGAAAGAAGTAGTGTCCTAAAACTCAGAGGGGATAAGCAGCCTGGAAATATAGACTGACTGCAGGGATCCACTGGTATCTCAGTGACAGTGACCTTGTCACTGTGGATGAGGCTGTAGGGTGGGTGGACCTTTGATGGGGAGGCTGCAGGTTCCAACATTTCAGGGTGGACAGAGGAAGGAGCCGTGGGAAGAGCATGGCTGCCATGCTAGGATGCACAGATGCAGTGAACCTGTGCCTGCTGTGGGTATCAGGGTACCAGCTAACTTCGGGAAAACTCTCAACTGATATCTGAAGAATTGATGCTTTTGAACTGTGGTGTTGGAGAAGACTCTTGAGAGTCCCTTGGACTACAAGGAGATCCAACCAGTCCATCCTAAAGGAGATCAGTCCTGGGTGTTCATTGGAAGGACTGATGTTGAAGCTGAAACTCCAATACTTTGGCCACCTCATGCGAAGAGCTGACTCATTGGAAAAGATGCTGATGCTGGGAAAGATTAGGGCAGGAGGAGAAGGGGGCAACAGAGGATGATATGGTTGGATGGCCTCACCGACTCAATGGACATGGGTTTTTGGGTGGACTCCGGGAGCTGGTGACGGACAGGGAGGCCTGGCATGCTGCGGTTCATGGGGTCAAAAAGAGTAGGACACGACTGAGCAACTGAACTGAACTGAACTGAATATCCGTTTGTAACTAAAGTCTCATTATTACCTGAGCAAAAATACTGTTACAAGATTTACAGCCACATTTTAGTCCCTCTGGTTTCTATGCAGTGCTCTCTTTGAGGATGTATTTGAATAGCAGACAATCAATATATCTTACCTTTTTTGTACAGTCATGTGATTGGTATAATGGCACATATGTAGCAGTTCCCACTAATACCGAACTGTGAATATCATACCATCCACAGTACCCAGCTGTTGTTCACCATCGAGGGTCTGTTTACAACACCAAGACAGTGGTGTGTGTGTGATTTGTTTGGGACGTGAGTGGACCTCAGTGATAACTTGTTTTTAGTCTGGACTCTTTCCCTTATGGTGCCTATGAGAGAAGTTTTCAAATATCATGTAGTTAAAATCTAAAAAAAAAAAAATCTCTTTTGCTTACATTAGGAATTGCAGGCTCCAACTAATATAAATAAATTTAAAAAAAGGAGTTGCAGGTAAAGCGTTTCAGTGCAGATGTTTGGGAGTATAATCTGTCTCTCCATCTGTTAGCTTAAACTTGAAAAGTGAGGAATAAATGGATAGATTCAGATAAGTAGTTACTATTAAAGGGAAAAAGGAAAAAACTACAAGGCGGGTAATTAGATTGATAGGAAAATAAAGGAGGAACATAGTTGGTGTTTGAAGATGTATGATTGAAAGGACTGACGTACCTTGCTCTAAGAAAATACCATCCCTGAAAATCAAACTATTACAGGTGATTGATGTTATTATATAGGTGATTGATGTTATTATATAGGTGACTGATGTTATTATATAGGTGACTGATGTTATTATATAGGTGACTGGTGTTATTATATAGGTGACTGATGTTATTATATAGGTGACTGGTGTTATTATATAGGTGACTGATGTTATTATATAGGTGACTGATGTTATTATATATTTCTGTCTGGAGTTTTTAGGGCCTCTTTACACATGCAACTGTTCGCCAGTGTTCAGGGACCACAGACCCTCAATAAATGGGGAATGGCATGCTTCCTGACCAAGAGACTGGGGAACTTAATTTACAGCATCAGCTACCCACTGAAGCAGCTGAGCAAACCAGAATTGAATAAGGCAGAGCTGAAATGGCACGGTAAACAAACGAGGAAACATGATATGGTTTATGCAGCATTTAAAGAGCTTGTCTCTTTCATTATTCTGATTTATTTTTCTACAGGTTCTTAAAGGAAGTTAGGAAGAAGAGAAGGATGGAAGGAAGGAAAGAAGGGTAGGGACATAGGGAGGGAGGGAGGATCAGTCAGTTCAGTTCAGTCACTCAGTCATGTCCGACTCTTTGCGACTCCATGGACTGCAGCACCCCAGGCCTCCCTGTCCATCACCAACGCCTGGAGTTTACTCAAACTCATGTCCACTGAGTTGGTAATGCCATCCAACCATCTCATCCTCTGTTGTCCCCTTCTCATCCCACCTTCAATCTTACCCAGCATCAGGGTCTTTTCAAATGAGTCAGTTCTTTGCATCAGGTGGCCAAAGTATTGCAGTTTCAGCTTCAGCATCAGTCCTTCCAGTGAATATTCAGGACTGATTTCCTTTAGGATGAACTGGTTGGATCTCCTTGCAGTCCAAGGGACTCTCAAGAGTCTTCTCCAACACCACAGTTCAAAAGCATCAATTCTTCTGCGCTCAGCTTTGTTTATAGTCCAACTTTCACATCCATACCTCACTACGGGAAAAACCATAGCTTTAACTAGATGGACCTCTATTGGCAAAGTAATGCCTCTGCTTTTTAACATGCTGTCTAGGTTGGTCATAGCTTTTCTTCCAAGGAGCAAGTGTCTTTTAAATTTCATGGCTGCAGTCACTATCTGCAGTGATTTTGGAGCCCCCCAAAATAAATTCTATCACTATTCCCACTGTTTCCCCATCTATTTGCCATGAAGTGATGGGACCAGATGCCATGATCTTAGAAGAGTAGGGAGGTAGGGAGGAAGAGGGGATGGACCAAAGAAATCTGTGTATCCAGTGTCACATTTCTCAAAGCCTTCTAGGTGATGTGTCGCAGACAGTTTAGCTGTCTACACAGTAGCCTGGCTCCTTCTTCCTTACGGAAATACTACAGTTTTGATTTGGCAGACATGCACCCATGCCTGGTGCGGTCATTTGTGAAAGGCTTAGACTTGTTTTGCCAGCATGGTCCTAAGGTTGGACAGGGACCAGTGGAAACTAAAAGAGAATCTTTGGAGCTTTTGATAAAGATTTGTCACTTTGTATAAAGAGATTGAAGTCCATGAACGATACAAACTTTAAAACGTTTTTACCTCAACCGCTTGCTTCCTGTGTGGGTGCTGCCACGTGAAGATGTGATGCCTCGAACTGTGGCGGCCACGTTACAGCCATGGGGCAATACTGACAAATCTACGCCAGCTTGGCAAGGGTGGTGAAGTGGAAGGATAAAGGCCCGGTCCTTCTTGTCATTGCCGAGCAACCAGAGCGGCTCTAGGGTGAAATGTTTTAGGAATTTTTCAAAGGTAAACAGTGCTCTTCCATGGACAGAGCAGCCTGGCAGGCTTCAGTCCATAGGGTTGCAAAGAGTTGGACATTACTGAGCAACTGATGGCTTAAGCCCTTATTATACTAGGATTCTCTTCCTTGTAACTGAGCACATTGTAACGTTAAGAGTGGAAAAGTGGGGGAGCTCATAAATAAATTAGAGAGCTGCTTTTTTCCCCCAAGAATCTTCTTGATTTATAGGAGAGAATATGAGAGAGAGGCAAAAACTGTGTTCTGTATCACAGCTTCCTGTCAAATGGTAGCCTTATGATGTTGGAAGGATTTAGTTGGGACTTGAGTAGGTAGGTGAGGGAGACCCATAGCATAGAGACTATCCAGAAAGGCATTAGTGGCTGTTCTTAAATGGTGACCAGGGTTTGAACGGAGTATGTTGACAGGCACAGGACCTTATTAGTGGGAACAATGGCCTAGGACTTCACTGAGCAGATTTAGATTTAAAATCAGTGTGTATGTGTGTGTGTGTGTGTGTGTGTGTGTGTGTGTGTGTGTGAGTGTGGGGCAGGCAGGGGGTGTCTGAACAGTTGCTAGGAAGAATGGAGATGGACACCCTGTCAGATACATGCTTTTTCTCCTAAAATTTAAGTACTCAGTACCTTCATAAATGATACATAGGTTACTGGACTAACGATGAGCCAAAGTAAAAAGAAAGTAGGAGAATATCAAACCAAATTAACTCACTGATGTTTCTGTTTATTTACTAAATGCTCATGGCTTCCCAGGGGGCTTAGTGGTCAAGAATCTGCCTGTCAATGCAGGAGACCCTGGAGACCCTGGATTCTGTCCCTGGGTCAGGAAGACTCCCTGGAGGAGGAAGTGGCAACCCACTCCAGTGTTCTTGCCTGGAGAATCCCATGGACAGAGGAGCCTGGAGGACTGCAGTCCATGGGGTGGCAAAGAGTCAGACAGGACCGAGCATGCACGTACGTGGCGTCTGTGGCTTCGGTATCACATTCTTGGGGAGCATGCTGGGGAGGGCAGCTGTCAGTTTAGGTTGAATTTGGCTCTTTCTGGTTGTGGGTCCCAGGAAGCAACTGACCCAGCCAGATGGCTTCTGGAGCCTCCCTGTCCTTTTTGCTGACTCTGCTCACATTAGTCTAACTCTCCCTTTCTGCTTCACACCTGGAGGAGCCAATCCTCACCACCCGCTGCCTCCCCCAGGCAGACCCACGTCTGGTTTCCTGTAAGTCTGCATCCAGGCGGAGTTCTTAGCTGGACTCCTGCTGATGAAGCCTCAGAGCAGGGGCCAGACGTCAGCACAGCACCCAGCCTGGGGCTCGTCTTGGCTCCTGGCCGCCTCTCTGCTGGCCCTGTCTGCTCGGCCTCTGCCCGGTCCCTTCCTTCTCAGCTGGTTGCAGACCACATACTGGAGAGACACAGCAAATAACAGACTTGCAGGCGCAGTTGTGGGCTCAGCATTTGCACACTGGGGCCCTCCCTGTGTTACAGATGCTGAGAGAGCACAGAAAATGAAGGCCTAAGCATCTCCTTCTTCACATAAGCTCTTGTAATATAAACTGTCATATATAGTTAGAATGGGAGTTTGCCTCAAATTGCAGGTGGTTTAAAACACAGAGGCATAATGTATATAGACAGCAGAGAATGTGGCCTGAATAATTTTGAGGAGTCTGCGGAAAGCCTGGAAAATAATTTGAAATAAATGTATAATTGTACATTAGAAATGGTTTGCTCATTATATATATAAAAATTGAATTAAACTTTAGATATTAGAGATAGTCAGTGTACAAAGATATTAAAGTGAAGGCTGACTAAAGCTCAGGATATTGAATGGCTTTCCCAGTGACAAGGTGATAAGTTAGGAATGTGAGTACCTTCCTTCTAATCAGAGGAGCTGGCTTTGAGAGGAACCGTGGAGACAGTAAGGAGGACCTGCCACGTCCTGGCGCAGCGCTGGGCCTGAGGCAGCCAGGAGCTTCTGAGGCTGGGCATGGGTGGGGCAGCCGGGCATTCCCTGGCACGGAGTGTTCCAGATGGGGACCATCTGTCCTCCCTGTGCCAGGCCCCCGTCTCACTGCGTGGTGCACCCTGCACTGGGTTTCAGGGTGGCATCCGGCATGTCCAGGCAGTGCCCCAGTGGGGCGTGTCTACTTGCTGGGCATCTCCGGACTCCCTTCCCTCTTCTGCATCCTCAGGACCACTGCCTTGGTTTTGTCTGAAAATCCCCAACCGGACTCCACGTCTGTGGTCGTAGCCTTGCTGTGTTCAAGTGCAGGTCACAGCCTGGTCCAGGTCCTCTCCCTCACTTTTTGGGTGAAGTCCTCCCCATAAAGTGGACCCTGAGCCTCTCCGCAGTGTGGTTCTTGCTTCCAGCCCAGCCCAGCCCCTCACCACCCTGTCCTCCTCGTTCTGCCCTGTGATGCATGAACTTTCTTCAACTTACTTGCATCCACCTTGTTTCTCGGCTCCAAGCTTCTATGCAGTGGTTTCTCTCTGAAGGTTGCATTCCTTTTGGTCTCATTTTGGTCTAGTTTTGTGATAGTCTTCTCCTCTGCTGATGTAGGTATAAAATCTCTTCTGCCTTTGTCGACTGCCTTCCAATACTAGATCAGATTCTCCTGCTGGGGATCCTGATAATATTCTGTACTGTTCACAGAGTTTGTTAACGAAATTAAAATGGTTGAATCAGCCTGTCTTCTCTGTAGGGCCTGCACACTGTGTCTTTTCTCATCGGCCCTGTATTCCTAGATTAGCACAGTCCCTCGCAGGGAGGGGCTCTTTGATGATGTTTACTGAATGAACATATTTAGATAGGGTTTATGTGAGTGTTCATACCTGGAACAAAGTGACCTTGCTGATCTGTCATTTCTGGAGATCTCCCAGACCCCCATGGTGATGGAAGGAAGAGCAGAGAGTGAGATCCAGCCTCCTAGGGAGGGGACCCACTCAGGAGGGTGAGAATCAGGGCTTCTCCTCTGAGGGAGCAGTGTGTGCACACAGTGGCGAAATCAGAACAGAGTAAGTGAAGAGGGGCGATGTCAACAGCCCCTCTGTGGAACAGAAGCTAAAAATGCCCAAAGTACGTGTGTATTCCTCGGTTATGCATTTGGAATAATAGTTTAACCGGTAGCAGATATTAATCTTGTTTTTCCATTTAGGATTGTATTTAGTTTTTTTTTTTTTAAACAGGTTTTTGTGTTTTTTGATTACCCTGCTTCTGGTTTTCAAATTTCAAGATTCTGTTAGAAAGATGATGTTACCTCAAGAATTTTGGATTTAATACTTGGATAATAAACATCCTAAAATTAACTTTTCTTAGATAACTTCAGTGTGCAGTGAAGAGAGAATCTGGGTGGAGAGATGTGGACTGTGGTTTGGAGTGGGGACGTTAATGGAATATTGTGGCTTAATATTGTGGTCCCCCTACCCTATGATTCCAAGGAAAACTGAAGTTTGAGAACTACTGAAACCAGTGAATTGAACACAGAAACGTGAAATGTGTGTTCAGAGAGCATAATCAGATCGCTCCAGAAAAGGGGTCAAGCCATCTGAATGTCGCACATCAAGGAAGTTGTGGGCAAGACTCTGAAAGTGTCCTAAATACCAGCTGATGGTATTTGGCTCTCAGTCACCAGAGAGCCGAGGAAGTGTTCCTTTAGAGCCTGCCTGAGCTGAGGCAGGTAGTAGAATGTGGAGAGAACGAAGCAAAGATAGAATAGCACCATTAGCAGTGACTTGACTCTAGCAGGCAGGTTTGATGCTCTTCCCTACCGTCCAGTGAAGTATGTCTGTAGACATGCTAGGAATCCAAGGAATGGGTATTGTAGATCTTCCTTCTGGAACTCCTCTCTCCCCTTTATCCCTTCTCCTCTTCACTGCATCCTGCCCCCCTCTTCCTCGTTAGCATCCTCTGTGCATTCCTGTGTGTGTGCCGTATTCTCTGTACATAAGATGCACAGTTGTCCAGGGCACACCCCCCACCCCCATTTTTGCAGGGGAAAATATTTCTTACAGCTATTTCAAGTCATTTTGGAGATAAATTGTAGGGGAAATATTGCAGAGGAGAAGCAATAGACTGTATTCTAGAAACCAGTAGAAACCCTTAAGTTCTGATTATGTTATACCAATCCTTCAAAAAGCATGGAGTGTAACATAGCAAAGAAGAAATAGATTGTTGCTGATGAATGCAAGCACGTTGCAGGACAGGAGACACTGAATCCTGAAGTCTGTCGCACATGTTCCCCATAAACACAGGTGCGTGCATTGTATTCTGAGTGGTTCTCAGAGGCAAACTACCCCGAATAGCAAGTGAAGCTGTATGAATTCCTAAATGAAGAATGGAGACACGGCCCTCATTCAGGAGGAAGGATATTATTACATTTCTTTTGCTGCATGTAAATCATTGCATTTTCAGTTGAACCTCCTGTTTTAGAGACCTCATTTCTGGAATTTAAAAAATTAAATTGCTCATGAACGCTTCTTAAAGTTATTGTGAAGACCGAATCTGTGTTTAATGGATTAGCGTGCTCACTGGGGTGTGTGCTGTGGATGGGCTTCTGAGGAGGGAGCTGCTCTCGGCGTCCACGGATCCAACCTTTCACGTCGTCAGTTACTTCATGGTAAACATGTGATAATTTTTCTTCTCTTTGGTCTCTCCCATTGCTCTCAGAGTCAGAGAGAAATACTGCCTGTGTGTTTTTAATTCATTCAGACTGCGTCTGCCAAGTTTTGTGTTTTGACATAAACAAGATAAAGCATGGTTCCAGAGTAGGCCGGTTCTGATGGCTTCAAAGCGCAGGTCTAAACACTCCTCGTGCCTCTTTTAATTAATAAGGCACACGGAGAACAAAGCCTTGGCTGCTTTCGTGCCCTCCCTCAGTGCTTGATGCAGTGCGATCTTACACACAGTTGATGTTCAAAGCCGTTTCTTGGCTTGATGCTTAAGTTATTGTCTCTAATTAGGCTTGTAAAATTTTGTAGCAGAAATAATTTTGAAGTTTCCTGTGTAAAATGTAGTACAGACAAAATGTTACTGTCCTATAGCAAGTTGAAAGGTATCCACTTGGTGGAAAAGTAACTGGCAGAAATTTAAGTAATGCTTCTGATCCTTCTGTATACCTTTCATTGTATTTGGAGATTTTAGAATTTTCAATGAAACAGAATATGCAGAATTTAAGCATCTTCTGCCCTCCCTTGTTACTGAAATAACAGATACTTTTTCACCTGGAAGTCAGCATGATTTGTCTGTTGTTTCTCTGAATAGTTTGTAGTAGAATGGCCTTATTCTTCAATCCAGGTCATATAGATTCAATGGCATTTTGTTTATTTAATTTCTAATTTTGTTAATAGTTGTGCCTGTAATAGCTCTGCAGTTACTTCTGCCTGGGTATTTTATGAAGTCTTTATCCTCGTCTGATGAGGTTTTCCTCTGTGAACAACAAAGCCTCTCGTCTTACCTGTAATTTCCAAGCAGGAGCTGGTTCTAAGTAGGCCAAGTCCACGCTGGTGGCTGCTCCGAGTGGCCGCACGGCTCCCTGAAGCCTGGCGGGGCGAGGAGCCAGCGGAGCCCGCCCAGGGGCTCGGGGGC
Organism: Muntiacus reevesi; assembly: GCF_963930625.1. Classification (NCBI taxonomy): domain Eukaryota; kingdom Metazoa; phylum Chordata; class Mammalia; order Artiodactyla; family Cervidae; genus Muntiacus; species Muntiacus reevesi. The sequence goes on from NC_089267.1 coordinate 16,445,062, forward strand.
TCAGCAAGCTGTCCTTTCCCAGGCCCTCTGGAGCTTCTCTGCAAAGACGCGCTTGGTCATGCACAGGTCTGCCCCGTGATCACAGCCAGTGCTGTCTGCACTGGGCCTTTGTACGCACAGGTTTGTGCGAAGAAAGGGACGTAGCTTCAATCAGATGCGCAGCACACGATTTTAACATGTATTTTTCTTTTGAAATGGCTTAAATCCCGCACCTGCATTCGAATCCCTTGGGAGCTGTGGCAAATTCTGAGGCCTGGGTTGCACCCCAGATGAACAATGTGAACTGAGGTATCCGTATTCTTTGTCTGTCCCTCCGTTATTCTGAAGCAGGGCCAGGACTGAGAAACACTGCTTTAAGGCCAACTTTTATTTTCTATGTTCAACCCCAATGCCATTGTTTGCAGTTTGCAGGGTTAAGCCCACATAGTTTGAATCCCCTTGCTTTCCTGGAGTGTCCTCTGTAGAAGGCTGCAGTTATTGTCTAGAAAGAGTGGAGCCCACTGGTATTAACCCTGGGGGGGACACGCCTGGTGGTAGAGTTAGTCCACAGTAATCTACTCTAAGTGTGAGATTTGGGAGCGTGGCTGGCACTGGTGGCGGGGATGCTGGGTGGTGTGTGAGCAGGTGGGGGAAGGGCTCTCGTTGCCTGTGCACACGTCTGGATGTGCTGGTGGGCTGACTCAGGTTGCACCTGGGTCCTTGGTAGGGATCACAAGCCCTTTTCTATGAATTATGAGCCACTGTTAAATGAAACAGCATTTTCCCAAGCTTCTTTTCTTTATTCTTTAAGGATAGGGAGTTGTAGTAGATAGCCTCTTTTAGACGCTAAAAGCAGTTCAGTTCAGTCGCTCAGTCATGTCCCACTCTTTGTGACCCCCTGGACTGCAGCATGCCAGGCTTTCCTGTCCATCACCAACTCCTGGAGCTTGCTCAAACTCATGTCCATTGAGTCGGTGATGCCATCCAACCATCTCATCCTCTGTCATCCCCTTTTCCTCCTGCCATCAGTCTTTCCCAGCATCAGGGTCTTTTCAAATGAGTCAGTTCTTTGCATCAGGTGACCAAAGTATTGGAGTTTCAGCTTCAGCATCAGTCCTTCCAATGAACACCCAGGACTGATCTCCTTTAGGATGGACTGGTTGGATCTCCTTGCAGTCCAAGGGACTCTCAAGAGTCTTCTCCAACACCACAGTTCAAAAGCATCAATTCTTCTGCACTCAGCTTTCCTTATGGTCCAACTCTCACATCCATACCTGACTACTGGAAAAACCATAGCTTTGACTAGACGGACCTCTATTGGCAAAGTAATGCCTCTGCTTTTTAATATGCTGTCTAGGTTGGTCATAGGTTTTTTTTTCCAAGGAGCAAGCGTCTTTTAATTTCTTGGCTGCAGTCACTGTCTGCAGTGATTTTGGAGCCCAAGAAAATAAAGTATCTCACTCTTTGTGTTGTTTCCCCATCTATTTTCCATGAAGTGATGGGACTGGATGCCATGATTGTCGTTTTCTGAATGTTGAGTTTTAAGCCAAGTTTGTCACTCTCCATGCTCACTTTCCTCCAGAGACTCTTTAGGTCTTTGCTTTCTGCCATAAGGTGGTGTCATCTGGGTCTTTGAGGGTGTTGATGTTTCTTCCGGCAGTATCCCACAGGCATATCATTTTAAAAATTAGGAAATACTTGTATTTCTGCTCTTGGTTCAGTATTATTTGCTCAGTTTAGTATATGGCTTATTGAACAGTCGATGTGATAGGCTTTTAAATTGCTTATTATTGGCTCTTTGCTGTATTTGCTATACTGTTCAGGGTCCTTGAATTAGCAGTAATACTCCACAGTCCATGGTGGGTTAAGATACCTCTTTGGAAAGAATCAAGGCTCATTCCTTCCTTCTACTTATATTTAGAGGTGGAATTTTATCAGCAATCTGTGGTATATTTCTGAGAAACTCTTTCCCAGTTGATGCAGAGGTGCTTACTATTGCATGATTTATAAATAAAAATTAATAGGATTCTTAATATATATGCGCACATTTCATAATGCTTTATTTAAAATTACACTATAAACTAGCAGCATGTTCTTCATTCATGTGCTCTGCTTTTAATGCTGTTGACAACTTTACCAAGAATTCTCAGCTACTAAAATTACTTAAATAATTAGGATATTAGCTTTTGCATAGTTCTGAAGTAAATTTTTTTTCCCCCATCTAGCTCAAATCTTCAATATTTACTGGGAGGTAGGAGACATTGAGTTCTAATGACTTAAGTATCATGGATTTATGATATGGAAGTAAGTGAAAGTGATGTGATTTTTTACACCCATTCTAACATGTTTGGATAAGAAAAATGGCAATGCCTGGGAGCACCATGCTTCATATAAAAGGCTTGAAACACTTAACGAGTGGTCATCATCCAAGGCTAGTGCTCAATAGGTACTTGATGGTTAATTTAAGAGTGAACATATAAAAATGAATGAGAAAAGAACCAACAGAGAAATGAGGTATTATTGATGAGGGTGGGAGAGGTTGCTGAGGACAGATTCTGGAGGTGGAAAGCTTACTGGTAAGAGCGTGGATTCTGGAGTTAGAGGAATCTGGATCGAGTCTCAGCTCTGCTGACACCGGCTCCGTTTCTTTGGGAAAGTCACTTACCTCCTGTGAGACTTACTTTCCTCCTCTGTGAAATGAGGAGATGGAGGGCAGCAATGGGCAGTGGTGAGCTTTAATGAGGAATGCTTAGCCCCAAGCTGCCTGACACACAGAAGATAAATACTGATTTTCTTCACTGGCCTGAGAGGCTCATGGGAGTTGTCATTGATTCCTTCATAGCAGAAGATCTTCAGTGTCTTGCTTTTTGTATTTTTGTTGACTTGAGAATTTTATTGCCTAATTCTGTCTTGAAAAGAGACCTGGATCTAGCTTTTTAGCAGGCTGTTCCAGTTGGAAAGAACAGAGGTTTCAGGGTGTGTGTAAGGTTTTCTTCCTCGTGTGGTAAAACAGAGTGATTGACATAATTGCCATATTCTCAGTTCAGTTCAGCAGCAAAAGTTTGAGTCCATCAGTGTGCAGCTGGCCTGGCAGCCTGACTCTGTTAGGAGTCTTGGAACATTCTGTGGGAGTCTAGCTGTTACACTCTGTCACTGCTTTGGCAGTTACATCAATGGAACTAGATTTTAATTCTCTGCCCTCTCTGTGTGAAAGCATTCATCACTCAGTCGTGTACGACTGTGTGCAACCCCATGGACTGTAGCCCACTAGGCTCCTCTGTTCATGAAATTCTGCAGGCAGGAATACTGGAGTGGGTTGCCATTTCCTTCTCCAGGGGATCTTCCTGAGCCAGTGATTGAACCTGGGTCTCCTGCATTGCAGGCAGATTCTTTAACATCTGAGCTACCAGGGAAGCCATTCTCTCTATATACTGTTATTAAAAATTCTGGTCTCATTTTGATTCTTTTGTTCTGATTTCTCAATCCTATAATTTTCAGTGTTCTTCTCTTTCCACCAAGAGCCCTGTGAGTTCTCTCTTTTCTGCAAAACATTATTTCTCTTGGAATATTACAGGAACACCCTGTGGGTCATCTGCCACCCATTTGCCTCTGCAGGTTTTTCTGGGACACAGTTAAGATCAGTTTGCAGCCATGATCGTGTTTCATTGCATGGGAACAGATCGTGTTCAGGCCCTTTCTCGTCGTGAATGCAGCATTTCTCTTCAGCCCCACCTGTTCTTTCCTGGGTGCCTGTCTGTTCCCTTTGCCCCAGCTCCACCTTCAGAGAACCCTCGGCTACGCACCAGCCTCTGTGTCTTCTTCATGCTCCTTCCTCTTGCAGAAGATGCCCTGGAGAGAGCTCTGTGATCCCTCCATGCTGACACCGCATGAATGAGGTCTTCCTGGCGTTTCCCTCATTTGAATGGATTCCTTCGGGTCCCTGTGGCATCACCTGAACCTCAGTTTGACAGTGACGCATTTTTGACTCTTGGTAGAGCTCATGTTGGCCTGCCTTTTCTTACCCCCCAATGCTGGGCGGTCTTGCCTATTTACTGTCTGAGGCCGCTCACCCCTCATTCCAGCGCCTAACGATTGCGGCACCCAGCATGTATTTGATCAGTTAAATTGATACCTTACAAGCTCCGTGAAATCGTGTGATCTGGCAAGTTAGAATATACTTAGTTTGGTTTATTTGGGCCCTGAAAATGGGTGTTAATTTCATTTTTTTAAGAGTAAAAGATTATGCTGCTCCTTTGGTCAAATTCATTTAATTTCCTAGACCATTGATTTTTACAGTGAGTGATGGTTGGATGAACTAAAGCTGTGCTGTACTGCTTTATAGCTCAGCCTTGCAAGTTACGGAAACAAGAACCCCTGAGAATGGGCTTTATTCTCAGGAATATTACAATAGTAAAAAGCAGTGGAAATGATTTCTGCTTGGTTAGCAATAAGATGTCTGCAGAAAACTGACTTTCAGGTTTCCTTTTTACTAAAGAATATATTTTTAATCATAATTGACAGTGTAATAATTGACTATTTGAGCTCTCTGGTTATACCTCTTTAATCAGAATTAAGACTATCTTTACTTTGTCTCCTTATACTAGAGAACAGACTCTGCAGAATTAAGTATGTGACTTTTGGCCATATCCATATGTTCTTACAGAGTTGTCATTTGGGGCTTTACTGTCAGAGAGATTCTACTTAAAAAAAGACTGTTAGCTCTGGAAATGCGTATGTCTATACACAGTGGTGTGTGAATGCCTCTTGGTCTTCATAACAAGCCTATAATTAGTTCACATACTTAAGGCATATGATGAGCTGTTATGTCATCCATCAGATGTTTTATTCCACAGTGAAAGGAAATTCGAAATTGGCCAATTACAGTATTTTTCTATTTTGGGCTTGCTGTCAAACTAGGGCTGTTATCCATATCTTCAGATAGTTTTGTGAGTTTTTAAAGAAAAGTATAATTTCTGTGGTTCGATGATGAAATGATCTTTTACCCTCTGAGTTTCCGTAACCCTTTTCTTGTAATACATTATAACGTCCATTTAGCAGGGACCTCTGGCACCCACCTTGCACCTGGTACTGTGTTGAGTGCTTAGGCTACAAAGTAAGACTGAGGTTTGCAGTTCAACAAGAGAAGACAGTAAATGTGTGATAGCAGGTCCCGTGGAGCCTATTTCAGAGGAATCTGACCTGATCCAAGCATCAGAGAAGACATATGAATGAAAACGTGAAGGTTGGATAGCGGTCACTCAGGATCAGGTGGGTTTAGAAAGGGGTAGGAGAATGTTCTAGATAAAAACAAAACATCCCACAGAGGAACGGAGGCAAATACAGCTAGAGGAGTGGTTTCCAAACTTGGGTGCACATTGGCATCGCCTGAAGAGTTTGGACAGGGTCAGTTCTTGGATCGCATTCTGAGAGAGGCTGTTGGATACTTGGGAAGCCACGTTGAGGTGTTTTCAGCAGGTTGAGTGACCCTGTATGTTGTGGGGAACACCGCTGACCTCAGCCTGAGACAGACTGGAGCGGGCTGAGACTGCATAGACGCGCTGAGAGGCAGTGCCGTGAGCCGGGCCTCGGGGAGGAGCAGCTCAGTGTCAGCCAGGGTGCAGAACGGTGGTGAGAGGAAAAGTCGGGGTCTTCGTCTCTCCCAGCTGTTACAGCAGAGCTCCCGTGAGCGGGGCGGCTCCTAAAGCAGGCCTGGATTTCCCACACTTCGGGAGGCTCACGAGTCCAGATCTAGCCGCCAGCAGGCTTGGCGTCCGGTGGGGGCTTGCACCTTCCCTCTCTGTCCTCACTTGATGGAAGGGGCCCCTCGGGAAGGCCTTGGAGCCCCTCGGGAGGGCTGTGCCCATGTGACCTCATCACTTCCCAGAGCCTCACTTTGTAAACCAGCTCCTGGGGCTTAGGCTTTCAACCTAGGGATTTCAGAGGAGACACAGACGTGCAAACCACAGCAGCTGGCAAAAAAGAAAAAAGAGGATTCTTTGGAGAAAATCCCAAGTTAGTATCACATAAACCAAATGAAAATAGTAAGTTGAAAATGAGGAAATGCTTGAGGCGAGAGGTCAAGGAAGGCAGAAACTGATGACTGTGCCTTTAATCCTGTGACCAGGAGCTCCTGGTTCAGCAGCACCTTCTCTGAGAGTAGTCGAATATGTGTATATGGAAGACCATCCACGTGCAGGAGGCAGTGGGCATCATGGATGTTGATAGAAGGTAACAGGTATAACGTGATGAGGAAACACTTGAGGGAAGAGAGAGCATGTAAGTGAGCCTCGGAGGGCATGTTGAGCTTCAGTAGATGGGTGAACACAGCCCAGGGAGGGAAGGGCAGCCGGAGGTGGGGGAGCTGTGTCCGCGGCCAGAAGACACGGTTGTTCTTAGGAGGTGTTGAGGCTTTGTTTCCCAGTAATGAGGAGACAACAGAAGCTGTGTGCTTGGACTGGTGTTAACCCAGAAGCAAGGTGTTGATTGCAGGAGAGGGGAAGAATCAGAAGGTGGGGAAGCCCAACAGGACAAGATGATAGTGCTCTCAGCATGAAGTGGGAAGGACATGACCTAGGACACTGGCATGGGGAATGAAAAGGTGCCAGAGTGATGCATTTTGAAACAAAAATAATGCGACTTATGGAATAACTAACTGGCTGTAGGGAGAGAAGAAAAAGAGTGTGCTCAAAGTTCAGGTAGGATGCATGAGACAAGTGCTCAGGGCTGGTGCACTGGGGAAGACCCAGAGGGATGGGATGGGGAGGGAGGCGGGAGGAGGGATCGGGATGGGAACACATGTAAATCCATGGCTGATTCATGTCCGTGTATGGCAAAAACCACTACAATATTGTAAAGTAATTAGCCTCCAACTAATAAAGATAAATGAAAAAAAAAGTTGGAGTCAAGATTTTGAAATTAGGGAGTTTGAAGGAAGAACTTTTTATTTAACAGTGATACATGTATAGGTTATTTATTGATTTAGTTGATTATGAAGTCAAAACTGTTTTACATTTTGAGAGGGAAAAGGAGCATGTATTTAATGAACCACCATCTAAATATACCTTCTTGGTACCAGCAAGATCCATGGTCAGACTCCTGGTGGAGTGACACCTTCTTGTGAAAGGGAGAGAGGATGTCTAGGATGTGAGTGGGGATTTCTGAGCCCCCCCCCCGGGTCACCAGAATTGATGGGGACTCCCAGAACCTGGGAAACAACAGGTAACAGACGTTGAGGCTCTGAAAGGCACTGGGAGGAGGACTGGTGTGTTTCATGGCTCTTATTGTAATCTTTCACATTGGGGAGAAATGTTATCTTTAGTCATCAGACCTGAAGATTAAAGTGGGTTTTATGAATGTTTTATGTATCCTAAGATACTTGGAGATTATTTCCTTGGGGAAGCTTGAGTTATCCAAAGATATTTGTTTAGCAGTTAGCTGGGGAAAGACTGAACTGTTATTGATTCTGAAATAAATAAGAATTAGAGGGCATTGAAAGGTAGAACTGCTCACTGTGGGCATAAAGCAAATTATATTTTAAGTGACCCTAGCAAAATTGCCTGAATTTTGTTTTTTTCTTCCATTTCATCGAAAGCAGTTTCCTTAGTGTCTGAGATTGTCATTAAGGTTTTAGGGGAGAACGTGACTATCTTCTTCTCAGTAAGTTTTTGACTGATTCTTAATAAAGTCTAGATTTCATGGACGAAGTCTTGATATGTCCAATGGAAACTAACAAATACACTAAAATCTTGAAACTGGAACCGATAGCCCATCTAAGGCAGGCTTTAGGAGATGTCCTAGTTGGAGGAAGCCTTATCCCCAGAGATGCAGCTTAGACTTGGAGCATCTCTGTAGCAGTTTCCTGGCTGAGGTCTCTGATCTCAACAGGTGCACATCAGTTAGACAGGAATGTACCCGACTGTTAGCAGACAGATCAGTGGTCACATCCTGGCAAAGTCTGCCATTGCAGATTCACAGGTACCGCATCAGATGGATGTAACTTGGGGAGTGGGAATAAAGGGGAACCTCTGGAAGGCGAATTAACAGAGACGCCTTGTTGTGCTCCTTTAGGTGTGATTCAGTAAGCAGACAATGTAAGGAGACGTTCAGAGGTCAGAGGACTACAGGTAGCTGAACGTTTGTTTAAAAAAAATACACACACACACACACACACACACATTTTTAATACAATGCTGAGAATCTTCTAAAGTAGCCAGAAATATCAACAAGAACATACTGAAACATGATATTTACTCAGTACTGTGCTTGACCTTCAAGGCTGGAAAAGGAGGAAAGCTTTACTTGCTGCCCATGGTGAGTTTATGGTGTCTGCTTAGAGAGGCAGGAGCCCCTGAGATCGTCACGTGGAAAGATACTACATGTGATGTATATAGGTTTGTCTCAGGTTCTATCTATTCATGTTTATTCACTCATTGATTAATTGATAAGTTTATTCCATAAAAATTGTGATTTCTGGAGTAGTGATGAAAACAACAAGAAGTGGAACCTTTGGGTGAGATGGACATTAACAAGTAAACCAATAAGCAAGAAAAATTCAGAGCACGTTAAAACATGTGGAGAAGCTAAACCAGGCTGAAGCGATGGAGTGTCTGGGGATGGCGGTCAGTGAGACCGGTCATGAGAAGGAGGTATCGGAGGTGACTCTGGAGGAGCAGGGTCATCCAAGTTGCTGCAAGGCGGGAAGGAGGCTTCTTGCTCAGTGAGCAGAAAGTGGCCAGTGTATCTGGGGGCAGGGTGAGTGAGGATGAGAGGACCGGGAGAGGCCAGAGGCAGGGCAGAAGCACAGGGTGCGTCGGGCTTGATCTGGCGGGTAGGACTTTAGGTTCAGTGGGAAGCCTTTGGTTGGCCCTGAGTAGGAGTTGTGAGCTTCATGCTCTGGCTGCTTAGTGGAGAATATCAGTGGGAAGCGAGACAGGTCTGCTGGGTAGAGTCTGGGGCTGCAGTCCATAGGGCGGTGCCCATGAGACAGCTGGAATATATGAGGCCCTTCCCTTTGCCAGAGAGAACATTCAGTGGCAAAGGTGAGCCTTGAAAAGGGAGTGGAATTCTAAGAGAAATTGGAAAGATTTGCCATGAATTAAACAGGAATATGTAGGGAAGGAGGAGAAAGGCCTTTTGGGGAGGTTGGAAGCTGGTAGTGGAGATGGTATGAAGGGGGCACAGCTCACTCACCTGCTCTCCTAAGAAAGCAGAATAAGCGGGAATTCATCCAAGGCTGTGGTCCTGACATTGGAATCACCTGTAGTAATGTGCTAGTCGCTTCAGTCATGTCCAGCTCTCTGTGACCTCGTGGACTGTAGCCCACCAGGCTCCTCTGTCCATGGAATTCTTCAGACAAGAATACTGGAGTGTGTAGTCATTCCCTTCTCGGAGGGATCCTCCCGACCCAGGGATCGAACCCAGGTCTCTTGCATTGCAGGCAGATTCTTTACCATCTGAGCCACCAGGGAAGCCCTAGTGGCTTTAAAAAATCTTTAAAAAAAAACCATGGCTGATTCATGTCAATGTATGGCAAAAACCACTACAATATTGTAAAGTAATTAGCTTCCAACTAATAAAAATAAATGGAAAAAAAAATATTGATATCCTGCCTCCAGCCCTGCCTGGAGATGATGATGTCCTTGGCATAGGGTGTGGTCTGGTGTGCAAGTTACTGTAACATGCAGGCAAGGTTGAAACTCACTGGTGTAAGATCGTTCAGTGTAACTTCTCAGAGCCCAGCAAAAAAACTAAACATGGCAGGCCAAGTGCATGATATGGAAGAAGCACAGCCTTTCCTTTGGGATTCACTCAGTTATGGGACTCCTCCAAGATGTTCATGTGAAATCAGATTGCTGGAGTCCTCCCATGGAAACGCTGAGCCTAGGACGACATGCATTTAGTATGTTCCCTTTATGGTCACATAGGCTGGGTAAAATATCTCAGTGCTTCTAATTTCTGATAAAGTGAAGTGGACACATCTCGTGAAAATGAAAGCCAGCCTGTTTTCTATCAAGGGGGCTGGAGGACCAAGCCAGCGCCGGGCACCGTCTCAGCAGCCTGTCTGTGAGCAGCTGGAACCCTGGGGCCAAGAGCAGAAGTCATAGCAGGGCCGTCAGCGGTGTGGTGGGAGACACATTCAGGCAAGTTCTTTTGGAAGAGGCTTGGTCAAGGAGAGCTTGGAGGTCACAGGAAAGGGAACACCGGTGAGATGGTAGGGAGCTGTGTGGTTTGGCCTCTGCACCGCTGGGAGGCCAGTGAGTGGGGTATATTGCGGACTTCAGTCATTCTCATGGTGTCCAGAGCTCCCACACCTGACAAGTGGACATTATGCTGGTGGAGTCATTGGTTCACTTGATAGCAGGTTATATTTTCATGATTTTGATGTTTCTTTGTTGGACTATGATGTTGGCATCAGTGGAAATGTCCACCACCTTTCAACCTGATACTTCCCATTTGTTAGGAAGTAGAGTTAGGACACTGCTTCTTCCGTGGACTGTGCCCCTAAATGGCTCCATCCAGAGAGAAATTAATTATTCTTATCAGCTCCTAATTTTATCCCAGTAATTCTTTTCCTTTTGGAGAAAATTTTCTGTTCACTTATTCAGCTTCTTTTATTCACTAGCTGTCGGGTACAAACAGGGTGAGGATTACAGAGTGTGATAAGGTCTGAGCCCTGCCCAGGGGATCACACAGTCTACTGTTGGGGGCAAAACCATTTTAGGTATTGCACCCAGTGAGACCCTGTGGTCCAGAGATTGATCTGATGTTCAGAGGAGAGGGCAAGTGATTATCTCGCTGTAGAGAACCAGGACTTTTAAAAAGTCTTTTTGGAGGAAGATACTGACCTTGAAGGATGGGTAGGATTTAGAAAACTATGGATACTAGAGTATTTCAGGCAAGGAACAGTGTAAACTAAGGACATAAGAATCTACTGGCAAATGGTTTAATTTGACTGTGCCATGCAGAGCATGAAGAGTTATTCTGGAAAATAAGATGAAAAACTAGATCAGAGCCTATTAATAACAGATGTGACAGCAAGTGGAAAACATACTTTATTCTGTAGGCAGCGTGAGGCCTTCGGAGACTTTCCAGCAGGAGACAGAAGGGAGACTGGCATTTATTGGGTGTGTGCTGTGCATGTGCCAAGCAATATACTTTCTGAGAGTGCTTCCTTTAGGTGACCTGAAGGAGAAGATTATTCAGGAAGAGTAATTGGGCAGCATGTTTAGAATTGTTTGAGGAGGGAGGAGTTTGGAGACAGAGAAGTCACTGTCATAGCCCAGGTCTTGTATGAATTGATTTGGCATAGAAATAAAGATATGGTATAAAAAGGGTTTCATTTGTTGAGTAATATTCATTCAGTTCTTAGTATTCTAGGCAGTCAGACTCTCCTAGAGCCCACATTCTTGTGAGTGAGACAGATTTCACCAGCAGAAGGTGGTCAGACAGTAACAAGTGAGATGCAGAGAATTAAAGCAGGGAGATATGACAGAGACCAGTCTGGTGATAGCTTTAGATTGGATGGTCAGGGAAGGCCTCCTTGAAGAAGTGCCATTTAAAAAGGCACTTGAATGATAATGAGGAGCCTGCCATGAGAAAATTTGGGTTGGGTTGGGGACAGAGCAACCCAGGCAGAGGAAACACGTAAACCTTTAACTGTAAAAGCCAGCAATCCCAAGGAATAGAAGGGTGAGGCAGGGTTATGTTATTTGTCAGTGGCATGTGGAGGGGATTAAGGAGGTCAGAGTTGACTCTTACTGTTCAAGTGTTGGACAGAGAGCAGCAGCAGCCTTCTTTGGAAGTTGGACCAGGTATAGGTGAAGGCGATGATTTGTTTTGGACATTTGTGGTTTACTGTCCTGAGGTCAAGTCATATCAAGATACCTAGGAGCTTGAGCTTGGTGAATGAGTAGGATTGGAGATAGAGATCTGAGACTCTTCTGCCCAGAGGAATTCTCTGAAAGGCAGGGATGTCCAGGAGGTTGGAACAAGCGGAGAAAGCCAAAGGTGTGGGCATAATGGATGGTTTATTTGGTGAACTAGAAGATGGCTTGAAGGAAAGAGATGGGGATAACCAGGAATGCCCAGAGTTTGAGCATCTGAAGTCGGGAGGAACTATACACTCAAAAAATCCTGAACCAGTCAGACGCACCAGTACGCTGTTTTGTTTGGTGAAATCTCAGTGAAGATAATTCAGCTGAGACAGTAATTTCATTAGTTTGTAATCTCTTGCATTTGATATTACTGTCTCTCATGGTGTATTCAAAGTTAAATTGTGATGCAGATTTCTTATATGGGTTTAAATAAAGATGCAGCCTGGGAGGGATAAATTGGGAGATTGGAACTGACAGATACCACCGCTATATATGGAATGGATAACTAATAAGAACCTGCTGCATAGCACAGGGAATTCTATTCTCAGGACTCTGTACTGGCCTGTATGGGAACAGAATCTAAAAAGAAAACAAAAAAATAAGACAAAAAACTGCAGTCTTTTCTTGGTCAGAATGTCTTAAACGTGCTTTGCAATAAGCTAAAATATATCCTTCCAGAAGTAGAAGTCAAACAGTTGCTTTAAAGTGAAAATTGTCCATTAGAATACGAATTGTGAAGCGTTTTAAAGTAGCGTTTCCAAATTGACCACCAGGTGGCATAAACAATTCTTTTATAAATTGTTCACTGCATCAGTACAAGTGAGTGATTATTACTGTTAAGAAATCATGGTAGGAACAAACCATATATACCTGTGATGACTGCATTTGAAGATTTGCTATTTTATTTCACTTTATATACATATATATATATATATATATATATATATATATATATATGTGTGTGTGTGTGTGTATATATATATAGGCTTCCCAGGTGACTCAATGGTAAAGAATCCTCCTGCCAATGCAGGAGAAGTGGATTTGATCCCTGAGTCAAGAAGATCCCCTGGAGAAGGAAATGGCAACCCACTCTATTATTCTTGCCTGGAGAATCCCGTGGATAGAGGAGCCGGCGGGCTTTAGTTCATGGGGTTGCATAGAGGCAGACACAACTCAGCAACAACAACAACAACAACAATTGTATGTGTGTGTGTGTGTGTGTGAGAAACAGTAAGCCCTAACAGAAGCAGAAGAGATTAAGAAGAGTTGTCAAGAATACACAGAAAACTATACAAAAAAGGTCTTAATGACTGGGGTAACCATTATGATGTGGTCACTCATCTAGATCCAGGCATCCTGAAGTGTGAAGTCAAGTGGGCCTTAGAAAGCATTACTAGAAACAAAGCTAGTGGAGTTGATGGAATTCCAGCTGAGCTGTTTCAAATCCCAAAAGATGATGCTGTTAAACTGCTGTACTCAATATGTCAGCAAATTTGGAAAACTCAGCAGTGGCCATAGGGCTGAAAAAGGTCGCTTTTCATTCCAACCTCAAAGAAAGACAATGGCAGAAAATATCACAGCTGCCATACGGTTGCGGTCATTGCACATACTAGCAAAGTTATCTTCAAAATCCCTCAAGCTAGGTTTCAGAAGTGCCTGAACTGAGAACTTCCAGGTGTATTGATACAGTCTGGGTTAGCAAAAGCAGAAGAACAAGAGATTAAATTGCCGACATTTGTTGGATCCTGGAGAAAGCAAGGGAGTTTCAGAAAAACATCTACTTCTGCTTCATTGAGTACACTAAAGCCTTTGACTGTGTGGATCCCAACAAACTGGAAAATTCTCACAGATGGGAGTCCCAGACCACCTTACCCATCTCCTGAGAAATCTGTATGGAGGTCAAGAAGCAACAGTTAGAACCGGACATGGGACAACAGATTGGTTCAAAATTGGGAAAGGAGTATGTTAAGAATGTATATTGTCACCCTGCTTATTTAACTAATATGCATTCATGCAAAATGCCAGGCTGGGTGAAGCATAAGCTGGAATCAACATTGCTAGGAGAAATATCAACAATCTCAGATATGCAGATGATACCACTCTAATGGCAGAAAGTGAAGTGGAACTAAAGAGCTTCTTATGTGGCAAAATAGATGAATGAAAAAGCTGGCTTGAAACTCAGCATGAAAAAAAAAAAAAACTTAAGATCTTGGCATCCAGTCCCATCACTTCATGGCAAATATGGGAAACAGTGGAAGCAGTAACAAATTTTATTTTCTTGGGCTCCAAAATCACTGCAGACAGTGACTGCAGCAATGAAATTAACATATGCTTGCTCCTTGGAAGGAAAGCTTTGACAAACGTAGACAGCCTTTTCAAAAGCAGAGACATCACTTTGTGACAAAGGTCTGTATAGTGAAAGCTATGGTTTTGCAGTAGTCATGTATAGATGTGAGAAAGGAGGCTGGGCACCAAAGAATTAATGCTTTCAAACTATGGTATTGGAGAAGACTCCTGAGAGTTCCTTGAATGGCAAGGAGGTCAAACCAGTGAATCCTAAGGACAATCAACTTTAGATATTCATTGGAAGAAGTGATGCTGAAGCTGAAGCTCCAGTACTTCGGCCACCTGATGAGAAGAGCTGACTCAGTGGAAAAGACCCTGATGCTGAGAAAAACTGAAGGCAGTAAACAAGGGGGCAGCAGAGAATGAGATGGTTAGACAGCATCACTGACTCAATGGATGTGAATTAGAGCAGACTCCTTGAGATAGTGAGGGACAGGGAAGCCTGGTGTGCTGCAGTCCATGGGATCGCAAAGAGTTGGACATGACTTAGCAACTGAACAATAACAGTATTCAACAAATATTCAGACTCAGTATGTAGGAGGGCAGGCATCAGTGAACAGAAATACCTGAATTAGGAACCTCTGTGTCTACCCACAAGAGTCTCTCCCTTCTATCAGTGAGTTACTAATAAATTCAGAACAGGTTGATGAGTGCGGTAATAGAAGCAAAGTGAAAGATGCCCAGAGCGGGCGTGATTTCCTGTCCCTGGGGAGAGCAGTGAGGACTTCCTGGGGGACTTTGGAGGAGGATTTTCAGAATCCGTCCTTCTCTGGGTTATAGTAGAAGCACATGCCACGCAGTGGTGAAAACACTTTGTGCAAATTCATGGTTATGTGAATTAGTTGGGTGTGTTCTGATAAACTGCAAGTAGTTTAGTATCTGTTGTTGTTGTTTGGTCTCTTAAGTGTGTCCGACTCTTCTGCCACCTCACGGCTGTAGCTCGCTAGGCTCTTCTGTTCATGGGGTTTCCCGGGTTAATTTTGCTTGCGTGTAAATACGACGAGGATGAAAGTGAGGCTGGCAAAGTGGCCAGAGTGGTTTTGTGGGCCATGCAGAGGATCTGCGAGGACCCTGTCATGTCAGGTAAGGGAAGCCCTTGGACGGTGTTAAGGATGAGAGTCTTGTGATCAAGCTGACACTTTAGCATACTGACTTTCCTGATGGAGCCTAGAGGAGGACAATACTAACCAGAGGCAGGAGGATTGATCAGGCCAGTACAGGGTATGGATCAACACAGGAGCTGGTGCTGGTGGAAGGAACTAGAGATGGACAGACTCGAGACATGGGTTTGATGGTTCATTTCATGTGTCAATTCGGGTGGGCTACTGGGTGTCTAGACATTGGGTCAGAACTTAGTTGTGATGCTTTTATCAGGGTGTTCATAACTGAGATTAACATCTGAGTCAGGAGGTGGAGTGAGACGGCCTGCCCTTCCTCGTGTGGACGGGTCGCATCTGCTCTGCTCACCTCCTGAGAACAGAAAGGACGAGTAAGAGAGAAGCCCTCCTGCCTAACTGGTCCTGAGCTGGGACGTCGGTACGCCCCGGCCTTTAACTCGCACTGAGCTGGAACCTTGGCCCCTCCTGGGTCTGGAACCTGCTAAATGTCAGATGGGAATGCGCACGGTCAGCTCTCCTGATCCTGGGGCTTCATAGCTGGACGGGAACTGCACTCTTGGGTCTCTTTGCTGACTTCAGGTCTTGGAAATGCTCAGCTTCCACACTCACACAAGCCAGTTCCCCATAAGAAATTTATTTCTTTGTTGCTCGCTCTCTGTCCTGTTGGTTCTGTTTCCTTGAAGTGTCCTGACTTACACACACACAGAACATAGAACTGGCATAACACGGCCTTTCGGTGTGTGAGATGGGGTGAGGATGCTCCCTCTCCGACAGGCCTGGTGACTGGAGGGATAGGCCTGCTGTCGGCTGACATGGATAGCGTGTGGGACACATCAGCACTGTATGTTGGTGTGTGCATTGCATGAAGATGAGTTCTTTGTTTTTATAAACATAAAGTTCGTGGTGTTTGCAGGATGAACAGAAAGATGCAGTTTAAGCAGCTGGTTTCATAGGCCTGAGTTTATAAATGAAGTAGGAACTGTGGAAATGGATGAGGAAAGGCATGAATAATTGATGTGGAAGTGACTATTTGGGGGCAGCAGAAAATGTATTTGCTGTTAGGGGTGGGCGTTTCCAGGGCCCGGTGTGTGGAGGGCACTGCCTGTGTTTTGTTAAGTGTGCTTGCGATCCACTCTGAAATGGTGAGCGGAGTGAGAGTGGAAATTACCAACTGCAAGGAAATGGAAGAGGCAAGGGCCCAGTAAAGTGGAATATCAGGTCTGTGCGCTCTAATGTATGGGAGAGACTATAGAATGTTTTTTACACCAAATGTGTAGTTTTAATTGCTATCTTATTTCACATATTTTTATATGTGATTTCACACTTTAGCATGATTTAGATTTCTTGATACCTATAACTTTTAATAATGATAATGTTTATTTGCATTTCATGTATACTAGACTGTGCCTGATCAGCTTGTGTGTGTGTGTGTGTGTATAGTTTATTATCCGTTTTAAATCTGATAACACATGTGTTAATTAGATCATATCCAGTGACTTGGAGGGAGATTACAGTCCTCAATCCCTTCAGCCCAATAAGAAATTACGAAGCATCTCTAGCTTCTGCTTTACCTTGACGCCTCCTGGAAAAAGCAAGAATTACAGAAAGTTGCAGGAGCATGGCTTCATTTTCTCTCCTTCCTTTGGGTACAATGCTTTGTTAGCTATGCTTTGAGATTTATGACTTTGAGAAAAGTCATCTAAGCCAATGAGTGGAATCTGTGATTACAGAAAATTCTTTTAAAGAGACAGGGGTGTTCTCTTTTTTCATGCTCTGTGTTACCTGGAGAAGGATGGATATTTAAAAAACTTGTCTATGAATAGTCTTATTTATGACTGTTGCAAGACTGTAACCTGTTAATATTCATTATCACTGAAGATGTTTAATTCTCTCTAGGAAAGTTTTCCCTCCTGTTTCTCTTTTCCATTTTATAAGGATATATACAATAGTAACATTTGCCCACTATTATTTACTTTACATATTAGGCCATGATGGATATCCAGCATGAAACTGTTGATTTCCAATGCAAATACTGTTTGTATTCTTCAAAATTTCATTACCGAGGACAAATGGGAGAGGACATTAATTGGTTACCAAAGGTAGTAGATGCTATAAAAAATAAATTATTGGCTCTTGTTAGCAAGTACTCTGAGACATTATGAGTTATTTTTTGAATAACCACACTCTGTCTGTCTGTCTGCCCTGTCTGATCTCTCATGTAATTGTTGTGGTTTGGTGTAAGATCACGGCACACTGTGAATACTGTAGGGTCAGAGGAGATCTGCCGCAGTGAGCAGCAGGTTTTCCCACTAAGCATTTCCCCTGATCAGGCGTCTTCTCGGATTCCCAGGTGGCAGAGTGGTAAAGAATCCTCCTGCCAGTGCAGGAGATGCAAGAGACGAGGGTTCGATCCCTGAGTGCGGAAGATCCCTTGGAGTAGGAAATGGCAACGCACTCTAGTATTTCTTGCCTGAAAATTCCATATGCAGAGGAGCCTGGTGGACTGCAGCCCATGGGGTGGCAAAGAGTTGCACATGCCTGAGTGACTGAGCACACGCACGAAGGCATAGGGTGTCTTCTGCAGATGAGAACATGCCTCAGTAAGGGAACCCCAGATATGACCAGAGACAGAACTTCTGCCACCTAGGAGCTCATGAACAACTGCATAACATAAGGAAGTTGGTGAATGCCATCGTGGAAATGTACAGAATCTGGCTGGGAAACACACCGACCTCTGCGTGGCTGGCAGGCGTTGGGATGCAGGGCTTGGTTTCCCTTTTCTCCCTGTGGCTTTTCTCAGTCCTCTCATCAGGTTCAGCCTGTGCCTATGTCCTTACTGGTAGATTTGGGATAGCCACGTAGCCTTCCAGGGTTGCTCTGAACATCAGTTGAGTTAGTTCCTGAAACCACTTTGTAAAGTGAAATATGGATAAAAGATTCTTCTCTGTGGTGGCATGAGGTTCATCCTGTGAGCCTCACTGTGCCCCACGTCAGCGTGGTCCTCCGCGGTGGAGCCGGGCGTGCCTGCAGGGCGCTGAGAGCCTGCTGCCTGTGCGGGGTCCACACACGTGGGGCTCTCCAGCATGTGCCCTCATCACTTTTCTGAAAGCACACAAACAGACCGGCAGAAAGAATGGTGTTGTTTTGTGTAATCCTGTCACAGTGCTTTTGAATTGTGGTCCTGGAGAAGACTCATGAGAGTCCCTTTGACAGCAAGGAGATCCAACCAGTCCATCCTAAAGGAAATCAACCCTGAGTGTTCATTGAAAGGACTGATGCTGAAGCTGAAGCTCTAATACTTTGGCCACCTGATCCGAAGAACTGACTCATTGGAAAAGACCCTGATGCTGGGAACGATTGAGGGCAGGAGGAGAAGGGGACAACAGAGGATGAGATGGCTGGATGGCATTACTGACTCGATTGACATGAGTTTGGGTGGACTCTGGGAGACAGTGAAGCCCGGCGTGCTGCAGTCCATAGGGTTGCAAAGAGTCGGACACGACTTAGCGACTGAACAACAGCAACAACAATTCCTGTCATGAGAGCCATGTGCATAGTTAGAATTGCTGCCCTCAGATTTGCATTTTTGAGCACCTAGAGATGAGATGGTGTGGTTATGACTTGCCCACAGTCATACCAGTGAGGAGGGATTGAGAAGCAGAAGCAAGAAAACAGCTTTTGCCTCTCAACTTACTTGTTGGGAGAATTCATTTTATGAGTCTTCCTGAAATCATCACTCATGAAGTTCAGCTTACTTTGATGGAAAATTGAGTAGGTTAATGAAATATTTAAACTTATGTTCACTTTCTTAGCAGAGAACTATTTTGAGTTCCCTGAAAGAAATATGTAATCTACCTGAAGAATTACCATAGTACCCTCTGCTCTACTTTTGTGAGGAGTAAGATGGATGTCTTGAGAAGTTCTTTTATCCTTGCTCATAGGAAAATGAAAGTGTCTGTCAGTTTAAAATGAACATGCCGTCTGCTGGTTGTAATGCAGAGATAGCAGCATGCAGTTAAACATGTTGCTGGCAGTCTGCCATTCTGGTACCACCACATTTGTGAATTTGCCTCATCACCTCCCTAACTTGGAGTGCAGATTTTGTAGTGATAATTCACAATCTCATCTTTGCACATTTGTGGTGGTCACAGTAGACCACTTGTTAAATGAGTGTTCTCTGAACTGAAGCTCTATCCTCTGGTTCAGCCTCATCAGCTTCAAATTTTACTGAAGGACAATGGAACAGTGATTTAGATTTCAAGTATGTGGTGGGGCAGGGAGAGAATGCTGCTTTACCATTGTTCTTCTGCCCCATTCAACTAGTGTTCACCTGTCTCCGACCAAAAAAAAAAGACTGTTGGGTGAAATATCCTTTAATTTCCTATGTGCCAGGGCTATTTTTTATAACCCTGTGCATTCTCATCCTACTTCCTTCAGCCTCGGGGTAAAAATTTCCTTCTTCATTAGTAATCATTGCCCTTCCGTGGGTCCTAGACTCCATCTCTCACCTGCTCACTGACTACGCCCCCACCTCCCGGCTTTATTTTCTATCCTATCTGTAGCTTTTGCTTATGTGTTTTTTTTTTTTTTTTCCATCGTAATCTATAATTGCTCAAGTGTCTTTTTTTCCCAGTGTGTCCTGCCATGTTCACCGGTAGCTACTCCCACGTCAAGCTCTCCTGGCCCAGGTCCTCACGAGCCTTGGCCAGCTTCCCCTGTGTGTGTGACTTTCCCATCCACTCTTTCATTCACTTCACCACCCCTACTGACCAACAACTGCTCAGGACGTGATCGTGGGTGATTTTTTAACTGGTAATTCTGACAAATTTTTCATTAGCACTTTATCTGATCAGACTTCCCGCCTGCATGTAATTTCTCTTTGAAACTTCACTTGCCTTTCGTGTCACTGTTGTTTTTCTTCTTGGATAAATTGTCTCTTCTCTGTCTCCCAGATGACCGTTCTCTCCACTCAGCCCTCAGATTGACATTCCTCAGGGTGCCTCTTGGAGCCTCGTGACCATTCCTTCCAACACCGCCGCCGCTGCACACTGATGACTCCTAAGGTGTCTTTGCAGTCTAGACCTTTTCCACATCCTGTGGCTTCTGTGGCCAATTTCCAGGCGAATATCTTAGCCTAGATTTCCTCTGGTTGTGTCCAAGTTCTCCGCGTTTCTCCTAAGCCCCTTTCCTGTCTGTGTGTGCAAGTCAGAAGCACGGGATGCGTGTATTCCCCCTCCACTCCGACGTCTGCATCCGGTCCATCAGCTGGCTTCCGCTGGTGCTGCCTTCCCGACTCAGCCCTGCCTTTCTAGCTTTCCACTGCAACTTCTTGGTTCGTTTCTTTCATCACCTGACATCACAGAGGCCACTCTGAACTGATCTTCAGTGTCTGATTGAGTCCTTCTCCAGTGTGCCCTTCACGGAACTCATAGAATGGTCTGTGATATGAAAAGATGATCATTTTGCTTCCCTGAGTCACACCGTATGTTGTCCCGTTCCTGCTTCCACTGCTGACATCAGTGTTTCTGAAAATGGTTTCATAGATACATGAGTGCTAAAGGATGTTCAGTGATTTCAGTATTGTGGGGATGCTTTTGTTGTTGTTCAGTCACTCAGTTGTGTCTGACTCTTTGCCACCCCATGGACTGCAACACGCCAGGCTCCCCTGTCCTTCACTCTCTCAAGGAATTTGCTCAGATTCATGTCTGTTGAGTTGGTGATATCATTAAACCATCTCATCCTCTGTTGCCCTCATCACCATTTGCCTTCAGTCTTTCCCAGCATCAGAGTCTTTTCTAATAAGTCAGTTCTTTGCATCAGGTGGCCAAAGTATTGGAGCTTCAGCATCAGTCCTTCCAGTACATATTCAGGGTTGATGTCCTTTAGGATTGGCTGCTTTGATCTCCTTGCAGTCCAGGGGACTTTCAAGAGCCTTCTCCAACACCACCATTCAAAAACATCAAGTGTTCAGTGCTCATCCTTCTTCATGCTCTTAACTCTTCACACCTGTATATAACTACTGGAAAAACCATAACTTTGACTATACGAACCTTTGTTGGCAAACTGATTTCTCTGCTTCTTAATATACTGTCCAGGTTTGTCATAGCTTTCCTTCCAAGAGCAAGTGTCTTCTAATTTCATGGCTGCAGTCACCATTTTTACTGATAATCATTTCACAAACAACCTTTTTGTGTTTATGATGACATCTCTGCCAAAGAGTTACATAAAGTTACTAAGTTAAGCCTTAACTGTAATATGTCTCAACTGATCCTCGTGGTTATATATATAGTTTCAAAGATCTATGATATATATGCATACATACACATACATATATATATGCACATACATACAAATATATGTGTGAATATATATATATACACAGATGTAGATACATATACTTGTATAATTATAAATACACGCATACATATATATATAATTTGTTTATATATTTTTGTATATTAGGTCTATGCATGTGCATATACAGAATTTTTCCAGATTACACTCACTGTGAACATTAATACAATTTTAAATAAAATTATACAGAATGCATATTCTGAGGTTCTTAATCTCTTAAGTTTTTTTGTGATTTGGGCTCTACGTACATGTCTAATGTAATCAATCTCTTACCTTATATTTTCTGTAAAAGGAACGTGAAACTACTGGTGGGCTCTTATAAATACAGCGTTTTGCTTTGTCCTCTTAAGTCTGTGCATTTTGCTTACCCTTTGGTCAGTGAAATTCTCTGTTCGTCCCCCTGTTCCTCAAACTTTTAACTTGGAGCTCCTGCTTGTATCTTATAAATTAGTTCTCTTAGCTCTTCCAGGAGGCACTGACCTAACCTGGGTGCGATGTGCAGTGGCCCCCCTGTTTTCGTGGACACACCTGTTATTCTGCAGGTACTTGTTGGGATTGGTACTAGATGCTGACTTCTACCAGGTTCTGTGGTCTCTCTTCTGTGTCTTTCAGGCATGGCCTTGATGAAAGTTAGTGACCCGACAGTATGTGGGGTTAATCACCGTACTTTCTCCCAGATATAGAACTTTTCTACAGTCAGTCCAAGCAATTTCATTCACTTTTCTCTTCTATGTAATTTTTACATGACAGCTTCTCAAATGTCTAAGAATGTATTTCATGCTTCATTTAGTGTTTTAAGTTAGAAAAATCAGTGTCTAGTTTGATGAAATGTTAGCCACCAAAAGATAACACTTATATTCTCTTCCATTTCAGGAGACCCATCTTCCCAGGTGCAGGCTCAGGAACCTAAAAGTTCTGAAAATACACCAACTCTGCTGGAAGATTCTGGGTGTTATTTATCAAGTGAGCAGCAGACGCCCTCAGAGACACCCCAGGGCTTTGGGGAGGGCTGGACCCCCACCCCCTTCTCATCACTGCCCATTGGGAGTAGACCTTGTGCTCCCCCAGAAGAGCCTCTGTCTTCTCACATGCACTTCTTGCAACATCTGCTTGGACTGAAGAACCTGACTGAGTCAGAGCACCTGAAAACAGACTTCAGCCACTTTGAAAATGCCTCTGCCACAATATCAGATTCTGTTCTTCAGTTGCTGGATGGCTTGATCGCTTTTTACCGAGCACCCAAACTTCCTTGTTCAAGCTTTTGGACAGAAGCTATTGATACTTTAGCTAGACTGATTGGTGATTGCAACTTATCTAATCATATTCTTAGAAAGTGTTCCAAAAAGTTGGAAGAGTTTGAGAAGACCCTGCTGCAGGCTATTTTAGGGAACAACCATATCAATCGGGTAAGTAGTACGTTTCTTTTATGTATGAAATAGCGTGTCAGTGATTTGAGTGAGCACACCTAGTGGGTAATGCCTGTTGTGGTCGCTTAGCCTCATGGCCCAGAATCTCCAGCTGGACATTGCTTTGTAGCCATCTGCAGCTCTGACTTGTCCTCACGACCCAGCTTTAGCTTCAGATGAATGGGTTTTTTCTCTGTGTAGGTGCCTGTGTCTTAAGCTTGTGCTTCTCCACTTTGTGGCTCTTTTGTTGCCCAGTCGTGTCTGACTCTTTGCGACCTCATTGACTGCCGTACACCAGGCCTCCCTGTCCATCACCAGCTCCTGGAGCTTGCTTAAACTCATGTCCATTGAGTCAGTGATGCCATCCAACCATCTCATCTTCTGTTGTCCCCTTCTCCTCCTGCCCTCAATCTTTCACAGCATTAGGGTCTTTTCCAGTGAGTCAGTTCTTCCCGTCAGGTGGCCAAAGGATCAAAGTTTCAGCTTCAGCATCAGCCCTTCCAATGAATATTTAGGACTGATCTCCTTTAGGATGGACTGGTTGGATCTCCTTGCAGTACAAGGGACTCTCAGGAGTCTTCTCCAGCATCACAGTTCAGAAACATCAATTCTTCGGTGCTCAGCTTTCTCTATAGTCAAACTCTCACATCCGTACATGACTACTGGAAAAACCATAGCTTTAACTACATGGAACTTTGTCAGTAAAGTAATGTCTCTGCTTTTTAATACACTGTCTAGGTTGGTCATAGCTTTTCTTCCAAGGAGCAAGTGTCTTTTAATTTCATGGCTTCAGTCACCATCTGCAGTGATTTTGGAGCCCAAGAAAATAAAGTTTCTCACTGTTTCCATTGTGTCCCCATCTATTTCCCATGAAGTGATGGGACTGGATGCCATGATCTTTGTTTTTTGAATGTTGAATTTTAAGCCAACTTTTTTACTCTCTTTAACTTTCATCAAGAGGCTCTTTAGTTCTTCTTCACTTTTTGCCATAAGGGTGGTGTCATCTGCATATCTGAGGTTATTGATATTTCTCCTGGAAATCTGGCTTCCAGCTTGTGCTTCATACAGCCCAACATTTCGCATGATGTACTTTACATATAAGTTAAATAAGCAGGGTGACGATACACAGCCTTGACGTACTCCTTCACTGATTTGGAACCCGTCTGTTGTTTCATGTCTAGTTCTGACCGTTGCTTCCTGACCTGCATACAGATTTCTCAGGAGGCAGGTCAGGTGGTCTGATATTCCTATCTCTTGAAGAATTTTCCATAGTTTGTTGTGGTCCACACTGTCAAAGAATTTGGCATAGTCAATAAAGCAGAAGTAGATGTTTTTGTGGAACTCTCTCGCTTTTTAGATGATCCAATGGATGTTGGCAATTTGATCTCTGGTTCCTCTGCCTTTTCTAAATTCAGCTTGAACATCTGGAAGTTCACAGTTCATGTACTGTTGAAGCCTGGCTAGTACAATATTGAGCATTACTTTGCTAGAGTATGTCTAGCAAAGAGATACATAAGTGCATGAGATACATGTGCATGAGATACATGCACTTGTGCAGTAGTTTGAACATTCTTTGGCATTGCCTTTCTTTGGGATTGGAATGAAAACTGACCTTTTCCAGTTCTGAGGACACTGCTGAGTTTTCCAAATTTGCTGGCATATTGAGTGCAGCACTTTTACAGCATCTTTTAGGATTTGAAATAGCTCAACTGGAATTCCATCACCTGCACTAGCTTTGTTCGTAGTGATGCTTCCTAATAATAATATGACTTTATTATTATTTTTTGTTTCCCTTGTTTATTTAACATGGTTTTCAAAGGTTGACTCAGGGATTCTTTTATTACAAATGACATTAAGGTAACCTGAAATTGTTTTGCTGCTTGGCTCTTGAGACATAATAGAGAGCTTCTTTTTGCATAGCTTTGTTATCTTCCTGAGTATCTGGTCCTTTTTAAATGCTTTCACATTTTAATCCTTTTTAGTTGAGTACTAAAAATGTCAGGGAGGAGACCAAGAGGTCCATCTAACTTATTTACTATATTTCACTGGGTAAAAGGTTCACAGGGTTTTTGAACCTTGTTTCTCTTGACACCTCTCTGTCCAGCGTTTGCTCCCCATGTCATTGTCTAATGCTCAGGGTTTTTGTACAACATAGAACTTTACCTGAATTTTCCAAACTCTGACAGAGGTGAACTGATAATCCAGTTTGTTGTGCATCCATCTTTTCTTTTCCTTTCTATTAAGATGTAACTTGATCAGTATTATAGAAAACTTTATGATTTAGCTCTTGACATTTTGAAAGATACTGAGCTTTCTGTCTTGGAAGTGGAAATTTCTTTTTCTACCTAATGTGGTCCATCAGAAACTAAGTGTCAGATTATCCATGGTATATATCTGACATAAATAATTTGTTTCTTGCTGCTGCTGCTGCTGAGTCTTAGTTATGGATAAATGCCTCAAGATACTTAATATTCCTTAATTTGTGTTTTTTTCAATATTTTTGCTTTGTTCTTTTAATACTACTTTAAACAGGTTTTATGTGACTTGGACCCTTCCAGATACTGTTATTCATATTCCTTATCAGTTACCAGATGATGCAAATATTTTTTGAGCCTAGTTTTTCTCTTAAGGATTGGCCTAAACAATAGTAGTTTTGGAAACTGTGTAGAAGAAGCTTGTCATGGTATAGTTTAGTCTGAAGTGTATTTTTATACCATTTATCATGGCACAAGTCATGGAAGAATGAGTGAATGCATGGCTTTGTTGTTTAGCCAGTATATCATTGTCATCTTAGTCTTATGTCTGTCTGGGGAGCTTAACTTGGGTTGAGCTGTCCTCTACTTGTACATACCTCTGCTTTACTTGGAAAGGTAATCCTTGCCATTTAGAGAAAGTGGGGTCATAATTGCTCACTGCATTCACATTTAGGATGATGGTTCATAAATAAATTTTAATGACATTATCTCTGGGGATTTTTTGTCTCCCCAGCAAAAGTACTTTAGATTAAGTCATTCAAACTTTGGTAATTGTTGCTACCGTCATCATCATTATTACCATTATCATTTTCTTCTAGATATGTTCATAAGACTTCCTTAGTAGGAAAATTGACTAACAGTTACTCTTTATAAATGCTTTTCTATGTTTTGTTTAGCTTTCTTTGACTAATAAACAATCTCAAAAAAGAATATATTCTGAAATGAAATGCAGGATGGTTCCTTTTATTGTATTTTTATGATACTATTCTTGATTTACTAAAACAAAATCCCATAGTTCAGAGAAAAAATATATTTTGGAAAAAAAACCTGTTTCCATAGTTTGGAAGTGCTTAGTTAATTATATTTCTTAAAAAACATGATTCATGCCATTGATTTTATTAAACCTGTTTTTGTGTGATATATAGAAAAGGGTATGGTATGAATCCTTTACTGTTCTGACTAAGGAATTCATGTATTTATAATTCTTGTACAACCAGGTTTTAAATAAAATATTCAGTAACATGTTTTCAGTACATTCAATAGTAAAATTTTTCTGACCACAGCTTACTGTTTCTTGAATGATATCAGTAAGAACTTAGTATTTTTCAGAATTTTGAGGCATCATGGTGAATATTAGCTATATAAGGATTGTGTGTATATATACATATATATGCACAATATATATACATATATATGTTCAAGAAAGAGGAGACTGGAATGAGATATCTTGGAGATTGTTTGGAATAATTCCCTGATAGTAGCTTGGTTAAAATTTATTAATAGATGTAGGGTAAGATATTTGATTCATGACTTTTTTTAGATTTGGATAAATCTGATTTATTTTTGTGCTTTTTTAATGTAACTTTTCATTATGTTTATTCAATAGCTTTTTTTTTTTTAGGAATTATTGTCTTAGTTTCATATCTGTCCTATATTTTTAAGATAGCCAGTAGTAGGACTTGCAGGTATAATCTACACTGACATTTGACAGGTATCAAAGATACCTGGCCTGAAACCAGGTCACCTACAGAGGTCTGCATTGGTCCTGCTCTTGGGGTCCCAGGAAGCAGTCTTGACTTAACTTGGGCTGAGCCGCCTTCTACTTACAGGCCCCGGTATGGCCCTTTCCTCGTTTGCCTCTGTGCTTGCTTGGGGTCAGGGAGGTTTCCCTTTGTGTTATTTAATGCCCTTTGTTTGACAGCCTGACCTTCCCTATATTTCTCAACATCAAAATGTGTTAATTTCTGTGATTAGAAATAGCATGAACTACTCCTAGTATTGTACACTATTTCTTCAGATGCCAGGATATCATCATGGAGGTTTAACACTAGAATGCTTACAGTTGTATTTATATTTTTCAATAGTATCTTTGTCTTAAATTCTCATTTAGGAAAGTGAATGATGATATGAATTTAAATATCAAAACCTATAGTTATCATTTAGCTTTTTATATATTTAGCGTATGTTGCTAAATCTTAAGAGACTTAATAATGAGTCGCTTAGAAAATATATTCCTTATTTTTTTAAACCATAAAGCAACTCTTGGACATATTCTTTATGAAATTGAAAAATAAAACATTGACTACAAGTAGACATCAAATTAGAGACTTTTGTGTGTATAAGGGTCCCCCAGAGATGTCTGCATCCTAAACCCTAGAGCTTATGAATATATTATATTGACATCATATATCTTTTATGATGGTGGGGGAGGGGCTGGGGAATTAAGTTTGCTATCAGCTGACCTTGGGGTGATATTAACCTGGATTACCTATGTGGGCTCAGTACTCACAAGGGTCCTTATAAATGAAGGAGGGAGGTATGAGAGGCAGCATCTAAATCCAGAGGATTTTGAAAATGCTTTGTTGTTTGCTGTGGACACGAAAAAGTTGGCTTCAAACTCAACATTCAAAACCTAAGATCATGGCATATGGTCCTATCAGTTTAGTTCAGTTCAGTTCAGTTCAGTCGCTCAGTCATGTCTGACTCTTTGCGACCCCATGAACCGCAGCACGCCAGGCCTCCCTGTCCATCACCAACTCCCGGAGTCCACCCAAACCCATGTCCAGTGTGTCAGTGATGCCATCCAGCCATCTCATCCTCTGTCGTCCCCTTCTCCTACTGCCCTCAATCTTTCCCAGCATCAGGGTCTTTTCAGATGAGTCAGCTCTTTGCATCAGGTGGCCAAAGTACTGGAGTTTCAGCTTCAACATCAGTCTCTCCAATGAACGCCCAGGACTAACTCCTTTAGGATGAACTGGTTGGATCCCGTTGCAGTCCAGGGGACTCTCGAGTCTTCTCCAACACCATAGTTCAAAAGCATCAATTCCTCTATGCTCAGCTTTCTTTAGAGTCCAACTCTCACATCCATACATAACTACTGGAAAAAACATAGCCTTGACTAGACGGACCTGTGTTGGCAAAGTAATGTCTCTGCTTTTTAATGTGCTGTCTAGGTTGGTCATAACTTTTCTTCCAAGGAGCAAACGTCTTTTAATTTAATGGCTGCAATCATCATCCACAGTGATTTTGGATCCCAGGAAAATAAAGTCAGCCACTGTTTCCATTGTTTCCCCATCTATTTGCCATGAAGTGATGGGACCAGATGCCATGATACTAGTTTTCTGAATGTTAAGCTGTAAGCCAACTTTTTCACTCTCCTCTTTCACTTTCATCAAGAGGCTCTCTAGTTCTTCACTTTCTGCCACAAGGGTGGTGTCACCTGCATATCTGAGGTTATTGATGTTTCTCCCAGCAATCTTGATTACAGCCTGTGCTTCTTCCAGTCCAGCATTTCTCATGATGTACTCTGCATATAAGTTAAATAAGCAGGATGACCATATACAGCCTTGATGTACTCCTTTTCCTATTTGGAACCAGTCTGTTGTTCCATGTCCAGTTCTAACTGTTGCTTCCTGACCTGCATACAGATTTCTCAAGAGGCAGGTCAGGTGGTCTGGTATTCCCATCTCTTTCAGAATTTTCCACAGTTTATTGTGATCCACACAGTTGAAGGCTTTGGCATAGTCAATAAAGCAGAAATAGATGTTTTTCTGGAACTCTCTTGCTTTTTCGATGATCCAGCAGATGTTGGCAGTTTGATCTCTGGTTCCTCTGCCTTTTCTAAAACCAGCTTGAACATCTGGAAGTTCACGGTTCACATATTGCTGAAGCCTGTCACATCATGGCAAATAGAGGGGGAAAAAGTGGAAGCAGTTATAGACTTTATTTTGGGGGGATCAAAAATCAGTGCAGATGGTGACTGCAACCATGAAATTAAAACACACTTTTTTCTTGGAAGAAAAGCTATGACCAACCTAGACAGCATATTAAAAAGAAGATACATTACTTTACTGACAAAGGTCTGTCTAGTCAAAGTTATGGTTTTTCCAGTAGTCCTGTATGGATGTGAGAGTTGGACTATAAAGAAAGCTGAGAGCTGAAGAATTGATGCTTTTGAACTGTGGTGTTGGAGAAGACTCTTGAGAGTCCTTTGGACTGCAAGGAGATCCAACCAGTCCATCCTAAAGGAGATCAGTCCTGAATATTCATTGGAAGGACTGGTGCTGAAGCTGAAACTCCAATACTTTGGCCACCTGATGCTAAGAACAGATTCATTGGAAAAGACCCTGATGCTGCGAAAGATCGAAGGCAGGAGGAGAAGGGGTCAGTAGATGAAATGATTGGATGGCATCACCGACTTGATGGACATGAGTTTGAGTCTTGGAGTTGGTGATGGACATGGAAACCTGGTGTGCTGCAGTCCATGGGATGACAGAGAGTTGGACACAACTGAGCGACTGAACTGAACTGACCTGTGCAGATGAAAGAGGGGACCATGAGCTAGGAAATGCAGGCTGGAAAGAGGACGTGGGGACTGACCACCACAAGGAGCACAAGCCTGCTGGCCCCTTCACTTTGGGCCATTGAGACTCCTTCAGACTTCTGACCTCCAGAACTGTAATGGAATAAATGTGTGTTTTTTAAGACACTAAGTTTATGGGAGATTGATACAACAGCAACAGAAAAAATAGACTGTTTACACAATTTGTATAGTGTTTTCACATCCAATCAGTTCAGTTCAGCCACTCAGTCGTGTCTGACTCTTTGTGACCCCATGGACCGTAGCACGCCAGGCCTCCCTGTCCATCACCAGCTCCCAGAGTTTCCTCAAACTCATGTCCATCGAGTGGGTGATGCCATCCAACCATCTCATCCTCTGTCTTCCCCTTCTCCTCCAGCCTTCAGTCTTTCCCAGCATCAGGCTCTCTTCGAATGAATCAGTTCTTTGCATCAGATGGCCAAAGTATTACCTCATAATACATCCTCACAGTAACTGTGAGATAGGCACGGTTGCCATGCTTATTCCCATTTGATAGACAGGAAGAATGAAGCTCGGAGAGTTTTGCGCGAGGCCACACGGCTCGTCCGGGGAGTGAACACTGCAGCTCGCACGCGGCCGTGTCCTCGGCATGCGCCGTCCTGAAGGCGCCCGGACCCCAGGGTGTCTGCCGCTTCACCTGCAGTCTCCTGCCCCCGGCTGGTGGGCTTCTGATGCTCGTCCCCGCCCGTCGGAGTCCGTCCTCTGGTCGCCCCCATCCCCTGCTCACCACGGTCAGGGACCTTTAACGAGGGCTGGAATCCCCGCATCTGGGCGGAAGCCCGCCCGGCCGTCTCCAGTCCGCCCCGACCCCGCTTCGCTGGGTCGCAGAGCCCTGTGCGCTGTCCGAGGCCTTGCTGCTCCGTCCCTGACCCGGTGCCTCGGGCCCTGCTGAGCCTCCCGCTCTCCGGCTGTTCCCCCGGCCTTCCAGATGGAGCGTGGGTTCACAGAGGATCCCTCCCTCATCCCCTGCCTCTGTCTCCCGTTCCTCTTGTTGATGAAGTTCCTTCCCATGGATTCACGGCCTCCACGCTCTGCAGGAGCTCCTGAGTGTGTTCGTCCTCCCGCAGAATCCGGCCTCCGGGCCTCAGGCCAGCCCGGCCCCTCTCCTTGTCCCCGCTGCTCGTGTGCCGTCTGCTGGCGATTGGGGGGTCTGGTTACACTTGGGGTGGGTGGAGAGTTTAGGCTCCTCACTGGGCTTTGCTCCCCTCCTGGACCGAGCCACAGTTTTTCCCTCTGATATTTGGCAGCTATAGGGAGAGTATCTTTTAAAGCTTTCCATCTTGCTAGGACACCCCTTTTCCATCCATTGGCTGGGAGAGCAGTCTTTTACTGTTGATTTTGTCTGTGCCCATTGGCATTTCCGGGCTGTTGGCTTTTTTTAGCTCTAAATCTGGGATAAAGGAGACAGAAACGAAACCAGATCTCTTGTTTGTTTTTGAAGGCGCTTCCATACTGTTGTCCATAGTGGCTGTACCAATTTTCATTCCCACCAATAGTGTAACCGAGTTTCCTTTTCTCTATACCCTCTCAGCCCCACCATCGGGCATATATCCAGAGAAAGCCATAATTTAAGAAGATACAGCTACCCCAGTATTCCTAGCAGCATTATTTACAATAGCCAAGGCATGAAAACCACCAAAATGACCATTGGCAGACAAATGAATAAAGAAAGTGTGGAATATATACACAGTGGAATATTACTCAGCCATAAAAAAGAATGAAATCATGCCATTTGTAGCAATGTGGATGAACCTAGAGATTCTCATACTAAGTGAAGTAAGTCAGCAGAGGAGGAGAGATATATGTTATCGTTTATATGTAGAGTCTAGAAAAGTGGTACAAATTAGTTTATTTATGAAAGAAATGGAATCACAGATGTAGAAAACGAACTTAAGCTTATCATGGGGGAAATGGTGGAGGGGAGGAATAAACTAGGAGATCAGAACTGAGATATACACATTATATATGTACAATGTATAAAATGACCAACAGGTACCTACTGTATAGCGCAGGAAACTATATACTCAGTATTTTATAATAACCTGCAAGGGAAAAGAATCTGTAAAAGAATATGTTATAATTATAACATATTATATATATATATGTTTTATATATAATATGTATATAATATGTTATATGTAATAGTATGTTTTATATATAATATGTATATATATGTAACTGAATTACTTTGCTATGCACCTGAAACTAACTCAACATTGTAAATCAATTATACTTCAATTAAAAAAAAAAAAAAACAAAGTAAAAACAAAAAAAAAAAAAAGGAAAAGGAAACGAGAGAACTCACCACCTAGTTCTTCCTTTGGGTCTAAGGTTCATAGTCTGTCTGCCTGTAAGTCTTTTTGTGTGTGTTTTAAATACAACGCCCAGGGTTTTTAGTTGTACTTAGTGAGAGGATGAGAGAGACACAAGTCCATTTCCCGGAAGTGGACACCTGTGCTGTGTTTTTAAAATGCACGCCATCGCGTGTTATAAGGACCAAGAGCCTGCCCTGCTGCCGTCACCCAGCCCTCCATCCCACCGAGACATCACGGCCGGATCTGTACTGTTTTGCCACCACTTAGACCTGTGCTTTTACATAAAAGACTTATGCTGCTGTTTCTCAGGTTATTTATTTATTTTTTTATCTATTCACTTTGTATCACAGAAGACAAAAATTTATGTCTTATGCCTGCCCTCTTCCAGTCATAGTTTTATCATAAGTTGTGGTTAAATCAGTATTACATATTACATATGTATATTATATAAATATGTAAATTTTTAGCACCAAGACATCCTTTTTCATTTCCTTTTTATACAACTTTTTATTTTTTCTTAGGATTTTTTTTTCCATTTGCTTACCTATAATTGATGCCTCTTTCAGATACTTTGACAGGGTTGTAAACATCCTCTCAGTATGGCCAAACAAATTAAGTCATTTATCAGTTCCACCTTTTATTTATTTATTTTTAAGGCACACCTTCTGGAGTCCTCCATCTTCCTCTTCTAATCTGGGCTGAGCTTTCTGTGTCTCTGCCCAGCTTTACTCCACGGGTTTCTTTTAATCACCGCACTAGGAATTCTCTTTGCTGCTTTCTTATTCTGCATCTCATAGTCTCTAGGTCTCATATATTCATTTTCTTAATTTATAACTTCATTTAGGTGATGCACATTCTCTGAGCTCACTTAGAATGGATACCTGGGATGTAAACTTTAAAAAATATTTGTTTACTTAAAATACTTTTATCCCAACTTTAAATTTTATTGGGGAATTAGGATAGATTTGTCTGGTTTGAAATCTTTTTTTTCCATAGAATGTAAAACACTTTTCTCCTCACTTCTAGATTCTTGTGTTCCTGTTGAGATTTCCAGCGTAATTCTAATTGTAATTCCTTTCATGTGGCCTTTCTCCTATGCTCACACACCCAGAGAAGCACTTAGGGTCCTTTTTGTTCTTATTGTTTTGTAACCACAGACTTCCCATTTGGATCAGTGGTAAAGAATCTGTCTGCCGAGCAGGAGACGTGGGTTCGACCCCTGGGCCCGGAAGATCCCTGAGGAAGGAAATGGCAACCCATCCCAGTATTCTTGCCTGGGGAATTCCACGGACAGAGGAGTCTAGCAGGCTCCAGTCCATGGGGTCTCAGGAGAGTCGGACATGACTTAGGGACTACACAACAGCCACAACCCCTGGATGGGGTAGCTCAGTGTGGGTACATGTACACCATGGAATATTACTCAGCCGTTAAAAAGAATTCATTTGAATCAGTTCTAATTAGATGGATGAAACTGGAGCCCATTATACAGAGTGAAGTAAGCCAGAAAGATAAAGAACATTACAGTATACTAATACATATATATGGAATTTAGAAAGATGGTAATGATAACCCTATATGCAAAACAGAAAAAGAGACACAGAAGTACAGAACAGACTTTTGAACTCTGTGGGAGAAGGTGAGGGTGGGATGTTTTGAAAGAACAGCATGTATATTATCTGTGGTGAAACAGATCACCAGCCCAGGTGGGATGCATGAGACAAGTGCTCGGGCCTGGTGCACTGGGAGGACCCAGAGGAATCGGGTGGAGAGGGAGGTGGGAGGGGGGATCGGGATGGGGAATACGTGTAACTCTATGGCTGATTCATGTCAATGTATGACAAAACCCACTGAAATGTTGTGAAGTAATTAGCCTCCAACTAATAAAAAAAAATTTTTTAAAATGCTTTTCCTTGGGTCCTTGGTGGGCCTTTGAATCAGGGATTTCATTTTTCAGTTCTGAAAAAGTTTCTGAACAGTTTTTCTCACTTATTTTTTCCTTTTACTTTTTCTCTATCCTTTTTTCATTGGAACAGTTCTTGGTCTAATCCTCTAGATTTCTTTTTGACTTGGATTGTTTATTCATTTTATTTTTGTTTTTCCTAGGAGATTTCCTCAGCTTTTCTTTTAGCCAATCAATTGAAGTTACATTTCTACTCAAATGTTAGTAGTTTCTATGACTATTCTCTTAATCGTTCCTGTTTATAGCTCCCAGTTCTTATTTTATATATGATAATATGTAAAATATTTGTATTTTCCTTGTGCCCTACTTTGCCTCTATTTTCTTCTAGTCTTAATTTCCCCATCTGCATTGATCACTGTTTTTCCTAGTTGAGACTTTCCAGTGCCTTGAAGCATAATAACCTGGAAGATGGGCAGACTTAGGGGGCCGCCTAACTTGGGGGAGGTGCGCATGCTGCTTGCAGAGGCACTGAGGCAGGGGGCGGCTTGGAGAGCCCTGGAGCTGCTTCAGCTTGCAGGGTTTGGTTGGGAAGGAGTGGAACTTATCACGACATGAACCTGACACGATGGAGAAGGTCAAGTAATGATGGTTCTTGGATGTTTTGTTAAATACTTGAGTTTCTTCTATAAGCCTGAGGTCTCGAGGTGTATAATTTTAATTCGCATGCAGAATTTTTTCTGTAGGAGCATCTTGTTCCTAGGAAGGCACCCATCATTTTCATGTTACCCTGAAATGCTACTGCGATCCCCAAAGTAAAGGACCCCTGGGAAACCACTGAGATTGATTTGCACAGCCCACCCAAATAAATGCGCTTTCATCCAAATTCTACCCCTTTTCAAAACATGGCTCAAATCTCACTTCACTCATAAAGTCTTTATCAATTTGATCCTGAAATGGGCTCCTCTTTTGAACTCCTATGGCAGTTATTGTCTGTGTAATTCACTTTTCAGTTTGTTGTATGCTGTCTCATTTTACCTTATCTAGTATGGCTTGGATTTTTAAAATATTTTATTAGACCTGTCAAATATTTTTATTGCAGGCATGAGTAGCTGAAGTTAGCATCCCACAGATGTTGTTTACTAACACTGGCCTTTGAAAGGTAACTTGTTGGGTTCCACATCTATGAAAGGAAGACAGTAGGTGGTTTCCTTACAGGGCTGTTGGGAATTTTCAATGAATAGATACACATGAAGTGCTTATTAGCATGATACCTGGTACCATGTAGTCTTCTGAGGAAGGGGCCCTATCCTGTTTTCTCCACTATTCCTAATACAATGCTGAGCTCATTTTAGGAGCAGAAGGAAGTAGCTCTTTGAATTGAAGAAGACAGTGAAAACAAATGACAGGTTAAACTTTATATACCCCCATACATACAAGTACCATCTTCTGTCTTTTGATCAAATTTTTGTGTTTAAAGCCTAGTGATACGGATGGCCCTAGAGTCTGTCGTACAGAGTGGAAGTCAGAAAGAGAAAGACAAATATCAGATATGAATGCATATGTACGGAATCCAGTAAAACGTCCAGGTGAACTTATTTGCAGGGCAGGAATAGAGGCACAGGCGTGGAGAACGGGCTTGTGGACACCGTGGGGGAAGGGGAGAGTGGGCTGCATTGGGAGTAGCACTGACATATATACACGACCAGCTGCAAGGCAGATGCCAGTGGCCCGCGCCTCTATAGCACGGGGAGCCCAGTGCTCTGTGGTGACCTAGAGGGTGGGATGAGGGGTGGGAGGCTCAGGAGGGAGGGGATGTGTGTATACATACAGGCGATTCACTTTGTTGTACATCAGAAACTAACACAGCATCGTAAAGCAATTATACTCCAGCAATAAAAGCATAAATGAATAAAATAAAACCTTCCTGAGTATCAGCTCTAACTGATGTTGAAGCCTCCACGTAGCAGCAGCATCATCTCTGTTGTCACTGACACTGCTTTCAGCAACCACAGCCTCCCACTGACTGATAAGCTTACTAGCAGGTTTCATGGATTTTTCTATTGTAATTATAGAAAATCTGTATTAATTAGTAATAACTGCTCGGCTGTCATGCTTTCACTTACTCTCTGCACCATCCCCTCCTGCTGAGCTGTTATGTCCCTGCCATGGGGTGTGGTAGCTGTTGATTCCCCTCGACTGTCATTTTTGCCTAGATCACCAATGATGTGGCTTTCAGGCATTTATAGATAAATCTGAAGATATGTCTCATGAAATCAAATGTCTTTATTCACCAGTATGTGTTTTCTAGTTCTGTCTTAAAACTCAGTCATGCCACAATCATATCAACTGGTAAAACATATTAATTTTTTAATTCATTTGTGTTCAGGTAGCAGTATTTGTTTTATCTTTCCCTGCTGAGTTAGGGCATCACTATAGTAATGACACAGACGTTTACTCCTGTAGACTTTCCAGAAAGCTTTACCTTCTGTTTTTGTTACAGGTCTTCATCAGTTTCTTGAAGCTCGCCTCGTGGATTTTTAATGGTACCCACAATATGCTTTGTTCTAGGACACTCCTGGGAAACAGAAGTTGTGTCTAAGGTTAAGGCTCCATGCCCCATTGCATCCTTGTGCAGGGTTGTGTTTTAAAAAAAAAGCTGGGCTAATATTCCTGCAGTTGTACTTTAATTTAATAGGCATTTACTGAAACGAGTTGTAACATAAACTAAAATCTTGATACTCATTTGATCACTGCATAAAGCAGACTTTCTTTGGGTTTATAAAGAAGTGTTTAACTTGCGGTGCTCATGTAGAGGAAAGAGGAATAGACAGAACAGAATGTAGTTTGGTTTACTTTCAAGGTATGGTTTATCTCTTCCAAGATAATTTAGCAGCAGTCTGCCTTCATGTTATACTTTGTAGCTTGGGAAGCACCTTCACCAGGAGTTTATTTTCTCTTCTTACAGCAGCACTGTGTTTCTGGTTGTTATTACTGTCTTCAGTTTATAGAGGAAAAAAATTGAAGATAGGCAGGTTAAAGGACTCGTTACTTAATTTACTTAATTAGATACTTAATCAGCCAGTCACTGAATCTCAGACCTATCGCTGTGACCACAGATTCTTTCCCTCTTCCTACTATATCTTGTTTCCATCATTAGTTTAAAAAAATTATCCATACAAAAAGAAGTAAACTGACTTCAGTTTATGGGATAGCAAAAAAATCCATTTGAAATCAAAGACCTTAGCAGTATTTCTCTCAATTTTATAAGAAGAATATTTATTTATAGTTTGCTAGGGTAAGTTTCTGCATTTTATTCTGTGCACAGATTATATTTATAGAAAGGAAAATAAAGCTACTGCTCTCCGTTATGATATAAGGTCACTGTTCCTTTGTTTTCTCTTTATTGGCTATAAATAACACTGTTGGAGACTTTATAATAGCATATTGAGTCTTAGAGCACTGGTGTCTAATTGAATATAAACTATGTGGTTTTGCTTGTGTCTGCATAAAAATGAAAATGTCTTCCTTCCTGTTTTAATAATTTGTATGAAGTACATTTATATTTTGATGTTTATAAGTTTATAAATAGGAATTTGATGCTACCTTTTTTTTTTTTTTTTTTGGTGTATTTTTCCCATTGAGTTCCAAGTCTGCATCAAGTACCCACCGCACTTAGTTATCAATCTTTTAAGGGTTGGGAAAGCTTAAATCAAAGCTCTCAAATACGAGACTTGGAAAAATCAAACAATCCCGAGACGTTAAAATCGCTTTCTCATTGTTTATAAGCAGCAATGATTTTGAAGCAGCACATTTTACTTTGAGCGTATGATTAACCGTTAACCCCTTTGCTTGTTTTTCCTGTGGTATTTTTCAAGTGCTGGGCCTATAAAATGAAAAATGGTACCCCTCCCATGGGCTGGTCAGAGATACTGGATGTCCTGTGCTTGACTAACGAGACACAGTCTCAGCCTTGAAAGTGAAAGTAGCTAATACTCTAGATAGCTATAGAGTAACGTGGCTTCCCACGTGGCGCTAGTGGTAAAGAACCCACCTGCCAGTGCAGAAGACGTAAGAGAGGCAGGTTCGATCCCTGGGTCGGGAAGATCCCCTGGAGAAGGGCATGGCGCCCCACTCCAGTGTTCTTGCCTGGGAAATCCCATGGACAGAGGAGCCTTGCGTGGGGTCTCAAAGAGGTGGACACAACTGAAGTGACTCAGCACACACACATAAAATAACAGCTATGTAAAAAGAAATGACAAGGGTAAATGGGAGAGAATAAAAGAAAAGACCTCATTTAAATTGGTGAGACATGCAAGGCCTCCTGGAGGAAGTAGCTTTTAAATAGAATTAGAGGGAGTTTGGAGTAAGGACTTTGATGCCAGTGGTCATGATGTGGCCCTGAGATAGGGTGGGTGTGTGATTGGAAGGAGGCAGGTGCTCCAGTTGAGAGCGGGGAGGGCAGGATTGTGTAATAAGTTTGGGAAAGTATGGACTGGAAGGATTTTGGAGGTTACATCCTGTATTCGTTTCCTGGGGCTGCTGAAACAAATGATCACAGTCTCGAAGGCTTAACAATGGAAATTTATTCTCTCACAGTGTCGGTGGCCAGAAATCTGAAATAAAGGTGTCTTTGTGTGGAGGTGTAGGGGAGAATGTGTTCCTTGCCTCTTGCAAAGTCTGGTGGCTTCTGGCCATGCTGGGTAGTGGCTGCATCTGGCTCTGTTCCATCTTCACTGTACGTCTGAGCTTCCTGTGCCTCTTACTTCTGAGGATAATGGTGATGGCATTTAGGGGCTTCCTAAACAATCCAGGATGCTCTCTTCATTTCAAGATCCTTTACTTAATCACCATCACAAAGACCTTATTATTATTTTTTTTGTAAATAAAATGGTGACATTCACAGATTACAGGGACTTGATGTGATATCGTTTGAGGGCCTACCACACCTATCTGGAATTTATTTCCACTCTTACCCTTTGACCTTATTAAAATATCTTTCTTTGTCTACATGCCGGCCATGCATGTGTTATGCGTGCTTCACTCCTTAACCAGGGATGCTTCTCATCTCATCCTCCTTGCCCAGAATAGGCATGTAGGCATTTCAGCCCATTGAGGTCCCAGGAGAGGCTTTCTTTGGGCTTCTGGGGAAGTGTCTTCTCATTCTCTGAAAGATTCCTAAAAGCGAGTCTATCCTTTCCTCTGGCTACTGTCTTGTGAAGATGCAAAGCTGAGACTCACAGTCATCATACTCTCATCTGAAGGACAGAACAGATAGCTAAAGGAGGGTAAACTCCAGAGAATCACAGGGAATCCAACCAGAACTGGTCAACCCTGCAGCCTTCACAGTCTCTGGATTTCCATTCATAGAAGTCAGTGCATTTCATTAGCATTTAAAGAGGTTTGAGTTGGGGTTGATGCAGCTGGGAGCCCACAGCATCTCTTGGATGGGCTGTAGCAAGGAATTTGGATTTTATTTGCTATGAAATGGAAGTCTTTGATTTAGGTTTCAAAGCCTCAGTGAATATCATTGGGGTAACTGATTACAAGGGACAGGAGATGGAGGAGAGAAGTTATTGAAGTCATGCTGCAGTCCAGGTGACTGGATAGGGGTTTACACTAGGGTGGTAAAGGTAGAAATGAGAGTAGTTGTACAGATCTAAAATATATACTGAAGACAAACGTATGTACTGCAGGATTTCTCATTAAAGTTGGTAGACTGGGGACAGATATCTAATGTGGCTTCTACCCTGATTAAAACAATCGTAAAGGACTTTTTTTTTTTAAAAGGCATAATCATACGGGGGATATGGAAAACCAGACAATAGCAACTAACTATTAGAAGCTGGAAAGGACTTGAACAATTGGTAAATGCCTTAGCAGATCTGAGAAAACAGAATGGTGAGGGCCTTGTGAGAAAGCTATTATCGAAACTAATTTTCACAGTAGCCTTGCCAAAGACCTAGAAATTAGCTTTGTTAGTTACCTCTAGAAGAGGAAATGGAGGCCAGGTGCTGGAAGGTAAAATAAGGAGGCTTGGTCAGAAGTGTACTCGGGAAGCATTAGAGCCCAGGACCAAGGACAGCGCCCCCTACACACACACACACCCCCCCCCCACGCCCTCCCGCACACCTCCCATGGCAGGGATGGGCCAGCCCCACAGCTGGAGGAAGCCTGGAGATTTACTCTCTGGAAATAGTAGTAATAAGACATCTTACTGGTAAAATTAGAATTGAGGGTACAAGTGCTCTGTTTTTTAAATGGGAATTAAATAAACACACATGTACAGTTGTTGATACCTCCCTAGCTTTCTTATCGCACTTGACTCCAAAACACTCGCAACAAGACCTTTAACTCTCAGACAGCAGATGAGACGTGTTTCTGGGAACCCTGGACATCCTGGAGGAAACACGTGGGTGTGCTGAGATCAGTTTCCCTAAAGGAAGCAGCAGCAGAGCGCTCTGCACTCAGACTTAGTACACTGGCCCTGCCCACAGACCAGAGCTCCTGTCAGATTTCAGTCCTGGCATTAAGACGCAGGATTAGCAGATTTCTGAGGGAAGTGTCTAATATGAAAGTTAGATCCTGAAAACAATGCGGTGAATTCAGAGAGCAGACAGAGAGGCAGGGGAGATCTTCCAGAACGTACGGGAAATAAGTAATAGAAAATCAGTGAGCAAAAGAAAACCAGAGGGCCGATTTTTGGAGTTGAACATTTGAATAATGGAGTTCCAGAAAGAGGGAAGAAGAAAATAAGAAGAATTTGTTGAAGATACAATTTAAGAAATTTCCCCAAAGTGAAAAACCTGCATTTCTAGATCATCAGCCTACCAAGTACCCTGTACTTGGAGGAAAATAAACTTAAACTGAGGCTGACACCATGAAATTTCAGAATACTAGTTCAAAGAAATGATATGCTTCCAGAGAGAAGAGGAAAACAGTTTAAAGTTTACAAGCCAAATACCAGGAATATGCATATTTCAGATTTTTTTCAAAAGGAAAAACAACAGAAGAATTGAAGACAGAGTAATCTTATCAGATATTTTCCAGGAAATTTATTTCCAGCTCAGGATTCAGTACTTGATCAAACTATCAATCACGTGTAAGAGTAAATGAAGGTATTTTGAGGCATATTAGGTCTAAAGTTATACCTACCATGTATGTACTCTTTCTCAAGGCACTGTTAGATGATATTCTCTCACAAAATGAGCTGGTGAGCCAAGAATAGAAGGCAGGAAATACAGGAAACTGAAGAACAACACACAGTGGGAGGTACTGATGGTGAGGGAAATTTCAGGATGACTGTATCGCACAGGGCTTAGAGAGCAACCTCATGGACTGAAGTCAGAGATGCTAGCAGAGAGCCTTTAAGAAAGTAAGACTGACAGAATATGCAGTGTAGGAATATCTTCAGAGTGAATTGAGACAGTTGTAGAAGAATTTGGGGTGGAATTTTATTGTATATGTAAAAATTAACCAATGAATAAAAACAATTATTAATTTCAAGTAAATGTGCATCAAAAGGAAAAAT
The DNA here is from genome assembly GCF_963930625.1 of Muntiacus reevesi. NCBI lineage: Eukaryota > Metazoa > Chordata > Mammalia > Artiodactyla > Cervidae > Muntiacus > Muntiacus reevesi. Next base: position 16,486,736 of record NC_089267.1, read on the forward strand.
ATATAGTGATCTCTGTGGCTTGGCTATGCATAGTGTTGACATAGTTACTATGATATAAACACAGAGTAAATATCAGTCCAAAATCATGGATGAAAAGTATATGTATGTGAGAGAGAAAGAGAGAGAGGAGGAGGTTGAGAATGGAGATGAATGCAGGGCAAAGACAGATAGTCCCTTTCTTGGAAGGGAAAACCATTGTTTTTTAAGAAGTATGTTATTTATAATAGTGAAGGTAAGTACCAAAAGAATCACCTAGAAGAGTTGCAACTGAGAGTGACGTTAGAGGGTGATAGAGTCCTACTCTCTTTGGATGCTGTGCAACTATCATAGACAATATATGCTTGACAGGCTTTAATAAAAGTAAAAACCAGGAAATGTAAGTGTGTTAGAGGGAGACTCCACTGGATTTGGTTATGGACTTGATGTGGGGGATGAGGGAGAAGTAGACCTCAAACAGTATCCCTGGGTCCTCAAGAAGCCCGTGAACAGAAGTGCCATTTACAGGTTGACGGACAGACAGACGGGAGGAGGGACAGACTGAGACTGGGACAGTGGGGGTGGGGTGGGGGCGAGGAAACCAGGCTCCTTTGGGGACAAAGTGGGTTTTACATTGACTGTAAATGATGTGCTTAGCAAGGAGGTTGGCTTTATCAGTCTGGACCACAGGAGAGAACTGACCTGGGCATTGTCAAGTCTTCATCGGGCCACAGAGGTTGTTTCAGGCTGCGGGAAGACAGGTCACAGGCAGAAATGGAGGCGGGCCCAGCAGGAGCCCTGCGTGTTCAGTCTGGGAGCGAGGAAGGAGCCCGCAAGGGAGAGAAGTCAAAGGCCCGAGAGGTAGGAGAGAGGTTGGCGAGCGTTGTCATGAAGTGCAGAGAAGAGGGTCTTTCACAGAGAGGGGGCCGGTCTTCTTGCGGCAGGGCCCTCAGAGCCCTGCGTGTGTGACTGAGGCTCTATAGAACATGGTGCTACCTCCATACGTTTACTGAGGACGCCCTCAGTCTTAACGCGCCGGGGCCATGTTATGGCTTGCACACAGACACCTTCACATTTGAGTTAATGCCAGGGAAACATAGTGTAGATAATTCAAAATAATAATTGAAAATTATATATTCTTTTAAAGTATGCTGTCACATTGGATTTAACTTTGATTGGAACCCATCGATTGCCCTAACCATGATTGGTCTGTATGGAAAGATGTTACGACATTTACCAGAAATGTCTTTTTTTTGTTTGTAATTTGTCACTTCCCTAGACTTCCATCTCTCAATTCTCTCTTGTCAAATGTTATTTTCATTCCCCCCACGCCTGCCTAGTTCTATGCTTTAATGCTTTAGTTCTACACTTTTATTCAGAAACTCTTTGAAAAAGCGAAAGAGCATGGCTTTGAGTTGGTTGTACTTGCTCATTTTCACGTGAAGAGTTCTGATCACTTGCAAACAGAAGGTGTCATGTCCTAATGGAGAAGCTCCTGTGACCATTTGGGGATGGCATGGTGATTACTTCAGGTTCCTTGGGAATGTCTGCAAGTCTGAGTATTGAGTAGTAGTCCCCTTAATAGGGATGTGTCCTGGAAAATAACAGCCATTCTTGGGAGATTGCAAAGCGTGAAGACTCAGCTCAGCCTAAGGAAGAGCAGGTTACAATAAGGATGAATGCAGTCTGGCCGTGGAACGCTGGTCACATGGTATCTCTTTTTAGGTTATATGGACGTGAATCTCTTGACCTGCTTCTCTAGCTGACTTGTAATTTTGGCTTCCTGTCTTATATCTTTTCTCTGTGTTATGGCCTTTCAGTTCTCCTGTGCTTGAAACTAAGGGCCAAGTCCAGCCCCTGCCGTATTAAAGCGTAATTAAATTAAATAATTCTAATTCTAATATAGTCTTACTGAACAGAATAATTGAATTAATGAGTAAGTAGCTAATGTTCCTTCTATTAAAAGTATATGTGATGATCAGCATGCCAGAATCACCAGATGTACTCAAATAAGCCTCACAAATGAAGATTAATACTTATATGTAGAATGTCCTTTTATGGTGAATCTTGGTAAAGTAGACTGATTTTGTGCCACATGATAATTAAAGATTGTTTTTATAGAGCTGGGCAGATACCGTCTTCCCTTTTCTGTGTTGATAAATGCAAAATCTTAGCACCCCTCCCACCTCATCTTTGAAATCGGATTCTGCATTTTAACAAGATCCCTAGGTAATTCATATACATATTAAAGTTTGAGGTGCCCTGAATTAAAAGGTAAATTTTGATTCTAATTCTTCAGTAATGAAGGCTTGTATTTATTGAATTCTCGTTAAGTTCTTTGCAGAGATTATTTCACTTAATCCTTATAACAACCCAGGAAAGATATTTTTTTATTATCCTTATTTTGCAGATGGAGAAATTGCACCATAAGGAGTTCTAAAGCCTTTTCCATAGACATAGCTGGCCAGACCCTGGATCTGGTCCAGGCAGTCCTGCTCAGCAGGCTGTGTTCTTCAACAAGACAGCCCCTGTGTTCCCAGAGCGCTGGTTCATCACTCCCAGCTCCCAGGCCCTCAGCACCCTGTGCTGCCCTGGTGTGGTGTCTGTCATCTAAGCTCAGAGCACCTCTCTCCTCCCTGTACCTTAGCTGGAAAGGTGTTTGAGAAGGATGTGCACCTTCTGTCTGCCCTGGAGGACGTTCACCTTGTCTCTGCCCTGGTTACCGGAGGGTTTTGGAGCCGTGTGCATGGGTGGTGCGCCCGCTGTGTGTCCGCCACGAGTAGGCAGACAGGATGGAGGAGGGGCAATGCTATGAACATGGTCTGGATTCTGGCATTTGGAAATCTCTTAGGGAATTGTCGGTTAGGGCTGAGGGAAAGATGAGAGCAGAGACTCTTAAGTCCCTCTGGGCCTGTGCTGTGTGCTTAGTCGCTCAGTTGTGTTCGACTCTTTGAGACCCCATGGACTGTAGCCCACCAGGCTCCTCTGTCCATGGGGATTCTCCAGGCAAGAATACTGGAGTGAGTTGCCATGCCCTTCTCCAGGGGATCTTCCCAACCCAGGGATCAAACCCAGGTCTCCCGCATTGCAGGTGGATTCTTTACTGTCTGAGTCACCGGGGAACCCAACATATCCTAAAACCATGGAAGTAGATGAATCTTTCGTATCCGCCTAAGACATGACTTTACACATAAGGGAAAGAATTTCCATTTCAGAAAAATATCCTAATCTATTCAAGTTTTTAAATAAGTTTCACAGAATTACGAGTGACACATACTTAAAATACACAGTTTGATAAATTTTCATTTATTTGTCTGCAGCTGTTTTCACAGGAGACAAACGTTGTTACACTACAAAATAGGAAAATAGAAGTATGTGGAAAGTTTACAGCCTCGTGGTTGAGATCTTGGCCAAATGGTTGAATCTTTCTGTTTTGATAAGGGAAGGAGTCTAGAAGAGAGAAGTCACAGGCTGACTGCAAGCAGAAGTAGACAGGGTGCACCGGAGATTGGAATAAATGGATATTGGGGCCACTTCCCTAGTTTGACAGTTATAGCTCATTTATTACCATGTGTGTAAACAAAAGCGTTGTTGTATGTAGCTGTGACTGACCAGAAGCATGGCCATCATTGCTTATCCGTGCTTTGTGTATTAAAGTAACAGTTTATGAGTTTTGAGTGAATATGTATTGAGCATATGTAAAATGGGCTTCCCAAGTGACTTAGTGATAAAGAATCTGCCTGCTAGTGCAGGAGATGCAGGAGACATGGGTTCAGTCCCTGGGTCGGGAAGATCCCCTGGAGAAGGAAATGGCAACACACTCCAGTATTCTTGCCTGGAGAATCCCATGAAAACAGGAGCTTAGTGGGCTGCAGGCCATGAAGTCATGAAGAATCGGACCCGACTGAGAGTGCACGCACACCCATATGTAAAATCACTTACTATTTTTCATCAAAGGCCTTCAAATTCATATATAGTAACTTCAAATTCATATCAGCCTATTGCTGATTAAATATAGCATATATAGTGGTAGGCCTCCATCATATCTGACTTTTATTTCTCTTTAGGGCATTTACCTGAAACTCAAAAAGAGTTGTTGTATTTCTTTTTAAAATCTGTTGTTTTCCCCCACTCCTGTGTTGTTGTCTGTTGCAGCTTTGCACTTTCAGAGGAAACCATGGTATGTTTTTGTCTGGGAAATAGAAGACTTGAGCTTTCTGTACATTCCAGGGATCACTGTCTAAAAGATGGGGGCTCTCCTCCAAACTATTGCCTAACAATCAGAGGACAGTATAGACTCATCTAAGAGGAGTATAGTTGGATGAATTGGAGTGTAGATGAGCGTATATGTGGTAATGTATACTTAGTTTGTGAGGTGTATATACCTAAGGGTATAAAAGGGGAAAATGGCAAAATAATTTAAAAAACACACCTCCCTTCTTGATGAATAGCTTATTTTACTTTTCAGATGTGTTCCATTTTTTCCCATGAGTCTTAATAAAAACCATGAAAAAATCTGATAAAGCTGATCTCTCAACATAGTTTCAGATGCTAAGGCAAACAGAAAATATAACAATACGGTGAACTCCATTCTTGGATTTGTAAATAATTGAAACCAGAGAAGACTTAGGAAGGTCTCTTCATTTCCTTCACCAGGAGTTTTACCTTGTATTGTAGAAGATAGTTATTCTAAAATATGACATTAATTTTTGTCCAGAGTAAGATTTTCTTTTATGTTAGCCATTTTCATGAATATTTCTGTTATTTTATGAGAAGCACTTTTTTAAAAAGAAGAACACAAAGTTAAGGAAAATACTAGAAAGTAAATGCCAATCTGATCTTTTTTTTCGTTGCTTCAGAGTAAAATCAAATAATAAAATAAGAACACTTAACACTAATTGAGGGCTTCCCTGGTGGTTCAGAGGGTAAAGAATTTTCCTGCAATGCGGGAGACCCAGGTTTGATCCCTGAGTCAGGAAGACTCTCTGGAGAAGAAAATGGCAACCCACTCCAGTATTCTTGCCTGGAGAATTCATGCACAGAGAAACCTGGTGGGCTATAGTCCATGGGGTCACAAAGAGTCGGACATGACTGAGCGATTTTTTACAAACACTAATTACGGTATGTTTAAATAAAGACATACATAGTTACTTATAAATATATTTACCTATGCTTAGTTTCAGCCTTTTGCCAAGAGACGAGTTCCTTAGAAAACAGTACTGAAACTTCCTTTTTTTTAAGCAAACTAATCTTAAAAAAGTTGGGCAGAATTGTAGAGAATTTGAGTGTAGAATTCATCTTCACATAATTGCTACTACCTGACACGAAGTGGACAATAGTCCTTAACCTGTCTTTTTAAAAAAGATACTGGTGCCTGAATCTCATGCCAGACCCATTGAAATGGGATTTGGGGGCACCTGATATCTTTACAAGTTTCACATTGATTCTGATACTCAGTATTATGGAGAACCACTGAGCTAGAGAGGTGTTCTGTTTAAAAAATGAAATGTACATGCATGCGTATAAGCATACACACACACATACCATTTAGTAACTGATCAGATACGTTTTTTAGATGCTTTGGTGTAAGTCTTGGAAGTTTTCAGGTGCTGAAATGAACACTTGATCTCTCAGTGTTGTGTTTGCGTGTTGGCTAGTTAAAGCACCCACTGTTAGCCATCTCTTGTGGTCTGTTTCTGGCAGCTGTTAGGTTGACATGACCTGACCTAGCAACCAGGAAATATTTTCTGTTCATGGGCAAATGCTATTTAAAAATAGATGAATGTATCTCCTTAATGCATTTCAAGTCTACGAACATGAGACTTCGTTCTCCATGAATTAATTAAATACAAAGGAAATTAATACTGAAGAATATTGTACATTCTTAGGTGCAGGAGTGTCAGTTAAAGCTGGCAGAATAACAGTTCAATCATAGAAGTTATTAAGAAGTTCTTTTAAAACTTGCAGTCTGGTAAGTAACAGTAAATGACTGGATGCTGAGCATTGTTAAATGTAAATGTCACATTGAATTGACTTGCCCGAGGTTGTTTTTTCAGAGTACCATATTTACATGTATTATTTCTCCCTTTATACCCCATGATAAATAGAAGAGGAAATATAACCAGCCATCTGGGTCCTGTTCAGTTGCCATCCTAGGAAACTCTCATAAATCCTACTTCTTCCTTTTACTTTCTAGTGAGCTAATTATCCAGAATTTCCAAGAAATCAGTGGCAAGGCATATTGCTGACTCAGGATTGAGGCTTGTTAGAAAGTGTCCATACTTTTTCCTCCTATCCCAGTTACCTTTATGAATAATATACTCTCCCTACAATTTGGGGCTTCCCTTGTGGCTCAGCTGGTAAAGAATCTGCCTGCGATGCTGGAGACCTGGGTTCAATCCATGGATTGGAAAGATCCCATGGAGAAGGGAAAGGCTACCCACTCCAGTATTCTGGCCTAGAGAATTCCATGGACTGTATAGTCCATGGGGGTCATGAAACGTCAGACATGACTCAGTGACTTTCACATACCCCACAATTTATCCATCAGATAAACATTTGGTAAAGCTACTATAGAATATAGGAAATCACTCAGGATTGGAGTGGGAAGTGAGAGGGTTTTTCACTTACCAGCAAGTCATGTAACCTCTGTGTATTTGCATTTTATCATTTGAAAATGGATTAGGGAAGGATAAAATGGTGTTTATAGGAGGCACTTTGTAAATTTTTGAAGGCTTATGCAAATTCTATTATTTTATTATTAATGCAGCTCTCTCTAGAGAGAGATGTCACATAAAAGCCAATTCAAAATTAAAAATTCTGGTGAGGATTTGTCTCAAAGCAAATCAGAACTGTGGACCACAGCTTGTTGGTAATAGGTCTGAGTTTCTGTCCCGTTCAGTTCAGTTGCTCAGTTGCATCTGACTCTTTGTGACCCCGTGGACTGCAGCACGCCAGGCCTCCCTGTCTATCACCAACTCCCAGAATTTGCTCAAATTTATGTCCATTGAGTTGGTGATGCCATCCAACCATCTCACACTCTGTCATCCCCTTCTCCTCCTGCCTTCAGTCTTTCCCAGCATCAGGGTCTTTTCCAGTGGATCAGTTCTTAGCATCAGGTGGCCAAAGTATTGGAGTTTCAGCTTCAACATCAGTCCTTCCAATGAATATTCAGGACTGATCTACCTTAGGATGGACTGGTTGGATTTCCTTGCAGTCCAAGGGACTCTCAAGAGGCTACTCCAACACAGTTCAGAAGCATCAGTTCTTTGGCACTCAGTTCTCTTTATAGTCCAACTCTCACATCCATACATGACCACTGGAAAAATTATAGGTTTGACTAGACAGACCTTTGTTGGCAAAGTAATGTCTCTGCTTTTTAATATAATGTCTAGATTGGTCACAACTTTTCTTCCAAGGAGCAGTAGCCTTTTAATTTCAAGGCTGCTGTCACCATCGCAGTGATTTTGAAGCCCCCCAAAATAAAGTCTGTCACTGTTTCCGCTGTTTCTCCATCTATTTGCCATGAAGTGATGGGACCACATGCCATGGTTGTAGTTTTCTGAATGCTGAGCTTTAAGCCAACTTTTTCACTCTCCTCTTTCACTTTCATTAAGAGGCTCTTTAGTTCTTCTTCCCTTTCTGCCGTAATGGTGGTGTTATCTCCATGTCTGAGGTTATTGATATTTCTCCTGGCAGTCTTGATTCTAGCTTGTGCTTCATCCAGCCCAACATTTCTCATGATGTACTCTGCATATAAGTTAGAGAAACAGGGTGACAATATACAGCCTTGACGTACTCCTCTTCCTGTTTGGAACCAGTCTGTTGTTCCATGTCCAGTTCTAACTGTTGCTTCCTGACCTGCATACAGATTTCTCAAGAGGCAGGTCAGGTGGTCTGGTATTCCCATCTCTTTCAGAATTTTCCAGTTTGTTGTGGTCTACACAATCAAAGGCTTTGGCATAGTCAATAAAGCAGAAATAGATGTTTTTCTGGAACTCTCTTGCTTTTTCTTGCGATGATCCAGCGGATGTTGGCAATTTGTTCTCTGGTTCCTCTGCCTTTTCTAAAACCAGCTTGAACATTTGGAATTTCACTGTTCACGTACTATTGAAGCCTGGCTTGGAGAATTTTTAGCGTTACGTTTCTAGCATGTGAGATGAGTGCAGTTGTGCGGTAGATTGAACATTCTTTGTTCAGAGGAGTCATAAGGGCTTCCTTGTAGCTCAAGCAGTTAAGAATCTACCTTCAGTGAAGATCAAGATTCGATCCCTGGGTGAGGAAGATCCCCTGGAGAAGGGAAAGGCCACCCACTCCAGTATTCTTGCCTTGAGACTCTCACGGACGGAGAAGCCTTGTGGGCTACAGTCCATGGGGTCACACAGAGTCGAATATGACTGAGTGACTAACATGTAACGCATACCACAGAGATATCATGGTTTAATAAACTGGGGAATGAGGGAAGGTCTAGCAAATGGAGTAAGAGGTCATGGAGGAAAAAACAGCAGGACACAGAATAGAAACTCACTTCTCATGTTTCAGTGTTCCTCCCTCCATTCTACTCAGACTCTTTACATGATTCTTTAAAGAGAGGTAAAAGGGACAAGCAAAAGCAAGACATGTAGGAGACGGTGTATGCATGTATTACTGGACATTGGCTAGTTTACTTTTGTGAGACTATGGGAGAAATTACTAGTTTTGTGTTTTTGGAAGCAGGGGAGGTGAGTAGAATTTTCAGGTTAATTTTCTTTATAAGAAAAGCCTTTGACCCTAGGATAAGAATAGCATAGCAAATATAGCTTGGAGGAAATGGATTAGGAGAAAGTGGAGAAATAAGAAGCTAGATAGAAAGCAAGCAGTTGTCTTTCTTCCTCTAGTTGATGTAAGTTGCCATCAGTTTTGTTGGTTTTGTCCCAGATCCCCAGTTCTCACTGGACCTCAGAATTGCCCTCATAGTTCTCATCAGATTTGCGTTTTTTGAAGCTCAGTATCTGTGGCATATTTAGTATTATTTAGTTTTGAATGAGAAGCGCGAAAACATTTGGTGCACAACCAGTGTTTCATTCTGTTTCTGCCTTTGGCATCTCTTGTTTAACAAACTGAAATGTCTCTTAAAGCATTCACTATTTCTGTTTCAGAGCAGAAAAAAGCAAAAAAGTATAGCTTGGGAATTATTTGGTTAAACTTTTTCCTTAACTTTTTAAGTTGAAACAGTTTGGGAAAAGTTCGCTAAAGGGAGAAATAGTGAAGAGCTTTTTATGAGGAATATATAAGTCATTAACCAAATTTTGAATAACTGTCACATGACAGCTAATATTGTGTTTGTGCCTGATTGCTTAATTATTAGCAAACCCTCACTAAAAGAAAATTGTAATAATGGTAACATTGATTGCAGAATATCCATAATAATATATATTGAATAAATTATCAGCATCTTTCTTTAGAGGCTATACTAGGGAATCAGCTATATCAATTAATGCTCTAACATTGCTCTAAAGTAGAGCTGTTGGATAATCATTTTCAAACAATCCTGTTTTAAAATAAGAAATAGTATAGAGATGCCCAGTATTACTCCTTCTATACATCATTTTACTGGAGGTACTAGGTGATATTTCATTACCTAGGAAAGGCAATACATATTAAGGATTGGAAAAGAAAAGATAAAACTGTCCATATTTGTAGTTAGTATGATTAATTGATGCAGTAAATCCAAGAAAATATACAGATTAGAAACGTAAGAATTTAACAAGGTTCTTAGATGTAAAGTCAGAATTTAAGAAGAGTCTTAGCTATAAAGTCATTATTCAAATTCAAAGCTTCTCATACCAGTAATGACAGATTAACAAATCGGGTAGATAAAAAAGTCCACTTACACTGGCAACATAAAACATACATGAAGAAACCCAGAAGATTTATGTAAGATCTCTATGGGAAAAAAATAAAAGGAGGTAAGATAATTAAATGGACAGCTGTATCAGTAGCTTACTTGGTATGGTAAGGATGTCAGTTCTCTCCAGTTGATCTGTAAATATATGTATTTGGTGAAATTTTACATTCTGTGAACTAGTTTCATCAAGTTATAAATGATTCCAGTTAAAATTTGGGGAGTCACTTCTTAATTCTGGTAATGGAGGCTTTATGGAAAAAACCAAATCTAAATTAGATGAAAAAAAGAAAACTACTCACTGACACTTTGAAAAGAATCAGTGAAGCTCAAATAGGATAAATACCGATACACACACACAGAAACACAATATAGTCAAACTATTGGTAGCAAAGAGAAACGTATTTAAAGCAGCAAGAGATGACACAATGACATGATGAACATCTGGTTTTTCATCAAAAGCAAGAGGCAAGAAGGCAATGGGAGACTTCCCTGGTGGCCTACTGATTAAGACCCTTGACTGCCAGTGCTGGGGACATGGGTTTGATCCCTGGTCCAAGAAGATCCCACGTGGTATGGAGAAACATAGGCCACACACCACAACTACTGAGCCAGACACTAAAGCCCACAATCTGTGACTGCTGAGCGCATGTGCCGTAAACTACCGAAGCCCACACATCTAGGCCTGTGGGATCATCCCAGACCAGGGGTCAAATCCATGTCACGTCCTACTCTTTGCAACCCTGTGGACTGTAGCCTGCCATGCTCCTCTGTCCATGGAATTTTCCAGGCAAGAATACTGGAAGTAGTTGCCATTTCCTACTCCAGGGGATCCTGACCTGGGGATTGAATCTGCATCTCCTGCATTGGCAGGCAGACTCTTTATCTCTGAGCCACCTGGGAAGCTCCATTTGCAGATGGCATGATACTATACATGGAAGATACTAAAGATGCTGCCAGAATACTACTTGAGTTCATCAATGAATTTGGTAAAATTATAAAGTTATAAAATTAATACACAGAAATCTGTTGTAAATCCATACACTAACAATGAAAGATCAAAAAGAGAGATTCAGGAGACAGTTCTGTTTATCATTACACCAAAAAGAATAAAATACCCGAGAATAAATCTACCTGAGGAGATAAAAGACCTGTACTAAGAAAACTATAACATGCTAATGAAAGAAATCTAAGAAGATGGAAACAGATGGAAAGACATACCATGTTCTTGGATTGGAAGAATCAATATTTTCAAAATGACTGTACTGCCAAAGCAATCTACAGATTCAGTGTAATCCCTAACAAATTACCAATGGCATTTTTTACAGAAATAGACCAAAAATAATCTTAAAATTTGTGTGGAGACACAAAGACCCCCAAATAGCTAAAGCAATCTTGAGAAAGAAAAATGAAGCTAGAGGAATCAGGCTTCCTGACTTCAGAATATACTATAAAGCTACAGTTATCAAAACAGTATGGTACTGGCACAAACATAGAAATATAGATTAATAGAACAGTATTGATAACCCAGAAATAGGTAAGACTACACATGTTGTAAAGAGAGTCTCTTTAGCAGATGGTGCTAGGAAAAAAGGACAGCTAAAAAAAAATTAGATCACCCTTTAACACCATGAACAAAAACAAGCTCACAGTGGGTTAAAGATTTAAATATGAGACTGAACACTATAAAACTCTGAGAGGAAAACATAGGCAGAACATTCTGTGACATAAATTGCCACAGTATTTTTTGTATCTGTCTCCTGAATAATGGAAATAAAGCAAAAATAATCAAATGGGATCTACTTAAACGCAAAAGTTTTTGCACTGCAAATGGAAACAATAAACAAAATGAAAAGACACTCCATAGATTGGGAGAAAATAGTTAATTATGATGTGACTGACAAGAAATTAGTCTCCAAAATTTATGAACATCTCATGCAGCTCAATATTCAAAAAACAAAGAACCCAATTAAAAAATGGGCTGAAGACCTAAATAGACATTTCTCCAAAGAATACATACAGATGGCCACAAGGTACATGAGAAGATGCCCAGCATTGCTAACTAGAGAAATGCAGCTCAAAATTATAATGAGGTATTACTTCACACATGAAAAAATCTATAAACGATAAATACCAGTGAGGATGTGGGAAAAGGGAACCCTCCTACACTGTTGGGCTTCTCAGGTGGTGCTAGTGGTAAGGAATCCGCCTGCCAGTGCAGGAGATACAAGAGACGCAGGTTCTATCCCTCAGTCGGGAAAATCCCCTGGAGTAGGAAATGGCACCCCATTCCAGTGTCCTTGCATGGAAAATTCCCTGGGCAGAGGAGGCTGGTGGGCTACAGCCCATGGGGTCTCAGAGTCAAACACAACTGAGCGAGTGAGTACAAGGTCCTGTGCTGTTGGCAGGAATGTAAATTCCTTGGTGCAGCCAAGTAGAGCTATCATGTTGTTGTTGGTCAGTCACTAAGTTGTTCTGACTCTTTAGCAGCATGTCAGGCCTCCCTGTCCTTCACTATCTCCCCAAGTTTGCTCAGAGTCATGTCCATTGAGTCAGTGATGCTATCTAATCACCTTATCCTCCACCCACCTTCTCCTTTTGCCTTCAGTCTTTCCCAGCATCAGAATCTTTTCCAGTGAATCAGCTCTTCACATCAGGTGGCCAAAGTATTGGAGCTTCAGCAACAGCCCTTCCAGTTAACAGTCAAGGTTGATTTCCTTTAGGATTGACTGGTTTGATCTCTTTACGGTCCAAGGGACTTCTCCAGAAGGTATTTTAATCTTAAATGAGAAAGATTAAAAAAAAAAAAGGTCTTTCGTTGGTAAGGCAAAGAGTAAGTAATGAAGAATAATAAGACCTGGACACAAGTAAGAATTCCTTCCCTCAGTCATTCCTTCACCCTTATGGTTAAAGTGAACCTGGGTGCCTTGAATATGCAAGAAATGGTATTCTGTGAATTATCATCATTCCTGCTATATGTTTTTCACTTACAAGGTGAATCATTAAAATTTCATGAGCTTTCAAATCTCCTAGTTTTGATAGCATTATGTTTATTTTCAGTGAGATATTGCTATATAAAATGGATAACTGAAGTATCTTCTCAGTTTAGAAAAACTTTGTTGAGGGAACATTATTGCTTAGGGGCTAAGCAAATGATAGGAAGTAAATTTTCAATTCTAATTTTTAAATTCCACCTAAATAATAATTAGAACTGTGCCTTCTGATGAGTAATTCTTATTTTTACAAAAGGTAGGGAAAGAAGGCCAGTCTGTATAAGCTGTTATTCAGTATTAGTAAGTTAGACAAAAGAATAAATATTTGGAATTATATTTCAAACACTTGCAGTTTGGAAACAGGATTATTGCTTCAAGAAATGAAAATATCTAAAAGGATGAGTGCAGATAGGGAAAATTTTATACAGTTTTTAAACATATTCAGGTCTCTTTCACAAGGTAATGTAAGCTATTTTCTATCTCCCCCAAGAACAGGGCAAGAAAAAATGATTTTATTCTGCAGCATAAGGGACTTAGGAAGATTGTTTCCTGACAGCAAAATTTGTTAAGCATTAGAACAGATTACCAGAGGAGGTTGTAAAATCACTCCCTCCTGAGACTCCTAAAATAGGATAGTTTCTCCTTTTCCTGGTATGTTAGGAATGCTTCTTCCTAAGAGAAGAGGGATGAATAACCTGACTTCTAACTGTCCCTTTCATCTGGCCTGTTTCAGCTTGCTGTGTGTAAGAAAATGTGATCGGAAACCTCATTAGGGTCTTGGCCCAAAAAAAAAAAAAAAAAAAAAGAGGAATAAAGGAATGATTTTAGAAAGCTTATACATGAAGTACATATAAGTCATGCTGTTAATTTCCATGGAGTCCTATTTTTGCATATTTATTGCTTTGGGCTTCTAAGAAAGAGAAATAAGGTTCAATTTTATCTGTACACTTTGGTTGTCTTTTCCTCGAAGAAGTGCAGTATCTCCTCTGAGAGACTGAAGTGTAGAGTTCACCATTCTACACTTACTAGTGTTTTAAAGCACCCAGCAATGCCCTCCATGGACCCTTCAATTACAGATTAACAGGGTCAGTAATGATGGTGGGGATAAAAATTGAGAGAATCTATAATATGTGATAAGTACCTTCATGGCATTTTATGTCTAATACACATATGGGCTGCTATTAACTCTACCAAAATTCAAGGGAACCATAGAATACAGGGAAGGCTTCACCTAGAGAGTTATAATTTGTTCTGGGTATTGGAGTATTAATATGTACTCAAGTGAAAGATTTACCAAGTCTGTGGCAATGCAGAAAATGTGGAAGAGCTTCCAGCCTTGGGATTGTAGTAAGAAGTACAAATACAAGGGTGGCTTGTGGTCATAGTCATGGTGTAATTTGAGTTAGTATTTTAAAGGAATTTGTTTATTTAATACACAGGTTTGGGTATTAAGTCACTCAGTGGTGTTCAATTCTTTGCAAACCTATTGACTGTAGCCCACCAGGCTCCTCTGTCCGTGGAATTATCCAGGCAAGAAGACTGGAGTGGGTTGCCATGCCTTCCCCCAGGGGATCTTCCCAACGCAGGGATTGAACCCAGGTCTCCTGCATTACAGGAGGATTCCTGACCATTTGAGCCACCAGGAAGCCCAGTACAGGTCAGTGGTTATAAAACAGTGCTACTGGGTCAGATCCAGTCTGTCATCTTGTTTTATTGAAACACGTCAGCACATTTGTTTATATATTACCTATGGTTGCTTTTATATTATCATGGCAGAATTGGATAGTTGCAAAAGAAACCTTATTGCCTACAAAACCTAATAAATTTATCTGACCTTTTACAGTAAAGGTTTGCCTATCTCTTTCATAGATGATAGTTTTATTTTCATTTTCCTGGGAAATGGCTTGATCAGATTTAAGACTCACTTTGGCAACATTAAGAGGCTAGTAACTTCTTGTATTCTGCTACTGCTAAGTCACTTCAGTCGTGTCCGACTCTGTGAGACCCCATAGACGGCAGCCCACCGGGCTCCCCCGTCCCTGGGATTCTCCAGGCAAAAATACTGGGGTGAGTTGCCATTGCTTTCTCCATCTTGTATCCTAGCTCTTTGCAAATAGATGTGCTGCTTCATAGAGGGATTTTGAAGAATGAATGAATGAATGAATGAGTATATTCATTATAGGATATCAGAATAAAAAGTAAATTCAGATTTCAGATGAGAATTAATAAAAGTCTGAAGTAAGGATAGTGGACAAGAAGGGTAGTAAAGAGAGGGTCTAAATTAATCATTTGCAAAATAGAATTAACTGGACTTGACTTGGTTATTTTAGTAAATCCATCATTTGTTTTTAACAGTGGCTCTTATTTTTTAAGCATTTGGTTATCAAAAAATTTAAATGTATGTGAAAGTAAGAATAGACAGTCATTTAATGAACCCCTGATCTCAAAATAATCAACATTTACCAATCATATTCTATATTCACTCCTAAAAATATTACTACTATTGCTGAAGTATTCTAGAGGAAAATCGAGCTAAGTGTGTTCAGTAATCTGGTGTATCCGGTATTGCTAAGTCTAATAACACTCTCATTGCAGGTAAGGGTACACAAACGCTCTTACAGTCTCACCTCTTCAACTTAAAAAGCGGCTGAAGCAGTGCCTGTCGTCGATTAGTGCAATGGATCTCACCCTGGGAAGGTTTTCCGCAGTGCACATGCCTGGGCCCATCCTAGACATTTTGATTTTGTGGTTCTGGGAAGAGCCTGTTGTCCTGCACTTTGAAAATGCCCAGGTGTGTTGTAGAAGAGCACCAAAGGCTATGAAGAACCAGCTTAGTTAAATATCACTGCTCCATGAAACATCTTATCTTCATGGCTTTCACTTGCAAAATGTAACCACTGCTTTTTTGACCATTTCCTTATTTGGGACCTAAGTCACTTCCAAGGCTGTGAACATTAAGATATTAAAACTAACTGTAGACATTTTGTAACTTCAGAAAGTTTCAAAACAATGTAGTGAACATCTTCTACACGGAATGAACATATGTCTCCAAGTGCCTGAGCTCTTTCTGGCTATTGTCTGTTGTTCTGGAGTAATTGCTAATAGTACTGTGTCTCTCTTAAAGCATCCCAGTTTGAATAATTCTGAATATCTTTGAGTATGAAACACAAATGTTCACTGATATGTGAAGTATTCAACCTCCTTTTAGGTCATGGAAAATAATTTGAATTTTTAGCTAAAAATACAATGGAAAGTCACTGAAGCAAAAGAATACTGTGGTTTGATTTATGTCTTTAAAAGATCAGTGGTCACCATGTGGAGAATTAATTGAAAGGCAGCAAGAGTGTCCCAGCTTCCACATGACAGTTCCAAATGGGGATGCCATTCAGATGACAAATGTGAAATCACACGGTACAGATGTGAAATTTATAAGAGCAGTGTGGATTAGAGATCAGTGCAAGAATGGCTAACATCAAGAAATATAGAAATGATTGAGATCAACTGAAGAGAAATTTTTTAAAAAATTTTAAAAAGCAAGAGAGCCAGGGGGCTTGACTCTGGTAATTCTAGCACCTTAATGTTTATAAGAGGGGAAAAGAGGACTGACAAGGAATAAAAACTTTCAAAGAGGGAATTTCATCTCTGTTAGATGATGTTGGTTTTTCCAGTGGTCATGTATGGATGTGAGAGTTGGACTATAAAGAAAGTTGAGCACCGAAGAATTGATGCTTTTGAACTGGGATGCTGGAGAAGACTCTTGAGAGTCCCTTGGACTGCAGGGAGATCCAACCAGTCCATCCTAAAGGAAATCAGTCCTGAATATTCATTGGAAGGACTGATGCTGAAGCTGAAACTCCAATATTTGGCCACCTGATGTGAAGAACTGACTAATTTGAAAAGACTCTGATGCTGGGAAAGATTGAAGACAAGAGGAGAAGGGGATGGCAGAGAATGAGATGGTTGGACCGTATCACTGACTCAATGGACATGAGTTTGAGTAAACTCTGGGAGTTGCTGATGGACAGGGAAACCTGGCGTGCTGCAGTCCATGGGGTCACAAAGAGTCAGACACGACTGAGCAACTGAACTGAACTGAGATGATGTTGTGAGACTATCACTGGTTGAAGTCTCTGGGAAACAAATTCTAGGAAGTGTCATGTGCAGGGTGTTCATGCACGAGGTCTTTGGAGTCAGAATCTGTGGAAGAGACTATCAGTTCAGTTCAGTTCAATCCCTCAGTCGTGTCCGACTCTTTGCGACCCCATGAGTCGCAGCACGCCAGTCCTCCCTGTCCATCAGCAACTCCCGGAGCCTACTCAAACCCATGTCCATCGAGTTGGTGATGCCACCCAACCATCTCATCCTCTGTCGTCCCCTTCTCCTCCTGCCCCCAATCCCTCCCAGCATCAGAGTCTTTTCCAATGAGTCAACTCTTCACATGAGGTGGCCAAAGTACTGGAGTTTCAGCTTCAGCATCAGTCCTTCCAAGGAACACCCAGGACTGATCTCCTTTAGGATGGACTGGTTGGATCTCCTTGCAGTCCAAGGAACTCTCGAGTTTTCTCCAATACCACAGGTCAAAAGCATCTACTCTTCGGTGCTCAGCTTTCATCACAGTCCAACTCGCACATCCATACATGACCACTGGAAAAACCATAGTCTTGACCAGACAGACCTTTGTTGGCAAAGTAACGTCTCTGCTTTTTAATATGCTATCCAGGTTGGTCATAACTTTCCTTCCAAGGAGTAAGCGTCCTTTATTTTCGTGGCTGAAATCACCATCTGCAGTGATTTTAGAGCCCAAAAAAATAAAGTCTGACACTTTCCACTGTCTCCCCATCTATTTCCCATGAAGTGGTGGGATCAGATGCCATGATCTTAGTTTTCTGAATGTTAAGCTTTAAGCCAACTTTTTCACTCTCCTCTTTCACTTTCATCAAGAGGCTTTTTAGTTCCTCTTCACTTTCTTCCATAAGGATGGTGTCATCTCCATATCTGAGGTTATTGATATTTCTCCCGGCAATCTTGATTCCAGCTTGTGTGCTTCCAGCCCAACATTTCTCATGATGTACTCTGCATATAACTTAAACAAGCAGGGTGACAATATACAGCCTTGACGTACTCCTTTTCCTCTCTAGAACCAGTCTGTTTTTCCATGTCTAGTTCTAACTGTTGCTTCCTGACTTGCATACAGATTTCTCAAGAGGCAGGTCAGGTGGTCTGATGTTCCCATCTCTTTCAGAATTTTCCACAGTTTTTTGTGATCCACACAGTTGAAGGCTTTGGCATAGTCAATAAAGCAGAAATAGATGTTTTTCTGGAAATCTCTTGCTTTTTTGATGATCCAGCGGATGTTGGCAATTTGATCTCTGGTTCCTCTGCCTTTTCTAAAACCAGCTTGAACATCTGGAAGTTCGTGGTTCAGTATTGCTGAAGCCTGGCTTAGAGAATTTTGAGCATTACTTTACTAGCGTGTGAGATGAGTGCAATGGTGCAGTAGTTTGAGCATTCTTTGGGATTGCCTTTCTTTGGGATTGGAATGAAAACGGACCTTTTCCTGTCCTGTGACCACTGCTGAGTTTTCCAAATTTTCTGGCGTATTGAGTGCAGCATTTTCACAGCATCATCTTTCAGGATTTGAAATAGCCCAACTGGAATTCCATCACCTCCACTAGCTTTGTTTGTAGTGATGCTTTCCAAGGCCCACTTGACTTCACATTCCAGGATGTCTGGCTCTAGGTGAGTGATCACACCATTGTGATTATGTGGGTCATGAAGAGGAAGAGAGTACAGCAAGGAAGATTAATGAGAGAAATGGAATCGCTGTGTGGGCCCAGCAGGAACCTTGGCTGACCTCTCAGTGGAGCTCTGGAGTTAGGAGGGTCCTTCAGAGTTCTCCTAGGCTGGGCCAAAGGCCAGGTTCCTGTACTTCCACTGGACTGTGGGCCACCCTAAGAAGGGGTGACACTTTGCATAACCTGGCTCCCTGCAGCTGAGACAGCGTCTGAAGGGGCCAGCAGTTGAAGGCTATCTGCCAAGAACATTCCTAACAGCTGGGGCAACAACTATTTCATTGGACAGGAATCTGGGTGGCCCACCTTAGTGTCTACTACAGAAGACAGTCTAGATGAGGACCAATTAGTGACCTTTGTTTATTTATTTGGGACTCCCATGTGGCTCAGAAGGTGAAGATCTGCCTGCCAATGCAGGAGATGCAGTTCAATCCCTGGGTCGGAAAGATGCCCTGGAGAAGGGAATGTCTTCCCACTCCAGTATTCTTGCCTGGAAAATTCCATGAACAGATGAGCCTGGCAGGCTACAGTCCATGAGGTTGCACAGTAGGACACAACTGAGCATGCATGAGTGTGTGTTTACTTACTGAGTGTTTTTATTGAACATGTGCAGTGTGCTAAGCAGTGACCTAAGTGCTGGTGGATAAATATGCAAAATAGTTTTACACATTGTAAGAAGTTGTAGTGAAATAAGAGAACAGAATTAAGTATTGAAGACTACAGTTTGAGATTTACTTATTTAAGGAGGCCCTTGTGATATTTACAGTAGTAATTTAATGGCATGATTTGGGTAGAAACAGACCAAATAGTTTGAGCAATTAATGGGATAGTTTTATTTTCAAACAGATAAGTTGTGATTTGTTTCTATTTGAAAAGATAACATGTCAACTTTTGTTATTGAAAGCATACTGATTAATAATGACTTATAGTTTAAGATTGTCTTAAATTCAGTTTTTAGAATTCTTTCACTTCTATTCATTTAGTTGATCCTCCTCCCTGTAAGACTGACAGGAAAAGCATCATTCTGTCTATTTTATAAGTAAGGATACTGGAGTTCACAGAGGATGGAGGATATTCTGAGAGTCATTGTATGGGGGAGGTGGAATTAGGCTGAGAATGCCATCTTTTGAGGTACTGTCTCCCAGTCTTTCCATTAGATCAGGCTGACCTACTAATCAGCATGGCTTAAATGTCTTTTACCAAATTTAGATAATCATGTTGCATGTAGAGTTACCAAATGAAATACAGTCTTTGGGACATGCTTATACTAAAAATCTATTCCTTGTTTACCTGAAGTTCAAAGTAACTGGATTTCCTATATTAATTTGCTAACTCTGGCAGTTCTGGTTGTATGACACCATGAGATTTGCTGCCTTTATAGTGTGTGCTGAAAAAAAAGAAAAAAGAAGGGAGGGAACGAGGGAGGAAGGAAGGAAGGGAAGAAAGAATTTCCCTGTAGCACGTGTGTGTGTTAGTTGTTCAGTTGTGTCCGACTCTTGCAACCCTCTGGACTGTAGCCCCCCAGGCACCTCTGTCCATAGAATTCTCCAGTAAGAATACTGGAGTGGGTTGCCATTCCCTTCTCCAGAGGATCTTCCTGACCCAGGGACTGAAGCTAGGTCTCGCACTTTGCTGGCAGATTCTTTACTGTTTGAGTCACCAGGTATGCCCTTTGACTAATTTTTATATTTACACCTTATTTTTTTTTAAAAATGGTCATTAAGCTCTTAGCTTTAGAGTTTAACGCATAGCATATGCACATGCAGTTGGTGGCATTAAAAATGTAAGACTGCCAAGCAGAAGACCCCTGTTGCTGGGCATGCATTGACATGTACAGGTTCAGTTCGCTCAGTCGTGTCCGACTCTTTGCGACCCCATGGACTGCAGGATAGGTTAGGGTGAGCTAAGTCAGGGCCTGCTGAGCCAGTCCGTCTTGTGTATGTTGCCGTCCATCAGACTTGGAATCTCATTAATGTCCACTGAATATTCCCAGGTGAGAAAAGATGTGACAGGATGGTTTTCGTGAGTGTGGAGGTGTACCTGGCCAATATTCTAGTATTTTGTGGGTGTTTTTTTTTTTTTTATTTTTGTGCCAAGAAGCAAAACTCTGCAGTTAACTCTTGAGTAGATCTCCAGATCTCCTCTTGCAGGCCACCTGTTGACTC
The DNA here is from genome assembly GCF_963930625.1 of Muntiacus reevesi. Classification (NCBI taxonomy): domain Eukaryota; kingdom Metazoa; phylum Chordata; class Mammalia; order Artiodactyla; family Cervidae; genus Muntiacus; species Muntiacus reevesi. The sequence goes on from NC_089267.1 coordinate 16,507,545, forward strand.
TGGCAGCCTTGTTCTGAGTTCAGAACAGTAAATTTTCTGGAAAGAAGGGAATAGGAGCAATGTGTCCCAGTTCACCAGGATTGGACCTTGATTTCTAGGCCAGCAGCTGCCAGGGAAGGCATCTTGGAGAGTATGACCGAGGAGGAAAGCTGTTTATGAGCTTGACGAGAGATAAAGAAGGCACTTGCCTCATGCCAGAGAATAAAAGGTAAAGGCAAGGTAGTCAATACCATTTCACAAGCTTTACCATCACTATCGACTGGAGACATATTAACGCCACAGGTATTAGTGTCCACAGAAATCCCCCAGACAATAATGTGTAAACATAGACAATAATGTGTTAATCTAACGCTTATACTGAGTGCCAAGTCAATTATTTTTATAATGTAAAAAGTAATTAAAACTCAGATTTTGTGGGCCTTTTTAGTATTTGACCCCATTAATGGAGGATTACTGTTATTAAAGAGAAAATAAAAGTCATAGACACCCTGAATTTTTAAAAATGAAAGTCAATACATAAATAGGTCACAAAACATAGAAAGAAATGCTAGAAATGAAATATATTTTTTCTAGTACATAAGCATCACAATATATCCTTATTTGACTTTGTTTTTTGTATGTTACAAATGGTTTCCTTTTATATCACAATCCATGATCTGTCTCCAAATTAATGCATTTGAATATATCTTCTTGATTAGATCTCTTGCTGTGAGCAGGAAGAGAGGGGGAAAATCTATTTACTTAAAATCAGAGCTGCTTATATTGAAGTTGATTGCATGATTGGATATTCAAGAGTATTTGATTAAAGCTCAGTTGTACTCTAATTTTCTTCTAACAATTGATTAAAGCTGTGTAAATAGATGTCAGACGTCATCCCATTGTTTATAGATGCATCTCCAGTATTGAAAAACAAATTTGTTTAAGCATACACATGTATTTGGTAGGTTGGCATGTAGTTAAGGAAACAGTCTCTTTTTTTTTTTTAAGATCTTGTTTTTTTTTTTTTCTTTATTATTATTAGGTGGAGGCTAATTACTTTACAGTATTGTAGTGGTTTTTGCCATACATTGACATGAATCAGCCATGGATTTACATGTGTTCCCCATCCTGAACCCCACTTCACCTCCCTCCCCATCCCATCCCTCTGGGTCATCCCAGTGCACCAGCCCTGAGCACTTGTCTCATGCATCCAGCCTGGAGTGTCTCTTTAATCAGATATCAGATGGTCTGGGTTGAATGCTATCTTCACCATTTGTTTCCTGCATGACCTTGGGAAAGTCAGTTCACCCCTCTGAACTTGAATTCCTTAGTCTTGTAATAGAGGGCAAGTAATCATACCTACTTCATAAGGTTGCCAAGAGGATTGAATGAGTTAATCTACAGAGAATACTCAGAATGCACTGTAGCATAATGAACTCTATAAAGTGTATTTTGATGTATTGTTTATGATAAGCTTTACAGCTTCCATAGATGATGAGGCAATTTCAAAGTATTCTATGGAAGGACATTTAAAGTAAACCATCCTAGGAGCAAACCCCGGAGAAGGAAATGGCAGCCCCCTCCAGTATTCTTCTCTGGAGAATCCTATGGACAGAGGAGTCTGGTAGGTAATAGTCCATGAGGTTGCAAAGAGTCGGACATGACTGAGCAACTAAACAGCAACAGGAGCAAGCCTTTAATAATATATTTTAGCAGTAGGAAGGTATATTTGGTAAAAATGTCTATGTAGTATTTTTAAAATAGTGTTCGTATATGCAACTAAGGATATGCAACAATCAGCTATTTTTTGCTAATTTTAGACTACACAATAACTATTTAAAGTGTATACTTGATTTCTAAGATCTTTTTGCAGGCAATTAATAAGCTTTTACACTCTATGAAACTGTGTATTTTAGAATCCTGAGAGGTATGTATAGAAATATATCTTATTCCTGTTCAAAAGAGGGTATTACATAATGGTAACAACCATTTTCTGTGACGTTAAAGCTAAAACATATCACTTATAGCTTTTAGTTTCTTCCATTTATGTTTTCCCTGTATAGTTGTGCTTCAGTTTTCGGTTAATGATGAATGATTCTTGGAAAGCACAACACTGGAATATATAACAGCTGCTGTCAATCTATATGATAACTCTTCTTTGAAGAATCCACAAAGAAATATTTCTTATATTCCTTAATTATCAAAAGTTTAAATATGTAAAATACTATGTATTATTTTAATTATATAATGCATACTGATCACTGGTTATTAATATGTTAATTTGAGTGAGAAAAAATGGAAACAGAACTTTTGAAGGAGAAAATAAAAGGACATACTGAAGAATATGCCTGAGGTTTACACTCTTAAAACTTTCAAATATACAATATAGTATTAATTGTAGCTGCCATGCTGTACATTGCACCCTTTTGTTTATTTATTTTAAAACTGAAAGTTTGTACCTGTTGACTCCCTACACCCATTCTGCCCACTTCCCACCCTTCATTCAGCTCTGGCAATCAGTATGTTCTCTGTACCTATGAGCTTGGGTTTTATCTTGTTTTACTTTCCGATGCCACATATAAGTGAGGTTATATAATATTTGTTTTTTTCTATCTGACTTAACTTCAAACCTAGCACAATGCCCTCAAGGTTCATGCATGTTGTCAACAGTGGCAAGATTTCCTTCTTTTCGAGTAGCTGAATGATATGCCTGTGTATATGCATGTATGTATGTGTATATCACATTTTCTTTATCCATTCACTTACATTTTTCTATAAATTGGCTATTGTAAGTAATGCCGCAGTGAACATGGAGGTGCACATACCTTTTTGAGTTAGTGCTGTTATTTTCTTTGGATGAATACCCAAAAGTGGAATTGCTGAATCATAGGTATTTTCCATTTCTAGAGGAAACTCCATATTCTTTTTCATATTGACTGCACCAGTTTGTTTTCTTATCTGCAGTGCATAAAATTTCCTTTTCTCCACACTCTCACCAACACTTACCATTTCCTGTGTGTTTTTTTTTTTTAAATGAAAGCTATTCTGGCTAAGTGTGAGGTGTTATATCAAAGTGGTTTTGCTTTCCATTTCTGTGATGATTAGTGATATTTAGCATTATTTCATGTAGTATGTTGTTTTTCTGTATGTCTTTTTTGGGAGGATTTCTATTAAGAGCCTTTGTCTATATTTCAGTGAATTTTTTTTTATATAGAGTTGTATGAGTTTTCAATATATTTTGGATATTAAACTCTAATTATGATTTGCAAATGTTTTCTACTGTTCAGTAAATTGCTTCTTCATTTTGTTGATAATTGTCCTTTCATTTTGTTGATGATTTCCTTTCCTTGCCGAGGCCTTTTAGTTTGATTTAGTCCATTTGTTGATTTTAGCTTTTCTTGCCTTTGTATTTGATGTCAGATCTAAAAAAGTCATCCTCAAGACCAGTGTCAAGATTATCAATTATGTTTTCTTGTAGGAATTTCATGGTTTCAGATCCTACATTTAAATCTTTAATCCATTTTGAGTCAGATTTCATGTGCAGTGTAAGGTAGTGGTCCAGGTTCATTCTCTTCCGTGTACAGTTTCCCAACACAATTTATTGAAGAAACTCTCCTTTCCCCATTGGATAGTCTTAGTTTTTGGTCATAAATTAATTGACCATGTATGTGTGGGTTTGTTTTTGGACTGTCTCTTCTGTTCCACTTATCTCTGTGTCTGTATTTATGCCAATATTATATTCAGAGTTAGTTAATATAACTTTGTAGTAGAGGTTGAAGTCAGGGAGTGTGATGCCTCCAGCATTGTTCTTCTTTATGATGATGATTTTGGCTATTCATGGACTTTCCTGTTTGTACAAACTTTAGGATTGTTTGTCTAATTCTGTATAAACTGTCATTGTAATTTTGATAAGGATTGAATTGAATCTGTAGACTGTTTTGGGTAGTATAAACATTTTGATAATATAAATTCTTCCAGCCCCTGAGCAGAGGCTCTCATTCAAATTATTTGTGTTGTCTTCAATTTCTCTTATCAGTGTTTTACAGTTTTTAGTGTTGTATTTTTCACTCTCCTTGCTCAAACTTATTCCTAGGTATTTTATTCTTTTTGCTATAAGTGTAAATGGAATTGTCTTCTTAATCTCTTTCTGACAGTTTGTTATTAGTGTATAAAAACACAACACATTTTAACACATTATTGACCAGAGATATATTAATAAGTCTTTTATTATCTGAACATTATTGAATGGAGATGTTATAATATTCACTTACATAACAAATCACTGGTCACAGGTTTCAGCAAAACTCCCCTGGTCAGTAATGTGTTAATATATTGATTTTTTTATCCTGAGACTTCATCAAATTCATTTATTAGTTTCAACCATGTTTTGGTAGATTCATTAGGGCTTTCTGTATATAATACCATGTCATCCAAAAATGGTGACAGTTTTACATTGTTTCCAGTTTAGATGTATTTTATTTATTTTCTTTCCTAATTGCTCTGACTAGGATTTCCAGTACTGTGTTGAATAAAAGTGACAAGAGTGGTCATCCTCATCTTGTTTCTTATCTTAGAGGAAAAGCTTAAAACTTTTAACTCATGAGTATAGTGTTAGCTGTAGGCTTGTCAAATGGCCTTTATTATGTTGATGTACATTCTCATATACTATTTTATAAAGAGTTTTCCTCATAAATGGATGTTAAATTTGTCAAATGCTCTTTTGGGGATTTATTGAGATGATTCGTAAGATTTTTAGTCTTCATTTTGACTATATGATTCTTATTCTTCAGTTTGTTAATGTGATGTATCACATTGATTTATAGACTTTGAACCATCCTTGCATCCATGGAATAAATTCCACACTTTCATGGTGTATGATCCTTTTTATGTACCATTAAATGTATCATCAGTATGTCATTATTGCTAGTATTTTTTGGAGGGTTTTTGCATTTGTGTTCCTCAGGAATGTTGGCTTGTAATTTTCCTCTCTGGTAGTTGTCCGTGTCTGGTTTTGGTAGGAGAGCAGTATTAGCCTCATAAAATGAATTTGGGAGTGTTCCCTTTACTAATATTTTTAGAAGAGTTTGAAAATGATTCATGTTAGTTCTTTGAATGTTTGGTAGAATTCACTAGTGAAACCATGTGAAGGACTTTTGTTCCTTCAGAGAGTGCTAATTAGTGATTCAGTTTCCTTACTAGCAGTCAGTCTATTTAGATTTTCTTCTTTATTGTGTTTCAGTGTTGGAAGATTTTGTATTTCTAAGGATTTATCCATTTTTTTAGGTTGTCCAGTTCATTGGTGTATAGTAGTTCAGAGTAACATGATTGTTTGTATTTCTGTGGTATCAGTGTAACATCATTTCTTTCTAATGTTGTTTATCTTTTTAATCTTTTAATTAATGATTAATCTTATTAATCTTTTAATCTTTTTATCTTGATTGATCTAGCTAAATGTTTATAAATTTTTTCTTTTCAAAGAACAAACTCTGAGTTTTATGGATCTTTTATACTGTTCTTTTAGTTTACATTTTTGCTTTAATATCTGTTATTCTCTTCCTTCTAACATTTTGCTTTGTCCTTCTTGCAGTCCTTGAGGTGTAAATTTAGGTTGTTCATTTGATATTTTTCTTGTTTCTAAAGGGAACCATTTAGGCTAAGAATGTTCCTCTTACGATTGTTTTTTCTGCATATACATTTCGTAGGTTGTATTTCAATGTTTATTTGTATCAAGATACTTTTTATCATGATTTTAATTTCTTTATAGATCCAAATAGTTGTTTAATCTGTGCATATTATGAAGTTTTTAACTTTTCTGTAATTGATTTCTAGTTTTATACTATTGTGGTTTGTAAAGATGCTTTGTAAATGATTTCAGTATTTTAAAATTTAAGACTTTTTATATGATCTGGGAAGCAACAATAAGGACCTAACATAAGCAGAAGAGATTAAGAAGAGGTGGCAAGAATACACAGAAGAAATATACAAAAATGGTATTCATGACCCAGATAACCTCGATATTGTGGTCACTACCTAGAATCAGATATTCTGGAATGTGAATTCAAATGGGCCTTAGGAAGCATCACTACGAACAAAGCTAGAGGAGTTGATGGAATTCACAGCTGAGCTATTTTAAATCCTAAGAGATGATGCTGTTAAAATGCTATACTTAGTATGTCAGCAAATTTGAAAAACTGAGCAGTTTTAATTCTAATCCCAAAGAAGGGCAATGCTAAAGAATCTACAAACAAATGTACAGCTATGCTCATTTCGCACGTTAGTGAGGTTATGCTCAAAATCCTTCAAGCTAGGCTTCAGCATCTATGAACTGAGAACTTGAGATGTACATGCGAGGTTTCAGTGAAGCTGAAGAACCAGATATCAAATTGCTAACATTCATCGTCCAGAAGAACATGTACTTCTGCTTCATACCTAGACAGTATATTACAAAGCAGAGATATCACTTGGCCAACAAAAGTCCGTGTAATCAAAACTTTTCTCTTTAGAGTAGTTATGTGGATGTGAGTTCTTATTGTTGAGTCTAAGTTGTGTCTGACTCTTCAGCCCATGGGCTGCATCACTCCAGGCTTTCCTGTTCTTCAGTATCTCCTGGAGTTTGCCCAGCTCATGTCCATTGACTCAGTGATGCTATCCAACCATCTCATCCTCTGTCATCCCTTCTCCTCCTACCCTTAGTTTCTCCAAGCATCGGGGTCTTTTTCAATGAGTTGGCTCTCTGCCTCAGGTGGCCAGAGTATTGAAGCTTCAGCTTCAGCATCAGTCCTTCCAAAGAATATTCAGGGTTGATTTCCTTTAAAATTGATTGGTTTGATTGCTTGCAATCCAAGGGACTCTGAAGAGTTTTCTTCAGCACCACAATTTGAAAACATCAATTTTTCAATGCTGAGCCTTCTTTATGGTCCAACTCTTGCATCCGTAAATGACTAGTGAAAAAACTGTAGCTTTGACGAGACTGACCTTTGTCGGTAAAGTAATGTCTCTACTTTTTAATATGCTGTCTAGGTTGTTCATAGCTTTTCTTCCAAGGAACAAGCATCTTTTATTTTCATAGCTACAGTCACCATCTGCAGTGATTTTGGAGCCCAAGAAAATAAAGTCTCACTGTTTACATTGGTTCCCCATCTATTTGCCATAAAGCGATGGGGCTGAATTCCATAATCTTGGTTTTTTGAATGTTAAGTTTTAAAAGCTTTTTCATGCTTCTCTTTCGCTTTCATCAAGAGGCTCTTTAGTTCCTCTTTGCTTTCTGCCATGAGGATGGTGTCATCTACATATCTGAGGTTATTGATATCTCTCCCAGCAGTCTTTGATTCTAACTTGTGCTTCATCGAGCCCGGCATTTCTCATGATGTACTCTGCTTTAAGTTAAATAAGCAAGTTTCAATATACAGCCATGATGTACTAATTTTCCAATTTGGAATCAGTTCATTGTTCTATGTCTGGTTCTAACTGGTGCTTCTTGATCTGCATGCAGATTTCTCAGGAGGCAGGTAAGGTGGTCTGGTATTCCCATCTCTAAGAATTTCCCATGGTTTGTTGTGATCCACACAGTCAAAGGCTTTAATAGCATAGTCAATGAAGGACAAGCAGATTTTTTTTTCTGGAATGTTCTTGCTGTTTCAGTGGATGTTGGAAATTTGATCTCTGATTCCTCTCTGCCTTTTCTAGATCCAGCTTGAACATGTGCAGGTGCTTGCCCATTCAGGTTCATTTTAGTTCACTGATTCCTGAAATGTCGATATTCACTCTTGCCATCTTCTGTTTGACCACTTCCTGCTTACCTTGATTCATGGACCTAACATTGCGGTTTCTATGTAATATTGCCCTTTACAGCACCAGACTTTTACTACCAACACCAGTCACCTCCACAGCCGGGCATTGTTTTTGCTTTGGCCCAGCCTCCACATTCTCTCTGGAGCTCTTTCTCCAGTCTTCTCCAGTAGTGTATTGGGCACCTACCAATCTGGGGAGTTCATCTTTCAGTGTCCTCCAAGAGGACTTAGGCCACACGTGGTGCCTCCCACGTGTTCTGCAGCCAGAGCCGCCGTCCCTGCGGCAGGCCACTGATGGCCCGTGCCTCCACAGGAGACACTGCAACACTCAGAGGCAGGTCTGGCTCAGTCTCTGTGGGGTCCTGGGTCCTGGTGTGTACACGGTTTTGAGTCCTCCAAGCATCTCTGATGGGCATGGGTTTGATTCTAAACATGATGTCTCCCTTCCTACCATCTTGTTGGGGCTTCCCTTTGCCCTTGGATGTGGGGTATGTTATTTTTGGTGGGATCCAGCATTCTCCTGTCAATTGGTGGTTCAGTGGTTAGTTGCAGGTTTGGAGTTCTCACAGGAAAAGATATGCGCACGTCCTTCTACTCTGCCTCTTGTTGAAGGTGGGGCTAATAACGCTTATATGTGCAGTGACTGTCTGGGCTTGTATGGACCCCAGGTCCTGCTTTCCAGCCCCACTGGCTTCATGAGGCCAGGAGGCGCTAGGGCGCAAATTGTCCTCAGACCTCGGCCACCCCTGGCTTACACAGTTAGTGTTTACTTTTTACAGCGTAGCATAGGTAATGTTTACCTTTTATTCTCTCTAGTCTCTAGCCAGCTAACAAGTGGAGTCCTTGATTCTTTGTTAAGAAGAACTGTTATATAAATTATAACCTGATGGGATAAGGAAATAAAGTCTTTACAGGATAAATATGATGATAATGGCATTCCAACGATGGCAAGAATTTCATAAGGCAAGTTTGAATTGAACATGAAACAGTAGAGTCTTTCAAACTGGTATTCACAAACACAGTAAGTTTACAGCTCAGAGCATCATTTATAGAATAAACTGTTTAAATGTTTACTTGAAATCATGTTAGAGTACTTATATTGACAATCCTTCTTTAACTCTTACCTGATCTGAAGTTTGATTATTCTTAGTAACATAATGAGGGGCTTCCCTGATAGATCAGTTGGTAAAGATTCTTGGGTCAGGAAGATCTGCTGGAGAAGGGATAGGCTTCCCACTCCAGTATTCTTGGGTTCCCTTGTGGCTCAGCTCGTAAGGAATCCATGTGCGGTGTGGGAGACCTGGGTTTAGTCCCTGGGTTGGGAAGATCTGCTGGAAAAGGGAAAGGCTCCAACTCCAGTATTCTGGCCTGGAGAATTCCATGGACTGTATAGTCCATGGGGTCGCAAAGAGTCAGACACGACCGAGCAATTTTCACTTTCTTTCAATAGCAATCAATTTGGATTAGATTGAATTGGATATGGTTTATTTACATCTAAAATGATAAATTTTCGGCTCAAGAAATGCCAATAGTAGTTCAGATATTTACTATTAACAATAATAATTTAAAATATCTACTTAGAAGAGACTAAATATAAAGCCAAAGTCAGGTTGACAGTGTATGAAAACATCTAGGCAAAGTAGTGCTTTAGTTTAATTCATCTACATATATTGTTTTGCAAGTTATATTGTATTGATAGTTATGCACCTATAGAAGGGAGAATAACAGTACACATTGCTGTGCATGGATGAGGAGGAAAAAATAAAACTGCAGCTATGTAATGAAGACAGGAAGGTAACTCACAGAAATTATAAGATTGAAAAGGGAGTAAGATGTTACTCAAAATAAGTGGAAGTCAAGGGCAAAATGAAATGAAGTTTTATAAATAATAAGAGAACTGCTTAGTTTAAAATATCAATAAGAAAAAGAAACAGTAACACTTTTTGTTAATAAAAATATCTTGGTCATAAAATATTAGCTCCATACTTTAAGTGTTCAAAGAAGTGATGTAAAAGGAATTACTGACACACCCAGTAGGGCTCTGAGCCGTCCTGTGTAGTGAGGGGACATTTGGAAATTAGCTTTGACCTCTGGTTGGCAATGACTGCCTCAGCTCAAGAGAAGTCAACCCATGGACCAAATTAAAGTGAAGACCTAGATGAGGAGAAAGAAAGTCACATAAAGCCCCGGGAATCGGAGGGAATCACTCCACGCTTCTCCATGCCCCTCTCTTTAAGAGCTTCCCCAGCCATCTCTGCTGGTTACCTTTGGACACTGGGGAAGCTTTGACCCCAGGCCCCGCGTTTACTGCCTCCCTGATACTTAAAATAAGTTACTCATACTTGATAGAAACCAGCATCACTTTCTCTTGTTAAAACCATTATCAGGTTTTATCTTGTTTTTTCATCTGTAAGGACAAGGGATCAGATACAGGGAGCGCTGATTAAAAAGATAGGTGGCTTCTTGGAAAGAGCTCAACTGCAATCCAGCTGTAGACAGATCCCTGTTGCTTCTTTCCTGGTGGGGTGGCAAAGGGGCACTGGGGTTGTCTGAGTGAAACCACACCGTGTGCCAGAATTCTAGATTCTCACCCTGGGCACAGTCTGTCAGAAGTATTCAAAGAGTATGCACCTAAACTTCAGACCTGAATGTGGTTTTCTGCTTGAGTTTATGAATCAGGACTTCTCTGTTCTCCTCATTAGAACAGTGCTCAGTATCACTCCACAAGAAAACTCAACTATTGAATGTGCTAAAGACCTGGTTCTTCTACCAAGCTTCTTAAGGCCTGGCCCTTTCTACTGACCCATATATTCCTGGGCCGAGTGTTTGTCATGTACTGTCGAGTTTGCAAGAGTATGATGACTGCATTATTCATTTTTAGGCCTCTTTATAACAATATAAAATTTAAAAAGTGCTTTATTGCATGCATGCTCACACACACATAAGCATTCACATTTAAAAAAAAATGGTTAGAAGATGAACACCCATGTAGCCACTACACCAGGTCAAGAAATAAAATTCTGCCTGTACCCCTCTCTCTCTCTCTGGACATAAACACTTTTCTGACTTTTATACCAATAACTTCCTCTCTTGAAATAGTTTTAACACGTATGTTTGTGTTTCTAAAGAATTTATTATAGTTTAGTTTTATCTGGTTCTGAAATTTTTGTAAGTAAAATCCTGTAAGTATTCTTTAGTGTCTTGCTTTGCTCTGCTCAATGTTTTGTCATTGATGTGATTTCATCACACTATTGAGTAAAGTTGTACTTCATCCTGTATTTGTTGTTGGAAGACACTGATTTGTTTGTGTAGTTTAAATATTTTTATTTATTTATATTATATATATATATATATTTGTTTTCAATATAAATGTGTTTTCTTGTTTGCTTTGTAAAATATTCCTGCTTTCTAGCATTTTTCTGTAGCTCTGTTTTATTCTTATATGTACATTATCCTTAGTATAACTCAGAAAGAAATTGAAAAAAATAGGCAATAAAAGCCCACCTTTGTGTTAAATTTTCCTTCTTGACAGTCACCTTCATCCTTCTGAAAGAGATAGCTTTCTGTGAGGATAGAATGGTAAAGTTCCTTGAAGTGCAAGGAGCATCTTTGAGCTTAGGATCCTTTGATTTCCTTTCTAAAGTCCAGTGTGACTTTACCCACCTGATACTGAATCCTCATCAGAGTTGCCTTTCTGTTCATGTCTCTGCAGACCTCAGTTCTGATTTCACTGATGGCCAGCCGGGTTGTCTCTGGACTTGGCCTGCACTCTGTCATTCCCCATAAATCTGTACCATCTTGAAGGAAGTTTTCCATGTACATTCTGCAGCCTGTTCCATATTCCTGTAATCTTACTCTCATTACTCTCAAAATTTTTAGATTCTTCTTGAAAAATGATTTTACTTTTCCCCTCTCTTTTTCTTTTCTTTTCCTCCCTAATAGAGGACAGAATAATACAGGCAAACTGATTTTAGGGTACAGGACTTGGATAATATGGGGAGAGATCTTATGTATCCCAAAGCTTACCAAGTCCTTAAGGGCTGCCCCAGGCATGCCCCATCACTTACTTGGGGAGGGCCCACTTCCTTCTGCTCAGTGGCCTTGTTATCTTGACCTGGGTTATTCATGGGCAACAGAGCCCTTAGTCAATGTGTAAGAACCTGCTCATCAGAGTCTATAAGCCAAGTCATTGAAGCCGACAGAACAAGGCTTTTTCAAAGTTTTATTAAGTTGGAGCTCATTTTGGTTTTTTTTATTTTAAAAAATATGATTCCTGCCATCTACCCATTAGTCCGGAAAATTTACTTCACTACATAGCATATGTTTCAAGATTGCATTATCTTTTGGTGCTTTGTACATTTACTGCTGTAAGTCTTTATTTGAAACTAATGTTTATAATGAGTATCCCTGTAAAAATTTATTTAAAACTAACTTTTCTTTATACCATATCTGGAAAGCATTAGAGGACCTGTCAAAATAGGAGTCTTATTTTGTATATCTTTTCATAAAGTAATAATGTATGTCTCATTAGATACACAATGGTATGAGTTAGATTTGTATCAATTTAATTGGTTTCTTAATTTCATGTTGTCTGGAGATTTTTAAACAGAAACATCGACATCATTATGATTCTCAAAACATTGAATTCATTTTCAGAATTCTTCTCCAGAGCTTAAAATTCATTACTGATCATTATAAATATACACACATTTAAAAAATTTATTTATAAAACCATCACTTGGATTTTTTTTCCTATTTTTTTTTTTTTAGTTGAAGGCTAATTGCTTTCAGTATTGTAGTGGTTTTTGCCATACATTGACATGAATCAGCCATGGATTTACATGTGTTCCCCATCCTGATCCCCCCTCCCACCTCCCTCCCCATTCCATCCCTCTGGGTCATCCCAGTGTACCAGTCCTGAGCACTTGTCTCATGCATCCAACCTGGACTGGTGATTTGTTTCACACTTGATAGTATACTTGTTTCGATGATGTTCTATCAGATCATCCCACCCTTGCCTTCTCCCACAGAGTCCCAAAGTCTGTTCTGTATATCTGTGTCTCTTTTTCTGTCATGCATATAGGGTTATCATTACCATCATTCTAAATTCCATATATATGTGTTAGTATACTGTATTGGTGTTTATCTTTCTGGCTTATTTCATTCTGTATAATGGGCTCCAGTTTCATTCATCTCATTAGAACTGATTCACATGAATTCTTTTTTAATGGCTGAGTAATATTCCATGGTGTATATGTACCACAGCTTTCTCATCCATTCGTCTGCTGATGGGCAACTAGGTTGCTTCCATGTCCTGGCTATTATAAACAGTGCTGCAATAAACATTGGGGTGCACCTGTCTCTTTCAGATCTGGTTTCCTCGATGTGTATGCCCAGAAGTGGTATTGCTGGGTCATATGGCAGTTCTATTTCCAGTTTTTTTAAGGAATCTCCACACTGTTCTCCATAGTGGCTGTCCTAGTTTGCATTCCCACCAACAGTGTAAGAGGGTTCCCTTTTCTCTACACCCTTTCAAGCATTTATTGCTTATAGACTTTTGGATAGCAGCCATTCTGACTGGCGTGTAATGGTACCTCATTGTGGTTTTGATTTGCATTTCTCTGATAATAAGTGATGTAGAGCATCTTTTCATGTGTTTGTTAGCCATCTGTATGTCTTATTTGGAGAAATGTCTCTTTAGATCTTTGGCTCATTTTTTGATTGGGTCATTTATTTTTCTGGAATTGAGCTGCAGGAGTTGCTTGTATATATTTGAGATTAATCCTTTGTCTGTTTCTTCATTTGCTATTATTTTCTCCCATTCTGAAGGCTGTCTTTTCACCTTGCTTATAGTTTCCTTTGTTGTGCAAAAGCTTTTAAGTTTCATTAGGTCCCATTTGTTTATTTTTGTTTTTATTTCCAATATTCTGGGAGGTGGGTCATAGAAGATCCTGCTGTGATTTATGTTGGAGAATGTTTTGCCTATGTTCTCCTCTAGGAGTTTTATAGTTTCTGATCTTACATTTAGGTCTTTAATTCATTTTGAGTTAATTTTTGTGTATGGTGTTAGAGAGTGTTCTAGTGTCATTCTTTTACAAGTGGTTGACCAGTTTTCCCAGCACCACTTGTTAAAGAGGTTGTCTTTTTTCCATTGTATATTCTTGCCTCCTTTGTCAAAGATAAGGTGTCCATAGGTTCATGGATTTATCTCTGGGCTTTCTATTCTGTTCCATTGATCTATATTTCTGTCTTTGTGCCAGTACCATACTGTCTTGATGACTGTGGCTTTGTAGTATAGTCTGAAGTCAGGCAGGTTGATTCCTCCAGTTCCATTCTTCTTTCTCAGGATTGCTTTGGCTATTCGAGGTTTTTTGTATTTCCCTACAAATTGTGAAATTATTTGTTCTACTTCTGTGAAGAATACCATGGGTAGCTTGATAGGGATTGCATTGAATCTATAGATTGCTTTGGGTTATATGCTCATTTTCACAATATTGATTCTTCCAATCCATGAACATGGTATATTTCTCCATCTATTTGTGTCCTCTTTGATTTTTCATCAGTATTTTATAGTTTTTTATGTATAGGTCTTTTGTTTCTTTAGGTAGATATACTCCTCTAAGTATTTTATTCTTTTTGTTGCAATGGTGAATGGTATAGTTTCCTTAATTTCTCTTCTTGTTTTCTCATTGTTAATATATAGGAATGCAAGGGATTTCTGTGTGTTAATTTTATATCCTGCAGCTTTACTATATTCATTGATTAGCTCTAGTAATTTTCTGATAGTCTTTAGGGTTTTCTATGTAGAAGTTCATGTCATCTGCAAACAGTGAGAGTTTTGCTTCTTCTTTTCCTGTCTGGATTCCTTTTACTTCTTTTTCTGCTCTGATTCCTGTGGCCAAAACTTCCAAAACTATGTTGAATAGTAGTGGTGAGAGTGGGCACCCTTGTCTTGTTCCTGATTTTAGGGTAAATGCTTTCAATTTTTCACCATTGAGGATAATGTTTGCTGTGGGTTTGTCATATATAGCTTTTATTATGTTGAGGTATGTTCCTTCTATTCCTGCTTTCTGGAGAGTTTTTATCTTAAATGGATGTTGAATTTTGTCAAAGGCTTTTTCTGCATCTATTGACATAATCATATGGTGTTTATCTTTCAATTTGTTAATGTGGTGTATTACATTGATTTGCAGATATTAAAGAGTCCTTGCATTCCTGGGATAAAGCCCACTTGGTCATGATGTGTGATCTTTTTAATATGTTGTTGGATTCTGTTTGCTAGAATTTTGTCAAGGATTTTTGCATCTATGTTCATCAGTGATATTGGCCTGTAGTTTTCTTTTTTTGTGGCATCTTTGTCTTTTATACCATTATTTTTTATGTTTTTCTGATGTGTATTATAAGAATTTTGTTTTATTACATAATTTTAATGTTTATGATCTTTTTTCAGTAGATACAGTCTAAGTTTACATGTTCCCATACTGTTGGATGTTTAACTATTTAAAAATACAATTCCAGTGTACATATAGAGGATTTCATTCATTCACACTATTTAAATATTATGATCCAATTTAATAGGTATAAGATGATACTTTTAATTTGGTTATTTTGCAATATAGAACATTTTTGTATGTAAATATTTCTCGTTTCCACTTCTGTATGAAATAATTATTCATATTTTTTGCACTTAATCTTTTGGGTACTGAATACGGTTTTATGTTTTTTTTAAGTATTTTTGGTTTAAAATATTATTAATAACATTATTAAAATAATGGTTTAAGTATTTTTGACTAGCACCATTAACTTTTTTTTTTTTTACCATTAACTCTTTTATGTCATTTTTGATAGTTTTTTTCTTGCAATATTTTTTCACTTTTTTCCTACTTAATGTTTTGATAAGGTACTTTCA
This sequence comes from Muntiacus reevesi, assembly GCF_963930625.1. Taxonomy (NCBI): domain Eukaryota; kingdom Metazoa; phylum Chordata; class Mammalia; order Artiodactyla; family Cervidae; genus Muntiacus; species Muntiacus reevesi. Next base: position 16,523,223 of record NC_089267.1, read on the forward strand.
ACTTCTTACATAAGTGATTTTTTGTCTTAATCACTTTATGGCTCAAAATTAAAACAAAAAATCATTACCTGACCAGAATGTTAATGAATGTTAGTATTATTTTTAGGTATTATTCCTAGGATTAAAAAATTACCAGTTAATCTGCTTTTAATGTAATATGCTGTAATATGATGACTGATTATTGATCACTCAAGATCTTTCTATCCAAAGTTTTCCTCTCTTTGCCCTTTTATTCCACCATGAGTACATTAAACTATGATGAGGGAAATATTTTTAAGTGATGGTTTAGAACTGGAAATTGGCTGGTAGCTTTCCTTTGTTAAAAATACCCAACAACTTCCGTAGGAAATAAGGGCCTTTTTTTTTTTAACTGTGTTTAGAAGAATAGCTAGGAGAGATAAGAAAGCCTTCCTCAGCGATCAATGCAAAGAAATAGAGGAAAATAACATAATGGGAAAGACTAGAGATCTCTTCAAGAAAATTAGAGATATCAAGGGAACATTTCAAACAAAGATTGGTTCGATAAAGGACAGAAATGGTATGGACCTAACAGAAGCAGAGGATATTAAGAAAACGTGGCAAGAATACACAGAAGACCTGTACAAAAAAAGATCTTCACGAGCCAGAAAATCACAATGGTGTGATCACTCACCTAGAGTCAGACATTCTGGAATGTGAAGTCAACTGGGCCTTAGAAAGCATCACTACGAAACGAACAAAGCTAGTGGACGTGATGGAATACCAGTTAAGCTATTTCAAATCCTGAAAGATGATATTGTGAGAGTGCGGCACTCAATATGCCAGCACATTTGGAAAACTCAGCAGTGGTCACAGGACAGGAAAAGGTCAGTTTTCATTCCAATCCCTAAGAAAGGCAATCCCAAAGAATGCTCAAACTACTGCACAATTGCACTCATCTCACACGCTAGTAAAGTAATGCTCAAAATTCTCCAAGCCAGGCTTCAGCAATACGTGAACCAAGAACTTCCAGATGTTCAAGTTGGTTTTAGAAAAGGCAGAGGAACCAGAGATCAAATGGCCAACATTCGCTGGATCATCAAAAAATCAAGAGATTTCCAGAAAAACATCTATTTCTGCTTTATTGACTACGCCAAAGCCTTCAACTGTGTGGATCACAATAAACTGTGGAAAACTCTGAAAGAGATGGGAATACCAGACCACCTGACCTGCCTCTTGAGAAATCTGTATGCAAGTCAGGAAGCAACAGTTAGAACTGGACATGGAACAACAGACTGGTTCCAAATAGGAAAAGGAGTACATCAAGGCTGTATACCGTCAGCCTGCTTACTTAACTTATATGGAGAGTACATCATGAGAAACACTGGGCTGGAAGAAGCACAAGCTGGAATCAAGATTGCTGGGAGAAATATCAATAACCTCAGATATGCAGATGACACCACCCTTATGGCAGAGAGTGAAGAGGAACTGAAAAGCCTTTTGATGAAAATGAAAGAGGACAGTGAAAAAAGTTGGCTTAAAGCTCAACATTCAGAAAACTAAGATCATGGCATTTGGTCCCATCACCTCATGGGAAATAGATGGGGAGACAGTGGAAACGGTGTCAGACTTTATTTTTTGGGGCTTCAAAAGCACTGTGGATGGGGACTGCAGCCATGAAATTAAAGACACTTACTCCTTGGGAGGAAAGTTATGACCAACCTAGATAGCATATTAAAAAGCAGAGACATTACTTTGCCAATAAAGGTTCATCTGGTCAAGGCTATGGTTTTTCCAGTAATCATGTATGGATGTGAGAGTTGGACTGTGAAGAAAGCTGAACACCGAAGAATTGATGCTTTTGAACTGTGGTGTTGGAGAAGACTCTTGAGAGTCCCTTGGACTGCAAGGAGATCCAACCAGTCCATCCTGAAGGAGATCAGTCCTGGGTGTTCATTGGAAGGACTGATGCTGAAGCTGAAACTCCAGTACTTTGGCCACCTCATGCAAAGAGTTGACTCATTGGAAAAGACCCTGATGCTGGGAGGGGTTGGGGCAGGAGGAGAAGTGGCTGACAGATGATTAGGTGGCTGGATGGCATCACTGACTCGATGGGCATGAGCTTGAGTAAACTCCGGGAGTTAGTGATAGACGGGGAGGCCTGGAGTGCTGCGATTCATGGGGTCGTACAGAGTCGGACACGACTGAACGACTGAACTGAACTGAACGGAATGCTTACAAGATATATCTTGGTGTTGGTTTCAGTATGTTGATTTTGAAGAAATCTTTCTCTTTCCTGTATCTCAGTGCTCCCTAACCTTTTTGGCACCAGGGATCAGTTTTATGGAAGACAGTCTTTCCACAGACTGGGGTTTGGGATGGATTCAGGATGATTTAAGTGCATTATATTTCAGTTCAGTTCAGTTCAGTCACTCAGTCATTTCTGACTCTTTGCGACCCCATGAACCACAGCACGCCAGGTCTCCCTGTCCATCACCAACTCCCAGAGTTTACACAAAATCATGTCCCTTGAGTCGGTGATGCCATCCAACCATCTCATCCTCTGTTATCCCCTTCTCCCCCTGCCCTCAATCTTTCCCAGCATCAGGGTCTTTTCAAATGAGTCAGCTCTTCACATCAGGCGGCCAAAGTATTGGAGTTTCAGCTTGAACATCAGTCCTTCCAATGAACACCCAGGACTGATATCCTTTAGGATGGTCTAGTTTCATCTCCTTGAAGTCCAAGGGACGCTCAAGAGTCTTCTCCAACACCACAGTTCACAAGCATCAACTTTTCGGCACTCAGCTTTCTTCACAGTCCAACTCTCACATCCATACAGGATTACTAGAAAAACCACAGCCTTGACTAGACAGACCTTTGTTGACAAAGTAATGTCTCTGCTTTTTAATATGATGTCTAGGTTGGTCATAATTTTCTTTCCAAGGAGTAAGTGTCTTTTAATTTCATGGCTGCAATCACCATCTGCAGTGATTTTTGAGCCCCCAAAAGTAAAGTCAACCACTGTTTCCCCATCTATTTACCATGAAGTGATGGGACCAGATGCCATGATCTTAGTTTTCTGAATGTTGAGCTTTAAGCCAACTTTTTCACTCTCCTCTTTCACTTTCATCAAGAGGCTCTTTAATTCTTCTTCACTTTCTGCCATAAGGGTGGTGTCATCTGCATATCTGAGGTTATTGATATTTCTCCCAGCAGTCTTCATTCCATCTTGTGCTTCTTCCAGCCCACCATTTCTCATGATATACTCTGCATATAAGTTAAATAAGCACAGTGAATATATGCAACCTTGATGTACTCCTTTTCCTATTTGGAACCAGTCTGTTCCATGTCCAGTTCTAACTGTTGCTTCCTAACCTGCATATCAGTTTCTCAAGAGGCAGATCAGATGGTCTGGTATTCCCATCCCTCTCAGAATTTTCCACAGTTTATTGTGACCCACACAGTCAAAGGCTTTGGCATAGTCAAGAGAACAGAAATAGATGTTTTTCTGGAACTCTCTTGCTTTTTTGATGATCCAGTGGATTTTGGTAATTTGATCTCTGGTTCCTCTGCCTTTTCTAAAACCAACTTGAACATCTGGTAGTTCACAGTTCATGCATTGCTGAAGCCTGGCTTGGAGAATTTCGAGCATTACTTTACTATCGTGTGAGATGAGTGCAGTTGTGCGGTAGTTTGAGCATTCCTTGGCATTACCTTTCTTTGGGATTGGAATGAAAACTGACTTTTTTCAGTCCTGTGGCCACTGCTGAGTTTTCCAAATTTGCTGACATATTGAGTGCCGCACTTTCACAGCATCATCTTTTAAGATTTGAAATTGCTCAACTGGTATTCCATCACATCCATTAGTTTTGTTCGTAGTGATGCTTCCTATGGCCCAGTTGACTTCACATTCCAGAATGTTTGGCTCTAGGTGAGTGATCACACTATCGTGATTATGTGGGTCATGAAGATCTTTTTTGTACAGTTCTGTGTATTCTTGCCTCCTCTTCTTAATATCTTCTGTTTCTGTTGGATATATATAATTTGTGTCCTTTATTGAACCCATTTTTGCATGAAATGTTCCCTTGGAATCTCTAATTTTCTTAAAGAGATCTCTAGTCTTTCCCATTCTTTTGTTTTCCTCTATTTCCTTGCACTGATTGCTGAGGAGGGCTTTCTTATCTCTCCTTGCTATTCTTTGGAACTCTGCATTCAAATGGGTATATCTTTCCTTTTCTCCTTTCCTTTTTGATTCTCTTCTTTCACAGCTGTTTGTAAGGCCTCCTCAGACAGTCATTTTGCTTTTTTGCTTTTCTTTTTCTTGGGGATGGTCTTGATCCCTGTCTCCCATACAATGTCATGAACCTCTGTCCATAGTTCATCAGGCACTCTATCAGATCTAGTCCCTTAAATCTATTTTCCACTTCCACTGTATAGTCATAAGGGATTTGATTTAGGTCATACCTGAATGGTCTAGTTGTTTTCCCCACTTTCTTCAATTTAATTCTGAGTTTGGCAATGAGGAGTTCATGATCTGAGCCACAGTCCTCTCCCGGTCTTGTTTTTGCTGACTGTATAGAGCTTCTCCATCTTTGGCTGCAAAGAATATAATCAGTCTGATTTCGATGTTGACCTTCCAGTGACATCCATGTGCAGTCTTCTCTTGTGTTGTTGCAAGAGGGTGTTTGCTATGAGCAGTGCATTCTCTTGGCAAAACTTTATTAGCCTTTGCCCTGCTTCATTCTGTTCTCCAAGGCCAGATTTGCCTATTGCTCCAAGTGTTTCTTGACTCCCTGCTTTCACATTCCAGTCCCCTATAGTGTATTGTGCACTTTATTTCTATTACTATTGTGTTGTAATATGTAATGAAATACTTTTGCAATTCACCATCATGCCGAATCAGTGGCAGTCCTGAGCTCGTTTTCCTGCAGGTAGATGGTCCCATCTTGGGGGATGGGAGACAGTGACAGCTGCTCCCCTGCACTAGGGTCACCGCCTCAGTTCTGCCTCAGGTCATCAGGCATTAGACTCTTGTAAAGAGTGTACTATCTGGATGCCTCCCATGTATAGTTCACAGTAGAGTTTGCACCTCTAAGAGAATTTAAGCCACTGCTGATTTGTCAGGAGGTGGAACTAACGTGAGTAATAGGAAGTGGCTGTAAATACAGTGAAGCCTTGCTTGCACCCCTGCTCACATTACACTGTGTGGCCTGGTTCCTAACAGGCCATAGCCTGGTACTGGTCTATGGCCCCGGGGTTGGGGACCCCTTCTGTATCTGATCTTTTGTTTGTTTTAGAAAGCTTCTCGCAGGATTTCTTTACTTTGAGCTGTGAGGATTTATTCTGATTCATTTGTTCTGTTTTCTTCTTTGAGAATGGTTTATCTAACTGTATGTACCTGCTTTTCTTACTGTCTCTTCTTCATTTATCTCCTCCATGAACTGGTTAAGTTTGAGTTTGCTCTTCAAATGCACTTTCTAAGAGCCTAAACCTTATTTACTTTTCCCCTATTTTATCCCTTTTCTCACTATGCACTTTGTAGTTTTACTAACATACCTAATAAATGTCAAAATCAGGATAAGGTTTCTTTTGATGCAGATTAAAATGAATATAAACGTATGTCTAAAAACTGCTTTAAAATAAATAGACATAAAAAAGGGAAACAGACCTCTTCCAAATACCAGAGAAAAAGAGACTCTTGAGACCATTTTCCTTTTGAAGTGTCCAAATTTCAGGGGTCCCTTTAGTATGGTTCTGTAAGTGTTGTTTTCTAGGTATTTTGAAGGTAATACACCAGAGACAGTGACTTTAATTGTTGCTGTTGAGGAATTATGTTACCAGTCTAGGTGTTCTTTTCTGTTGATACGATTATGCTTCCGTTATCTATAAATTCTTGTTCCTTATACCTCGAGAATGTTTTTCCTTTATATTTTCCTATATTGTTTCTTCTCTAGGTTTCTCTCTTTAAAAAAATCAAAACTATATAAACATATGTTCTGGGTTTTTTTTCTTCCATTTTATTTTCTCTATCTCTTAACCTGTATTCTTGTCGTAAACATCCTAGAGGCTTCCCTGGTGGCTCAGTGGTTAAAACTCTGTGCAGCCACTGCAGGGCGCGTGGGTTCACTGTCTGGTCAGGGAACCACGATCCTGCGTGCCATGTAGTACAGCCTGAAAACAAACCCTTATATTTTCGATGATTTCTGTATGTCCATTCCCAGCTTACCTACTTTCTCCTTTAGCTGTGACTAATCTGATTCTCACCTTCACTCTGTTTTTAATTTTTTGTATTTTATTTCTCAGTTCCAGTTGCTTTTTTTTTTTTGAACATCGTCTTTTTATTCCCAGTTACTTTTTTTTTCCATTTATTTTTATTAGTGGGAAGCTAATTACTTTACAGTATTGTAGCGGTTTCCTTATCCATTCGTCTGCTGATGGGCATCTAGGTTGCTTCCATGTCCTGGCTATTATAAACAGTGCTGCGATGAACATTGGGGTGCACGTCTCTTTCAGATCTGGTTTCCTCGATGTGTATGCCCAGAAGTGGGATTGCTGGGTCATATGGCAGTTCTATTTCCAGTTTTTAAGGAATCTCCACACTGTTCTCCATAGCGGCTGTACTAGTTTGCATTCCCACCAACAGTGTAAGAAGGTTCCCTTTTCTCCACACCCTCTCCAGCATTTATTGCTTGTAGACTTTTGGATAGCAGCCATCCTGACTGGTGTGTACCTCATTGTGGTTTTGATTTGCATTTCTCTGATAATGAGTGATGTTGAGCATCTTTTCATGTGTTTGTTAGCCATCTGTATGTCTTCTTTGGAGAAATGTCTGTTTAGTTCTTTGGCCCATTTTTTGATTGGGTCATTTTTTGATTGGGTCATTTTTTTTTTTTTCTCTGAAATTGAGCTGCAGGAGTTGCTTGTATATTTTTGAGATTAATCCTTTGTCTGTTGCTTCATTTGCTATTATTTTCTCCCATTCTGAAGGCTGTCTTTTCACCTTGCTTATAGTTTCCTTTGTTGTGCAAAAACTTTTAAGTTTCATTAGGTCCCATTTGTTTATTTTTGTTTTTATTTCCAATATTCTGGGAGGTGGGTCATAGAGGATCCTGCTGTGATTTATGTCGGAGGGTGTTTTGCCTATGTTCTCCTCTAGGAGATTTATAGTTTCTGGTCTTACATTTAGATCTTTAATCCATTTTGATTTTATTTTTGTGTATAGTGTTAGGATGTGTTCTAGTTTCATTCTTTTACAAGTGGTTGACCAGTTTTCCCAGCACCACTTGTTAAAGAGGTTGTCTTTTTGTATATCCTTGCCTCCTTTGTCAAAGATAAGGTGTCCAAAGGTTCATGGATTTATTGCTGGGCTTTCTGTTCTGTTCCATTGATCTATATTTCTGTCTTTGTGCCAGTACCGTACTATTTTGATGAGTGTGACTTTGTAGTATAGTCTGGAGTCAGGTAGGTTGATTCCTCCAGTTCCATTCTTCTTTCTCAAGATTGCTTTGGCTATTCGAGGTTTTTTGTATTTCCATACGAATTGTGAAATTGTTTATTCTAGTTCTGTGAAAAATACCTCTGGTAGCTTGATAGGGATTGCATTGAATCTATACCACCCTGAACGCACCTGATCTCGTCACTATTCCTAGTTACTTTATAGCTTATATTTGATAGTTAATTTCTGAAGTCTTCAGAGATCCAAATTTGTTGTTATTACTGTTTAATGGATGATGGCTTATTTTCAAGTTTATTTGGTCAGTTTTATTAATAGCCCGTGTTTATCTGAATTTAATCTGAGGGTATCTTGAAGAACTAAATTGAAATTGTTTTCCTTGAGAGTAGTCTTATAATTGTTTCCCTGGTGAATTCTACCAAACATTTAAAGAAGAATTGATGCCAGTCTATCTCAAAGTCTTTCATTTAATTGAAGAAGATGGAACACCCTCAAACTCATTATATGAGGCCACCATTGCCCTAATACTACAACCAGATATGGACAGCATAGAAAAAGAAACTACAGGCCAATATCCCTGATAATCGTATGTGTAAAAGTTGTCAACAGAATATTACCAAAATTAGTTCAACAGCACATTAGAAAAATCATATGCTGTGATACAGTGGGATTTATCCTCGGGATGCAAGCATGGTCAACATGTGCAAATTTAATAAATGTGATACATCGTTTAGTAGAACTAAAAATAAAAATCATATGATTACCTCGCTAGATGCTACAAAAGCATGTGACAGAATATATTCTTTCATGATAAAGACTCTCAATAAATTGCATATAGAAGGAACATACCTCAATGTAATAAAGGTCACATGTGAGAAGCCCACAGCCAACATCAGCAGTGAAAAGTTGAAAACATTTCTTCTAAAACTAAGCAATTAGACAAAAAAAGAAATAAAAGGCATCCTAATCATAAAAGAAAAATAATTGTTCTCCATTTGCAGATGATGCATCTTATATATAAAAAATCCCCAAGACTCTACCAAAACAGAGTTAGAATTTATCAGTGAATTCAGTAAAGTTACATGATATAAACAGACAGAAATCATTTGTATTCCTATACAGACAATGCAGTACCTGAAAAAAGAAAGTGCTATTCCCGAAAGCATCAGAAACAATAAAATACTATAGAATAAATGTGAACCAAAAAGTAAAAGATCTGTACATGAGAACTATAAGACTTTGATGAAAGAAACTGAAAATACAAATAAATTGAAAAATAATCCAAATGCATGAATCAGGAAAAGTAATACTTTTAAAATGCCCATTCTGCCCAAAGCCATTTTTAGATTAAATGAAATCCCTATTAAAATTCTAGTAGCATATTTCTCAAAAATAGAAAATACAATCCTCAAATCCATAGGGAATCACAAAAGACCTCAAATAGCCAAAGCAGTTCTGAGAAAGAACAAATCTAGAGGCATCATTTTCAAAGCTGCATTGATTCATGCAACGTGGTGTTCATATGAAAGTAGGCACATAGTCCAATGGAGCAGAATATAGAGATAAAATAAACCCCCATATATATGGTCAACTAGTATTTGACAATGGACAGGGACCCTCAATAGGGAAAGGATAGTCTCTTCAACAAATTGTGTTGGGAAAAATGGATAACTACATGCAGAAAACTGAAATTAGACCCATAATTTACACCAAATCACAAGCAACAAAGGCAAAATTCAACAAGTAGGACTACATCAAACTAAAATGTCTCTGCACAGCAAATGAAAAAAAAATCAGCAAAATGAAAAGGCAACCTACAGAATGGGAGAAAATTTTAAAAAACTACACAACTCAATAGAAAAGTAAAAACACTGATTAAAAAATGGGCAGAGGAACTGAACAGACTTTTTTTCCCAAAGAAAGCATACATACGGCCAGCAGGTACTTGGAAAGATGCTCAACATCACAAATCATCAGGGAAATGCAAAACAGAAACCACAAGGAGATATCACCTCACACATAAGATATGACACTTAAGACAGCTGTCATTACAAAAAATAAAGATAAGAAATAGTAAGTGTTGGTAAGGATGTAGAAAAAAAGGGAATCCTGGTGCACTGTTGGTGGAAATGTAAACTACATGGTCAGTATGGAAAACAGTTTGGAGGTTCCTCAAAAAATTAAAAACAGAACTATCATGTGATCCATTAATTTCACTTCTGAGCACACATCCAAAAGAAAATGGAATCAGGGTCTTGAAGAGATGTTTGTGTTCCTATGTTCATTGGCACCAATATTCATAAAGGCCAAGATGAAGAAGGAAACACCTAAGGTTCTGCCTACAGGTAAATGGGTAAAGATGATGTGGTATATGTACATACAATGGAATATTATTCAGTCATAAGAAAGAAGGAACTCCTGCCGTTTTTTGACAACATGGTTGGACCCAGAGGGCATTATGCTAAGTGAAATAAGTCAGAGAAAAACAAATGTCATATGATATCACTTATAAGTGGATCCTTTAAAAGCTGAAGTCATAGAAACAGAGAGTAGAATGGCGTTTACCAAGTTATATGAGGAGAGAACTTGGGAGATGTTGGTCAAAGGATACATGCTTCCAGCCATTAGTTAAACAAGTTCTGGGGATCTAATGTGCAGCATAGTGATTATAGTTAATCATATTGTATTATATGCTTGAAAGATGCTGAGAGAGTGTTTTTTTGGCTGCACCATGCTGCTTATGGGATCTTAGTTCCCAAATCAGGGACCAAGGATCAAGCTTATAACCCCTGCAGTGCAAGTGTGGAGTCTTAACCGCTGGATCTCCAGGGAATTCCCTAAGAGAGTTGATCTTAATTTCTCAATACAAAAAGAAAAAAGAAATGGTGATTATGTGAGATGATGGAGGTGTTTACTAACCCTACCGTAGTAATCATTTCACAGTATGCAAGTGCATCAAATAATCAAACTGTACATCTTAAGTGTTTTTATGTTTGCATCTTCTAGTTGCCAGAGGAAATAGCTGTTCTCAGTTTGCTGTTCATGGGATACTCAGTAGTATAATTTTAAAATACAGATCCCATGTAAACATAGTTGACTTTGCACATTCTTACAGGTGACTATTACTAGTCTACCACTAGTATTGTTATTACTGATTTGGAAGATTGTCTTGCCAGTAGATGTTCTCCAGACCACCTTTCCTTGGTACTTAAGCCCTGTGAACTTAACCTAGGGAATCGCAGGCTTTCCCACCTGTTAGAAGGGCCCAGGCATTAGTTGAGAATTCTGTGCTATCAGTACTTGACAGGTTTGCTGACAGGCATCCCCACCTTACCCATTTCTAAAAGATAATTCTGATTTTGTCTTATTGTTCTGAATTTCCTCTTTTTCTTTTGGCTTCTGAGGATCTCTCTTTTCCTCTTAAGAATTCAACAATGTATTAAAATATATTGCTTTATATAGTGTTAAGATGCATTACCAAAGACTAGAAATAAGGCAAATGATTGGCTGATCATCTCAGTGACATACTAGGGCCTTATCTAACAGGCTAATCACCCAAGGATAATTGAAATGTCTGGGAATGTACTTCATCAGAGCCCTGACTCTGCAAAACTCCATATTAACACATAGATTGTTATCTAGTATAGATGCAAATGATTTCTTTTACAGCTGGACTGGTAAGCCGTGCGAGGCATAGCTGTTTGCATTAAGGCATATATGCATAAAACCTTTCAAAGCTTTAAAAAAAGAAGACAAAACAATTAGCCTGGAGGTTAGGATAGGGGTTTGTCCTGTAAGATATTAACCAGTTTTATATCTAATCAGCAGTCATATTACAGTATTCTTTCTTTAAAGCCAAATGCTCACTTTCTCAAATGTTCTCTACCCTCATTAATGATACAAATACACCAGTGACATGTTCGCTTCAAAATGTTTTTGAGAAGAATCCTTTCACATTAGAATCAAACCGGATTGCATTTTGAAAGCTTTTAAGCTTATCTTGCCAACTGTAAGCAGAAGTAAATACTGAAGCAAAAGTAATCTTATTTTCTTCTTCATTGAATCCAAGTGACAATGGGGACTAGCTCAGTCACTAGCACATGACTACACTCAGTCATTATTTGCTATGAAGAATGAATACATGTGTAACCATTTACTTTTGACTATTAGAACTTAAATTTATTTAAAAAAATAGTTTTTTATTGTGCCCTGTTCTTTAGAGTCCAGGCACTTTCATAAATATTCTCCTACCTCATAGGGAATCTTAAAATAGGGAATCTTATTTAAAAAGATCATTTTAGGACTTTCCTTGCAGTCCAGTGTTAAAATACTCCACACTTCCAGTGCAGGGGGTACAAGTTCAATCCTTGGCTGAGGAATCAGAATCCCGCATGTTGTTCAGTGCAGCCATAAAGACAAGAAAAGAATCACAGCATTTTAGGTAATTAATTGTAACCATAACTTTTATTCTAAACTGTACAGCATATTTATTTTTTGTAATATATATTTTTCCATTTGAGTGAGAACCTTTCAAAATTGTTTACTGTGACTTACTTTAACTGAGTTTGGATTTTTTACCTTCACTCTTGTCACATTGGATTTCTAAGACCTCTGTAAAACAACTTCTGTTCCACAGCACAGGTCTACACTGCTCAGACCCTGGAGAGCTAGGGCGGTGGCAAGGCCCTTCATATGTTTTATAAGTCTTGATTAGTTCCAGAGGTCAATTCCCTGGACATTTCTAACTCTAAATTGCTTGACTACTAGGTCACCTCCATCCTGATAATCCAGATTTATATTAATAGCTACAGTTTGTATGGCTGAATATTGGCTTGTTTTGAAATTTTTATAGATGTGCTTGTAACATTTATGGGAATAGGGTTATCATACCTGTTTATTTTCCTATAATTCCTAGAGCAACATTATATATGTATGTATGTATATATACATATAACAAATTCTATATATATATATGTATGTCTATGTATTTGTTCTAAACAGACTTTGGTTTCTTGCTTTATATAATTACTGCATATTATCTCTAGAAAAATAGGAAAATAAAGGGGTGAAGTTTTCCAAATTTGCTGACATTTTGAGTGCAGCACTTAACAGCATCATTGTTGGAATTTGACATAACTCAGCTGGAATTCCATCACCTCCACTCGCTTTGTTCATAGTAATGCTTCCTAAGGCCCACGTGACTGCACGCTCCTGGATGTCTGGCTGTAGGTGCATGACCACACCATTGTGGTTATCTGGGTCATTAATAGCTTTTTTTGTACAGTTCTGTGTATTCTTGCCACCTCTTCTTAATCTCTTCTGCTTGTTAGGTTCTTGCCGTTTTTGTCCTTTATTGTGCCCATTTTTGCATGAAATGTTTCCTTGGTATCTCCTGATACCACCTGATGCCACCTGATGTGAAAAGCCAGTTCATTGGAAAAGACCCTGCTGCTGGAAGAGACTGAAGGCAGAAGGAGAAGCAGATGACAGAGGATGAGATGGTTGGTTGGCATCATTGACTCCGTGGACATGAGTTTGAGCAAGCTCTGGGAGATAGTGAAGGACAGGAAAGCCTGGCGTGCTGCAGTCCATGGGGTCACAGAGAGTCAGACACAACTTTGCTACTGAACAATGCAAACAGCACAAGGTGAAGTATCATGTTCCATGCTTCAGGGAGGAGGAAAGGGTTCATTCTCCACCATCTGTACCTGTGCATTCGGGTCTTTTTACCTCACAGTTCAGCTTGCTTCCAGCTTTGGTCCGTTAACAAAAGTTGGTGGTGCACAGGAAAGCAGTGGTCTCCTTAATTCAGTGTGGTAATCACATTCGTATGAAAATGTGCAAGCGATTGAACATTCTGCGTGAATGCTCTTGGGGTCTTTCACATTCATTATGTCTATGTGGTAGCTTTAGGCATACAGTGGTTAATAGCACAAGAGAATTCTGGTTCTTAGGATACATACCTAACTTTGAACAAATTTCTCTCTCTCAACTGAGACCCTCTTATTTCGATTAAGATTATACCTCCTAGGGTTGTTTTGAAGATTAAATGATGTATAAACACTAAGCGTTGTACATAAAGCAACATAAAAGCTTAATAAATTGTAGGGTAGTTTTACTGGTATTATTTTCTGTTACTCTGTTACTGTGTTATTCTGTAAGGTTTATTACTGGCAGCAACAATAAAAGGCATTCAGGTTTTTAAAAACTCTGAATTTAGTACTAGACTCTGCCACTCACCATGTCGTCTTAACATTTCTGAGTCTTAATTGCTTTATTTTTCAAATACTGTTAAAAATGGGGAATGCCACTATCAATGTTACTGGGTTCTTGGATAGAGTATCCCAACTCTTTTGTCAAAATTCCGAGGCAAATTAGAAGAATTTTCTAAGAAGCATATTCTTTTAAGAATATGCTTAGAAGAAACCAGCATAGTTCTTGTTCTGATAGACGTTTTTAGTTGGTTTAACTTAGTTTCCTTCATTATTAGGGTTATTCAAATAGATATCATGGAAGTAGAAGGCATGGTTCTGCAACCTAATGCATATGCAGGGCAATCCTTCCATACAACCAATCTCTGCCACTTGTTCGGTTATTCAATGATAATTATATACCTTTGATCTCAAACTGTTTTCTTCAGAATTTGTTTCACAGAATTCAGTTGTGAACATGCTAGTACCCACCCATTGGCTGTTATTCTTTCGTGAAGTGTCATAGGGTGTGCCTCTTATTAGCAGTGTGTGTACATTTTTAAAAACATGTCAGCGACTCAAGGATACAAACCAGCTGATTAAATGAGAAGGCAGATGATTTCCGCAGCCCCCTCAGATCATTTTGAGCATGTAAAAATGCCATGTTTTTTTTTTATTATTATTTACTTTTGACTTCCATTCAAATGTCACACAGTCCCCAATGATAGGGAAATGAAAGTTCATTCAGTTAATCTGCTGCCGTTGAGAAGTTGGTCATAAATAAGCAAGATCCACTCTGCATATAGGCAGATGGCTGTCCTAAAGTTTATAGGGTAGGGCCCCAGAGCTTTCCAAATTTCTCAGTCACATTGGCTTGAACAAAATGACAAAGTCTAACTGAAACTATGGCCTGTCCCATGTCCAAGTCTACAGAAGAAATCTAGGAAATATAATGAATTTTTTGAAGGTGCCACTGTTCCCTTTGGGGGGTGCTTTTGGATTTTTCTGGACATTAATTGTCCTTAGCTGCATCCTGGATAAGTTCTTAGCATGTTAAAACAAGATATGTTCAGTATCTATGATTGCAGTTCTTGTTTTCAGCAGGCTAGAAATTTAAATAAACATAACTTCATATATATCCGTATTAAATTTCACTTAGTTAGGACTAGTGATTATAGCTTAGGGAGTTCATTTTTATTTATTATTATTATCATTTTGCTTTACTTTTTTTATCTTGCTACCATAGCACCAGCTCTCTTGCCTAGTATTACATGGTTTAAATTTTAATTTGCAGTATTTTGTTGAAATTATTAATTAAAAATATTACTAAAGGGTCAGATGGTGTAGCATGTTAGAGGAGGCCCTGCAGTTACGATACAGTCATACAGTTCATATGCAGTTCATTCACCCAGCCTGAAACTCGTGTGGCCCCTATTGTATCCACAAGAAATCCTAAAGGCTTGCTCAGAGCCTTTGTTGAAATCAGTGCATTTTATGTCTGGGCCTTCTTTTGATTGCATATAGCAACTCTATCTTAATAGGATAGGAGTTAAGGTAGTATCAGTTCAGTTCAGTCACTCAGTCATGTCCAACTCTTTGCAACCCCATGGACTGCAGCACGCCAGTCTTCTCTGTCCAACACCAGCTCCCAGAGCATGCTTATATCAGGGTGGTATACTTGATATTTATTAATTGATGTGCTTTCCTCCTGGACTCTGTATGCTTCTCTTAGTTGTCAAAAATGTTCTGCATAGTAATGTCCTAGAATTGTCCCAGCATCCACATATATATTATTCTATGAGTTGAGACATCTACTTTCATATTTTTTTGAAACCCATGTATCACTTGCTCATTTCTATTCCATTAGGGCCTTTTTCTGACTTCTCAGCAGTTATCATGAATATATTATCAATTAACCTTCAAATGTTTTGTATACTTTAGGATAAAATTCATTAAACATTGACTTTAGTTCAATCAGTTCCATTCTCACAGTATTTTTGCATCCCATCTGCAGTTTTGCAAAGTACTTAACATCTTCTCTACCCTAGTAACCACTGAATTTGAACTTCTAATTCTGTTTCATATTATCTCCTATTTTTATTATTATTTATTATCTCCAAATTGAAGATCATCCCTTTGAATGGAAAAAATGGAAAGTATGATAAATACATGATTTTTTGTCATCTGTTAGCTCTGTACCACCATTTTTTCACAGTGAAACTGCCTCTTCTTTGTCCTCATTGCTCTAACCCTAATCAGATAATTGCCTGCCTTTTGATTTTTTTTAGAAGCCTCGCTTTATTTTGAAGCTCCGTGACACATGCAGTACTCGAGTGTCGTCACGTGGTTGGGCTTGGCCCTTCTGCCTGTTTGCCCAGCAGTCACCTGACCCGTATCTGTGTGCCCAGCTCTCCCTCAAGCCCTGGGCTCCCAGCGCTCCTATGGCAAGGATTTGAGGAGCCCTGGATAATTCCATTTCAGTCAGTCGTGTCTGTAGAACTGATAACCTCACATTCCAGTTCAGTAAACACATGTCGGGCCTTGCCTCTTTCTGGCAGGCATGGGAACTGAGTCCTGTCTCACTTCCCTCTGCTTGGTTCCCTGTGTTGTCAGCCTTCCCTGTTTCTTAGTTTATCCTCAGAACTGAGCCCCTGCAATCTACAGCTGGATCACAGTTCTTCAAACCATGACCTCTCCTGAGATCCTCCTTTCATGTGTTGAACTTGCTTGCCAGAGTGCCTGTTACTTCTTGCTGTTCTTCTGACAAGGTCTGAACTTATCTACTATTACTGTCTTTTTTAAACACACTTCATTGGTCTTATAAGCCTCACTCACCTCCCACCCTGACCAGTGTTATCAAAGCTAGGTCTCCCCTTTGCAAACTTGTCAAGCTCTAGCTTGTAGATTTTCACTTAGTGGTACCTCTGAGGTTTCCAGAATTTTGTTGATAGACTATGCACAGTCTTTAGAGCAAAAATCCTACTATGATGGAGGCTTATGTGGAAGTTTCTGGTAAAGGGGTGGGATGTACCTCTGTCAGACATATGTGCACACCTCTGGCCAAAAATAGAGCTTGACCTTGGTGTTCTTGGCCATAGCTTGTTTCTCCTGACATCACCCTTCCCTGCCCTCTTTTTTGTGTTTTGTAAACTGAGTACTCCTCTTAGGAGATAGACACCTCTGAGAGTGTCTTACCACTGTAATCACAAAGAGATGAAGTTCCCTGGGATCTCAAGCCAAAGAAGCAGGTCCTGTGTGCCTTTCTCCAGCCTGCTCCTTCTTTGGCCCATCCGTCGGGAACCCAGTCATGCCTGCACTTCTCCTCGAGAGAAGTAATGGGATAGAAGAGATGTTAGGGCTTCATCAAGCTGCAACTGGGATCTTTTTAAGGCATTTTGATACTTCCATTTTTTTTTAATTATTAGGGTATAGTTGATTTACACTGTGCATTAGCTTCAGGTGCACAAAGTGAATCAGTTATGCATATACATATGTCCACCTTTTTAAGATTGTTTTCCCCATATAGGCCATTGCACAGCATGGAGTAGCATTCCATGTGGTATGGCTTAGAAGGTAAAGAATTTGCCTGCAATGCAGGAGACCCAGGTTCCACCTCTGTCTCAGAAAGATCCCCTGGAGAAGGGAATGGGAACCCACTGCAGTATTCTTGCTTGGGGAATCACCATGGACAGAGGAGCCTGGTGGGCTACAGTCCATGGGGTCTCAAAGAGTCAGACACGACTAAACACAGTATACACAGTATATAGTAGGTCGTTATTAATGATCTATTTTATATATAGTAGTGTGTTCACGTCAATCCTAATCTTCCAATTTGTTCCCCCCGCCCTTCCCTCTTGGGAACTATAAGTTTGTTTTGTCTATCTGTGACTCTGTGTTGTAGATAAATTCTTATATACTTCCATTTTGTTATCTTTTCTTGATGTTTAAAATAGCTAGCATTCGTTGGGCATTACTGTGTGCCAAGCACTGTTACAAGTCCTATGTATTAGCTCATCTATTTTTCAAACCAAGCCTATGAAATTGTAACTCTTCTTAACCTCCTTTTACAGATGAGAAAACTGAGGGAAAGAGAAGTGTGGTTACTTCGCAGTGGTCACATAGGGAACAGTTTGCAGAGTTACGTTTTGAACAGGAGTCTGGATCCAGACTCTGAACTCTAAATGACTAGATGATCTCACCTCTCTGAGGTGGAAATTGTAGTAGTAAGAGTTATAAGTGTCATATAGTAGTTACAGCAGTAGAGAGAAACAAGCTACGCTAAGTTATAGAAGCATCCTGAGAGGCTCTGTGATGGGAATTTTAGAGAACATACAGGTGATTACAGAATCCATAGTGTGTCCCAAATGTTCATGAAAATGGTACATAGTTATATCACTTTAATGATGATAATTTTAGTACATATTTTATTTACAATCTTTAATGGCTGATTTTTTTTAAGGAAAAAGGAAATCAAAGAAGATGTATGTAATTTTCTTTTACTTCCCACCCACAATTCTTAAGTTTGTTGATTTATCTCATTTACTCTTGGAGGAATGTATTGATAATTCAGTTGTTTCTAATCCAAGGTTCTTGCACATGTTTAAGAAAAAATACATACTCAAAAAAGTTATATATTAAATACATACTTAAAAAGTGATTGCGTCTAAAATGAAATTAAAATAATTTACTTGTATTAGCATAAAAATAACAAAATAATAAATTTTCAAGAAAAGTACAAGATATCTTTGCTTAAAAACACAAAATATTAAGAAATTAAGGAAAACAAAAGAAATTAAAGAGAACATATTTCATGTTCATGCATTATATTATTAAGATGGGAAGTCCACAGTTATTTGTAATGTTATGTTCCCTGTAAAGGGTCATTTTTCTCTGATTGCTCTCAAGTTTGTCTCTTTATCCACAGTTTTCAGGATTTGGCCCTGATATGCCTAGGCTTTTTTTTTAAATACTAACTGCTTGAAGTTAATGAGATTCTTGAATGTGTACATTTAATGTACATTTAATCTGTCTTTCACCAGATTCAGAGTTTTCAGCTGTTGTTTCTTCAAACATCTTCTGCCTGTTCGGCCCCTTTATTCCTTCTGAATCCGCTTACAATGGAGCTGTGTATATTGTCTCACGTGCCCCTAGATGCTGTTCATTCTTCAAGTTGCATAAATTCTACTGACCTGTATTCCAGTATATCAACTCTTTACTCATTCATCTTCATTGTCCTCCTGAGCTCATCCACCTTGAGTTTTTATGTCACATATTCTTGAATCTTCACTTGGTTCTTTTTAATATGTTCTCTTTTTCTACTGAATCTGTAGCTTTTGGGTTAGTACTAGCATTTAAGCCCAGTTTTAATACTTGTCTTAAAATCCCTTCTTGTAAAACATACCCACAGAATCAGTCCTGCTGCTGTTTTTGCCCTGATGGAGGCAGCATAGAGACAGAAGTCTCCAAAACTGCTGGTCTCAAATGATAGAGATTTATCATCAGGAATCTCCTGATTCAGGAAGAATGCTTCCAGCTGTTCCAGAATCCTGCTATACCTTCTAGGAAACTATCATCATTCAAAAGGGATGCCCTACAACCTGCCTTTCTCCTCAAGTATTAATAATTCTCCACGATGTCTAAAATAAGATGTACTAATTACAAACATTTAAATTATATCCAGAACCATATCTGAAGGAGAGTATTAGCCTTTTTAGTGCTTGAAGAATATTTGAGTGGTGATTCCAGTCTATCAGCTGTGGACCACTCCTCTGAATTATTCAACATTCATATACTCCATTTTCCCATATTTGAACTTCCCTCAAATCTCAATAGCAACAGCACTGTGTTATGAAAAGATAATGTACCAGCTCTGTGGAAACAAAAATCTGTAGACCTCTCTTCAAAAGGAAGGATTCAAAGTTTTGGTCCTTTCATGTGATGTGATGTGATGTGGTGTGATGATAATCATCCCCATGCTAGTTCAGACACAATTCTAGTTTGAGACTTTGTAATTCATGGACTAAATTATGAAATACATGCACACAGTCACACGCACACACACACACACGTGCACACAAGCACAGAGTAAGAAAAAAGTAACCCATCGTGGCCTTAAGTTCTACAGCTGGTTATGAGTCTATGATTTGTATTGACTTTCTTTTCTACTGCCAATCACATTCCCCTTCGTCCTCAGCCAGAACCTTAGTTGATTTATACAGTTTCATCTCTGAAGGGTCTGACCTCATGAAGCTGGCTGTAGTATTCTGTTTACTTCTGCTGCTCGGGTGTGTCAGTCCTACAGGGCAGTTCCTGGCTTCCACGTATAATCTTCCCTGCTCCATCACATTGTAAATCCCAGGTATAATCTTCCCTGCTCCATCACATTCTAAATCCCAGGTATAATCTCCTCTGCTCCATCACATTGTAAATCCCAGGTATAATCTTCCCTGCTCCATCACATTGTAAATCCCAGGTACAATCTTCCCTGCTCCATCACATTGTAAATCCCAGGTATAATCTTCCCTGCTCCATCACATTGTAAATCTCAGGTATGATCTACCCTGCTCCATCACATTGTAAATCTCAGGTATAATCTCCCCTACTCCATCACGTTGTAAATCCCAGGTATAATCTCCCTTGCTCCATCACATTGTAAATCACAGGTATAATCTCCCCTGCTCCATCACATTGTAAATCCCAGGTATAATCTTCCCTGCTCCATCACATTGTAAATCCCAGGTATAGTCTCCCCTGCTCCATCACATTGTAAATCACAGATATAATCTCCCCTGCTCCATCACATTGTAAATCCCAGGTATAATCTTCCCTGCTCCATCACATTGTAAATCCCAGGTATAGTCTTCCCTGCTCCATCACATTGTAAATCCCTGTTTTCCTCCACA
Organism: Muntiacus reevesi; assembly: GCF_963930625.1. Lineage (NCBI taxonomy): Eukaryota > Metazoa > Chordata > Mammalia > Artiodactyla > Cervidae > Muntiacus > Muntiacus reevesi. The sequence continues at coordinate 16,543,727 of NC_089267.1, forward strand.
CTGAAGTCAGCTGCACCAGGAACCTCTCTTTTGCCAATGATGTTGTAGCATGAAGAAATCCACGTAGCCAGGTGGAAACCTCAACTTCCAGTTCATGAAACTACTGCTGGGTCAGTCAGTAGGAAGCATTTTCACTTGCTTATGTAGACCTCTAGGGAGAAATCCAGTGCCACAAGGGTGGGAATAACACTTTGCCCATAAATCATTAGATGTCTCTTGAGAGTTCCCAGCCTCACTTTCATACATTGATTCCTGAACCTGTGCATTCTGGATGTGGGGAAAGGAACATTGTATATTGGTCACTGGTTTAGAGCATGTTTCCTACTATTCAACCTTTTATGAAGTGGTATTCTAGTTGGAACTAACTGCCCAAGGAAACTTTACCCATGCTTTCCGTTCCTGCTTGATCCCTATTTTGATCTATTACAACTACTTAATGATGAAATTGCAGCCATGAAATTAAAAGACGCTTGCTCCTTGGAAAGAAAGTTATGACCAACCTAGACAGCATATTAAAAAGCAGAGACATTACTTTGCCAACAAAGGTTCGTCTAGTCAAGGCTATAGTTTTTCCAGTAGTCATGTATGGATATGAGAGTTGGACTCTAGAGAAAGCTGAACACCGAAGAACTGATGCTTTTGAACTGTGGTGTTGCAGAAGACTCTTGAGAGTCCCCTAGACTGCAAGGAGATCCAACCAGTCCATCCTAAAGGAGATCAGTCCTGGGTGTTCATTGGAAGGACTGATGTTGAAGCTGAAACTCTAGTACTTTGGCCACCTGATCCGGAGAGCTGACTCATTTGAAAATACCCTGATGCTGGGAAAGATTGAGGGCAGAAGGAGAAGGGGACGACAGAGGATGAGATGGTTGGATGGCATCACCGACTCAGTGGACATGGACATGGGTTTGGGTGGACTGTGGGAGTTGGTGATGGACAGGGAGGCCTGGCATGCTGCGGTTCATGGGGTCGCAAAGAGTCAGACACGGCTGAGTGACTGAACTGAACTGAACTGAATGATGGAACATTGCCATGTATGCCTGCCTTTAGCTAACACCCGGTTGAGATGAGCAGCTCTGGGCATACTGTCACTCGGTGTCCACAGTCAGGAACTCATTCAGTCTTTACTGGGGCCAAATAGCATAAGCAAGAAGTTTTTTCTTTTTTTTCTATAAAAGATAAAATTTACTTGTCAAGAAAGGTATGACTTTCTCCCCAAACCTACATGCCCTCGTTTGTGATTATCTGATTAGGGTCACGCCTGCAGAATTCACAGAATATACTGATTAGCTCCAGGAGTATTGGCTCTTATTGGTCATGAGATCCATTCTTGTTCGTCACCTAGAGGAGCAAACTTCTTCCTCAGCTTCTAGAGATCTTTATATGCTCTTCTGGGCCCCTCTTGAAATTCACAGCCTTGTGATTTCTCAATCTGTACATCTAAGTAAAAAAACCAAAGGGATATATGTTGCCTCAGATATCCAGAGGCACATCAAGTATTGTATCTTTTTATTTGTGATGGGAGCTACATCTAAAGCAACATGTTTTGCATTTGGGGAGTGTATTCCAACACTTGTCAGACCCCGAAACTTGCCAAGTGCACCAGGCACCTGAATTTCTGGGGTTCGTTTCCTGAAATGCTTGTGTGTTTACCAGGGCGCTCAGAGCCCTGCCAAATCAGCGTGGTGTCATCCGTCCAGTGCACTGGCATGCTGTCCTTGAACCAGTTCAGTAATCAGAATCCTGTGAACTTAATGATGGCGTGGTGACAGCAAGTTGCTGCAGCCTGGACAGGACAGGAGAGGCACACTGCAGTATCCTAGGTAAATGCAAACTCCCCCAATCAGGACCTGCCTTCCCAGGTGTCAGAGGCAGGGAGCTGCATCTGGAACCGTCATCAGCGCTGTGTAAGTAGAAACACCGCTTGACTAATTTTATAATAATTCACTGGCATTCTCCAAGATCCTTCAATTTCCTGTGCAGGTCAGATAGGCAAATTTATTGGACACGTGGGTAGGCATTTCCACTCCTGGATAATCCAGTACTTCAATGTGGCACTGAGGTCTGCAAATCCTCCAGGTGAATGTATAGATCCAAGCACCTTTGGGAAACCTTAAGCTAATAGGAATGACTCCCTAAGCCAGTGGGTCACCAAAATAGTATCCTGCTGCTTCTACTGAGTTTAAGAACCTGGGGATGAAGGAGTCCTCTGAACCCGCTGCAGGATAAGCCAGAAGCACGCCACCTCTGCCACAGACTGCGCCCTGCTTCTCTTATTCTAAAATGCACTGCTACATCCAGTTCCCAAATGAGTACTCTACCTGGCAGCTCAGATCACATCCCGAATCCTAACTGCAGAGGAATCTGCGAAATTTCTTTCTAGCCCTCCTGTCCCTGAAATGTAGATAAGAGGCGCTATAGAGTAGAAAAGGGTGGTGGAGGCGTTGACAAGCCCTTTTCTGGTTTCCACTGCAGTCACCTCATACGTGATAAAAGCCCAGGCTCCAGTTCAGCCTCTCTCAAAGTTCCCTGCAATTTACAAAAGGGCAAATGTCAATTAAAATGAAAGGAAGAATAGAGACCATTTTATAATAATATTCACAGAATTTTAAATCATCCTAATGGCTATACACTTAGCCTCTGCTCTCATATGGATCTCAGTCACATCGGAGAACAGTCTTACTTCACAGCCATACAGTGGAAAAATGCTTTGTGATGAACTTTTCTTCTCAGCAGTGTCCTCTAAAAGGACTGTATTAACTCTAGACAAATGATTTTATTTCTAGATTTAACATCTCAAGGGTCAATGAATTAAACATAACCTTCAATGCCTTTATATTACTATCCTCCATTGTAACATTTAACACTTAATGGACACTTAGGGGCCTGGTCCTATGTTAATCATTTTTGCTGTCTTAACTTCACATGCAGGACTCTATGTAGGTGCTGCTGTCCAGTCACTATTTTGCAGAAGTGTAAGCTGAGACATAGAAGGTTTAGTAAGTTGTTAGTACAAGTTGATAAGCGTGGAGCTGGAATTTGACTCAGGCAAGTGTTGGGCCCCAAGGTCTGCAGCTTGTCACACCTTCACTTCATCCCCCCTGTGTAAAGTCCATTTTATTGTGAAATTTATCTTCTCTTTAAGCTATCCCGTAAGGATTAGATATTAAGGAAAAATGGTAAGTAAACAACAGCATCATCTGTGAAATACTCAATAGAAGTTTTTCAGAACTTAGCTAAGAGCACTCTTTATTTCAGGTACAAAGAAAAATGTTATAAAAAATGGGACATATAATAAATGGTATTAAAGAGTTGCACAAGGTGGGAGTCTTAGCTACTTATGTTATTAAGAAATAACTGATAAATAACTGTGATTTGCTATGATAATAAATTGATGTGGTTTTAGTTGTAAATTTGGTAAGTTGATTTAGAAAATTATTAGTAACAGCTAGTTATACACATCTGGATTTATAATAGACATTTTTTGAAGTCTATAATCTATTCAGTTTTTTAATGTCACTGATTAGCTTTAAAAGCATATCATTAAAATATCAGTTTGAGAAATATCTACATTAAGTGTCCATCCTAAAGGACAGAGATGGCGTTTCTTGGTGTCATATGGCATTAGTTATTTAGCATTGTCATTTAAATATTTTATATAGAAAAGCAGTGTCTCCCCAATATGATTTTAAGCTCATAGAGTGCAGTGGCAAGGTAGATGCTGTTTTTTGTGTTTTGAGATATTCCTTGAAGCCTCCTTTCTCCCAGATATACTAAAGCAAAGATTTAATGAAATTTGAGGTATGAATTATATGTACCTTAATGTGAATGATAATCAAGTGGCATTTCTCCTAATAGCTATAAGGGATATAGTTTATTGTCTTCCGCTGTCCTTTGAAATTTATTGAATGATAAGTTCTTTTGCTACCTCTAGATGGAAAATCAGAGTCCCGCATGTTTTTCTCCTTGCTCTAAATGACCTCTCTTTTGATTTGTGCAGAATAAACACCCACGCCCGTCCCTCTGCAGCGTGGAGGTGGGCCTCTCCCAAAGACATCTTCAAGCCTTTTCCTCTTTCCTTTTTATCATCTCTACCTCTACAGCTCCATATCTGTATTTAATGGTTAAGGGTCTGAGAGTCTGGTTTTGTCATCCCCTTGATTCATTTTGTATGTAGTCTATCATCTAAACGATATGATCTTTTGGTCCTTCAGCTAAAACTTCCATTTTAGAACCTTGTCACACATTTCAAAATATTAACTGCTATAAAATTTCATTGCTTCTTTCGTGATAATCTATCTACTTCACAGTTTTGCCTGAGACTGACCCAGAATTATGTTGACACTTTCTATGCTCCCCGCAGCAGGGAGCTCAGTAGTAAATCTTAGAAAATACCCATTAAATATATTCTGACCTGACTTGACAGAAAGTAGAAGCCTACTTATCTTGATCTGTAGTTTCAGGTGCAGCGTTATGTCTCACAGAGTCTGGTAACCCTGGGAAGTTGCAGCTTGTTGAGAAGATCTATAATATCTCTGCTTCTGTCAGAAGTAAACAGCTTTGCTGATGATCTGGGTGCCATCGACCAGGTACATACAACTTGAAACTGTAACTTTCTTTTATAGTTAATTAATGCAGCTGTAAACTTGTTTTCCCTTTTCTTCCTCTCTCTTTTTGCCAGGCAGATCTTTTCATCATCACCTTCTTTCTAGTAATACGTGAATATTGTTACTGCCTGCTGAAATTACAGAAAGATATTTTCATAAAATAGTTTTCAAAATAATACCGTTTTATCACCCTTACTGTCATATGTGTGTCAAAGGTGTTACTAGTAATGACAAAGGAGTGGCCTTAAGCCTCTCCAAGCAAGTAGTGTGTTCCTAAAGTGAGAGGAAAGTGAACAAGAGTGGATACTGCGTGGAGAATAACCTCTGACCAATGGTTCTTATTTCTAATTGCTCATGAGACTCATCTGACTGACTTTAAATATCTAGTTGCCAAGGCGTACGGCAATCGAATTAAATGGAGGTCTCTGGAATTAAGACGCAGGTACCGTACGTAGTTCAGTTCAGTCGCTCAGTTGTGTCTGACTCTTTGCGACCCCATGGACTGTAGCACACCAGGCCTCCCTGTCCATCACCACCTCCTGGAGCTTACTGAGACTCATGTTCATCGAGGCGGTGATGCCATCCAATCATCTCATCCTCTGTCCTCCCCTTCTCCCACCTTCAATCTTTCCCAGCATCAGGGTCTTTTCAAATGAGTCAGTTCTTCACATCAGGTAGCCAAAGGATTGGAGTTTCAGCTGCAGCATCAGTCCTTCCAATGAATATTCAGGACTGATTTCCTTTAAGATTGACTGGTTGGATCTCCTTGCAGTCCAAGGGACTTTCAAGAGTCTTCTCCAACACCACAGTTCAAAAGCGTCAATTATTTGGCACTCAGCTTTCTTCATGGTCCAACTCTCACAGCCATACATGACCACTGGAAAAACCATAGCTTTGACTCGACAGACCATTGTCAGGAAAGTAACGTCTCTGCTTTTTAGCATGCTGACACATTACCCTAAGTCCCCTACATGCAAGCGAGTTCCATTCTGAGCACATGTTCGTAAGTCCAGTTTGTTTCTCAGTCCAAAAAAGTTAGCCTAGGTAGCCATCTAACACAATTGGCTTGGCTATACAGTACTGTACAGTAATACATTCATAACACTTTTCACACAGATAATACATACTTAAAAAGCAAACACAAAAAAGTAAAACATTTTAAATCTTATTGAACAATCCTTGAAAAGTACAGTAGTGCCAGCTACTTCACCCCTGCTTTTACACTTGCTTCTGGACACCCTGGGCTTGAAGTAAAGATACCATGCTCTGTATTCAGTGCAGTAGTCTACAATAATGTACACAGAAGCACAGCACCTGTAGAGGGTGCATGCATGTGACAGTGTACACCAGGCATGTGAGCTAACTTACGTCTTTGGACATGCGAACTCGAAGGTTCACATGTAGGGGACTTACTGTATCGATATTGTTAAAGCTTACCAGGTGATTCCATTGTGCAGCCAAGTTTGAAAACGATTCTCTAAGCCCTTTTATCTGTGACTCTTATGTCACTGCTAACAAATGTATATGAGGAACAGAAGTCATTCTCATGTTTTAATGTTGACAGCGACATATTTTCTGTGTTCATTTTGTCAATTCATCTAATATTATTATTGTTTCTATGGTAGAAGTAAGCACAATCAAAGGAAATTAGAGAGAAATGTTTTGGTAAAGAGAAAAAAATTAATATTAAGAAAATTGTGTATATATAATATTAAACACTTAACCAAATTCATACATCTAAGTTCTCTACATTTAATGACAAAATATTGTATAATCTAATTGATTTCGATCAATGACATGGTAAGTCATCTAGTCAGTTTTTCAAGTCACTGTTAAATGGAGAAGTTTTGTAAGAACTCTGTTAGATTTTTTTTTTTTTAATTAGTTGTTACTAATGATCTCAATGAGCAAAAAATCCTTTTGAGAAAGAAATAAGGCATATTTACTAATGTAAAAAAACAGTGTTGTGTTAAAATGCATGGTGCTGTTTGTAGGAGCTTGCAAGACCAAGAAAATGATCAAGGTAGGTTATAGGTCCTTGAAAAGATTGCATGAAAAAGGAACCACTTGAAAATGGATTTGAATTGAAAAACACAGAATATATAATGTCAGGATACTGAGTGTTATTTTTAAAAGGTGTGCCCAGAACTCTGAGGAAACAGGTTGAGCTCGTGGCATTAAAACAGGAATCAATGTGGAAAATTAGTTTGATGGAATCAGATTTGTGTAGAGAATAACAAAGTACAGGAAAAAAAATTATTAACATATTCTCATTAATTTTCGGGCTTCCCTTGCCAAACTACATGAAGTAGTTTTGCTTTTTACCTAGTTTATAGATAAAGAAATCAAACCGTAGAAAAGTTAAGCAGCTTGACCAAGCTTGCAGAAAGAACTTATGCTACAAGCCATGATTCAAACCCAGGCATTCTGATTGTTAAGCAACTTTAAAACAAGAGTAAAAACACAAAAATAAGAGTTAGTTTTTGGCAGATAATATGTCTTAACATGCTTTACATGAATTGTCCCATTCAATTATTTTATTAACCTTTCAAGATATTAGTATTACGGTTTAAAGACAAGGAAACTACTTGTCAGCATTCTTACCAATGGATGACAGAATTTACTCCAGTCAATTTAAGGAGAAAGAAAAGAATGCGTGAAGAGCTATGGAATTGTTGAAGAAAAGCCTAGGTCCTTTCCATAACTTTATTTCCTTAGGCTCCAAAATCACTGTGGACAGTGACTGCAGTCATGAAATTAAAAGATGCTTGCTTCTTGGAAGAAAAGCTATGACAAACCTAGACAGCATATTAAAAAGCAGAGTCATCTCTTTACCAGCAGAAGTCTGTATAGTCAAAGCTGTGGTTTTTCCAGTGGTCTCGTACAGATGTGAGAGTTGGACCATGAAAAAGGCTGAGTGCCAAAGAATCGGTCCTTTCTGACTGTGTTGCTGGAGAAGACTCCTGGAAGTCCCTTAGACAGCAAGGAGATCAAACCAATCAATCCTAAAGGAAATCCACCCTGAATATTCATTGGAAGGATGGATGCTGAAGATCCAATACTTTATTGGCCACCTGATGTGAAAAGCCAACTCACTGGAAAAGACTCTGATGCTGGGAAAGATTGAGGGCAGGAGAAAAAGAGGGCAACAAATGGTTGGATGGCACAGTCAACTCAATGAACATGAGTTTGACCAAGCTCCGGGAGACAGTGAAGGTCATGGAAGCCAGGTGTGCTGCAGTCCATGGGGTTGCAGAGTCAGACACAACTGGGTGACTGAACAACCTCCTCCCACAATCACCGAGCAAAATCTGGTTTCAGAGGAATTGCTGCCTTCACCATCATGATCATGAAGCCTCTTGCTGACTCCAGGAGCTCCTACTATAGACACAGGGTCCATAAAAGAGCCTGAATCTCACTGTGTGATTCAGTTTCAGCTAATACAGTTTTTCTGTGTGCATTTATTTCTAAACTTAACAGCATATTCAGAACCAGAGCAGCAAGGAAATATAGAAAATTTACTTTTATACTTTTCCAGATTTTTTTTTTTACTATAAAAGGGTATATAATGACTAACGATTAGTCAGTTCAAGGTGTCTACTACATACATGTAAGGCTCAGAAATTCAGTAAAACAGTGGTAAGAGATGGAATTAGAGTAGAAGGGAATATAAGGGGCATGAATGTAAGGAAGCCATATATTTGGGACACTCAATGCAATATATCTTCTACAAGCAGCAATAGAAATACTCACTTGTATACAAGAGGTATTGTACAAAGGATTCAGGAAATATTTAATGTGAAGGAGAGAAGACAATCAGTGTAAAAATTAATATTATAAAACTAAGAGGAAAAATGAATGTCACTAAGTAGAATTAGGAAAATGGAAAGAAGTGCTTCTTGGAGAACAGAAAAAGTTTATTTTGTATATATTGAATATGCAGAAACATTGAAGTTGTCAAACATAGAAATGTGAAATTAAAACTTGAGACAAAGAGGGACGTACATAAAAATTAGGGGACTATCACTATATGGCAATCATGGAATCATAGTCAGAAAGAGAACAGGGACTCAGAAAAGTGCTGTGGAGTGGGAGAGTTAGCAAGGAAAAACCAGCTTTATTTTACTATTAGATGTGAGATAAATATTATAAATGTCAATCAGTCTGATTTCATTGTTGACCATTTGGTGATGTCCATGTGTAGAGTTGTCTTTCGGGTTGTTGGAAAAGGGTGTTTGCAATAACCAGCATATTCTTTGACAAAACTCTGGCAGCCTTTGCTCTGCTTCATTTGGTACTCCAAGGCCAAAGTGAAAGTCACTCAGTTTTGTGACTCCTTGTGACCGCATGGACTGTGTAGTCCATGGAGTTCTCCAGGCCGGAATACTGGAGTGGCTAGCCGTTCCCTTCTCCAGGGTGTCTTCCCAACCCAGGGATTAAACCTGAGCTTCCTGCATGACAGGCAGATTCTCTACCAACTGAGCCATCAGGGAAGCCGGAGGTGGCTTGTCTGTTATTCCAAGTATCTGGAGTAGCAAACATGTCTGTTACTCCAGGTATCTCTTGACTTAGTAGTTTTGCATTCGGGTCCCTATGATGAAAAGGACATCTTTTTTCTTGGTGTTTGTTCTAGAAAGTCTCATCGGTCTTCATAGAACTAGTCAGCTTCTGCTTCTTTGGCATTAGTGGTGGGGCCTAGACCTAAAGTACCGTGATGTGGAAGGGAAACGAACCAAGATCATTCTGTCGTTTTTGAGACTGACTTTTGGACTCTTGTTGACTGTAAGGGTGTGTTGCTGATCCTGCTCATGGCCCCAGTTGTCTTGCTGTTCGCACTGTTCGCTGAACCCAGCGTAGGCAAGGTGTGAGTTAAGAGGCTGGACAGAGGCTTGAGGAACCATAGGAGCTGCAGGCATGCTTACTATCCCCTTGCGGGCATGGCAGCCATAACACAGCTTCTCTCCGCTTGTGGCTGGCCCAGTGGACACAGCCGTGACGCTGCCACTTGCTAGGTGGAGCTCACACACGTGTACCACACCAAGTGAGCACCGCGCGACGTGCATGCACAGTGCTACGAATGATCTGTTACATAATCATTATTTACAACACGTGGGGTAAGAGAGCCTTAACATGCCAATTTGCTCTCTCCCCACAGAGGGCTATATCATTTCTTCTAAGGGATTCTTGCCCACATTGGTAAATGTAATGGTCACTTGAATTAAATTCGTCCATAACCTGTTCACTTTAGTTCACTGATTCCTAAGATTTCAATGTTCACTCTTGCTAACTCCTGCTTGACCACATCCGATTTACCTTGATTCATGGACTGAACATTCCAGGTTCCTGTGCAGTATTGTTATTTATGGCATGAGACTTTACTTTCACCACTGGACACATCCACAGTGGAGTGTCATTTCCACTTTGGCCCAGCTGTTTCATTCTTTCTGGAGCAGTTAGTAATTGCCCTCTGTGCTTCCCCAGTAGCACGTTGGAAACCTTCTGACCTCTCGGGGAACTCATCTTCCAGTGTCATATCTTTCTGACTTTTCATACTATTCCTGGGGTTCTTGTGGCAGGAATACTGAGCTGGTTTGCCATTTCTTCCTCCAGTATACCATATTTTGTGAACTCTTCACTGTGACCTCTCTGTCTTAGGTGGCCCTACAAGGCATGTCTTATAGCTTCACTGAGTTATGCAAGCTCCTTTGACACAATTCTTATTGGAGATTTGCATCTCAAATTTGAAGGGAGTCCTAATAGAGGAAGTTTCCAACACCAGGAAACCCTCTCACTGGCAGGTCTGGGGGAAGTTTTCAAATCTCAGAGGGCAACCTAACTGGGAGGAAAAATAAATAAAACCCACAGATTACATGCCTAAAAGCAACTCCCAGCAGAAAAATACCCCCCCCAAAAAAAAAACAAAAAAAAAAAAAGATGAATATTTGGAAAAAGTGTAACAAATTGTCTTTTTAAAATAAAATTTTTTGAACCTAGTAAAAAGAGTATTAGACATACAGAGTACCCTTCCCAATGTAAATAGCTAAAACTCTGGACAGATACATGAATTAGTGAATTTTAGACAATAAGCAATACAGAGTTGTGATTGTTAAGATAAGTAAACAATATAGCCATGATTGCCTTGCCTTTTGGCCTGGGGGCCCACCAGTCCCAGCACTCTCACTGAACTGGTGGGTCAGAGTCTGGAGTTCCAGAGAACTGATGTAGGAAAATTCTGGGTCAGGGTCATGGAGAGAAGAAAACTCTGAAAAGGAAGAGTTCGAGTAATTTCTGCAGAGGTTTTCTTGATTTCTTGTTGACTACTAAGCTGCACATATATAGGAGGACACTTCACAAGGCCAAATAAAGGAAAACTACTCAGAAAAGAAATACTACAAAGAGTTTGAGCTGAACAATAGCCAGACCTCACACAGTGCTTGGGATAATCCAGATTCTATCCAGCTATAAAACCAAGACCTTGTTTAATAAGGCATTCAGTGGAGACCCTAAAACATTGGACCTTAGCATTATAGTACTTTATAGTTCTAGGATAAAGACTATTTTAGACATATTCTAACAGAGCTTGGAAACACACCACAAAGAGAACTGGTTGATTCGCAGGTAAAGTAGCTGGCTGCTGGAGGAACAGTATTGTTGTTCAGTTGCCATGTTGCATCCACCTGTTTGTGACCCCATGGACTGCAGCACGCCAGACTTCCCTGTCCTTCACTATCTCTGGAAGTTTGCTCAAATTCATGTCCATTTAGTCTGTGATGCTGTTTAACCATCTCATCCTCTACTGCACGCTCTCCTTTTGCCTTCAATCTTTCCCAGCATCAAGGTCTTTTCCAGTGAGTCAAATCTTTGTATCACGTGACCAAAGTTTTGGAGCTTCAGCTTCAGCATCAGTCCTTCCTATGAATATTCAGGGTGTGAATGCTAAGTGGAAATTGATTCTTTCAAATTGTGATGCTGGAAAAGATTCTTGAGAGTCCCTTGGACTGCAAGGAGATAAAACCAGTCCATCCTAAAGGAAATCAATTCTGAATATATATATATATAATACAGAATATATATAAGGAGTTATACAGCTCAACATCAAAAATAGCTGATTAACTCATGGGCACATGAAAAGATGCTCAACATCACTAATCATCAGGCAAATGTAAATCAGAGTCACAGTGGGATGTCATCTCACACCTCTCAGAATGGTAATCATCATAAAGTACACAAATAACAGGTGTTAGCAAGGATGTGGAGAAATGCAAACCCTTGTACACAGTTTGGTGGGAATGTAAATTGGTACTGCCACTGTGGAAAACAGTATGGAAGTTTCTCATTAAGCTGGAAATAGAACAACCATGTGACTCAGCAATTCCACTTTCAGGGTATATATATCCAAAAAATACTAATTAAAAGATTTATGTGCCTCAGTGTTCATAGCAGCATTATTTATGATTGCCAAGTTATAGAAGCAACCTAAGTGTCCATCGAGAGATGGGTAGATAAAGATGTGACTGCACACTCACAGAGATGCCCACTGGAATACTACTTAGCAATAACAAAAAGAATAAAATCTTGCCATTTGTAGCAACATGGATAGACTTGGAGAACCTTATATTAAATGAGGTAAGACAGAGAAAGACAAATACATCACTTATATATGGAATGTAAAAAAATACAACAAACTAGTGAATATAGCAAAAAAAGAAACAAACCCACAGATGAAGAGACGCTCCTAGTTACCAGTGGGGAGAAGGTGGGGGAGGGACAAGTAGGTAGGAAAAAGTAGGAGGAAAAATGAGGGAGGAAAAAGTGACTATTATAGGATTACTTTAAATCATCTGTGTGAAACTTGTGAAAGTTGTAAAGCACTATAGAATTTAAGGAAGCTTTCATTCAGTTAAAAAAAAAACATGAATAAGAAGGAGAAAAACAGGAAATTTCAACATAAATATAAAAGCAGTATATACCAAGAAAACTGTGAAAATAAAATAAGTAAATATAAATATGAAAAAATTTTTGGCAGTATTCTCAACAATATAGGCTAAATGCACACATTCCTTGAAAGCTGAAAATTACCAAAACTGACTCAAGAAAAAGTAGAAAACCTAAATTAACTGATTAAGTTGTGAAGTAATTAGCCTCCAACTAATAACATAAAATTTAAAAAAATAAATAAATAAAGTGTATTTAAAATTATGAACTTCTCTACAAAGACCACTCTGGGGCCAAATAAATTATATTATGCATTTAAGCAAGAAACTACCCAAACTCTCTTTAGAGACTGAAAGAATAAGGAACGTTTCTGACTCATTTCCCGAGACTATCGTTACTTTATGTCAAAACTAGACAGACATTGCAGGAAAACAAAGCAAAACTGAAAAGAAACTCAGACTCTCTAACATGAACACAGAAGTAAAATCCTTACTGTGTATTTGAAATAGAACCCAGCAACATACAAAAAAAATAGTACATGATGTTCACGTGAGATTTATCTCAGGAATGAAAAGCTGTTTTCACATTCATAAAACAATCTGTATAATTCATAATATTAACAGAAAGACCCACATTATCTGAGTATATGCAGAAAAATCAGTTGCCAAAATTCACCACCCATTCATGATTTTTTTGAGAAAATACAAAAGTAAGATCAGAAAGAAACTTTCTCAGCACAATGAATTTTGTTTTCTGTGAAAACCTTAACGGATATACCATGGTGAGAGACTGAATGCTTTTCACCAAAGGTAAGGAACAAGGAAGGAATGTTCTGTCTCCTCACTTGCAGTTGTCCTTGTATGAGCCCGCCTTGCCACTGCAATAAGACTGCTGTACTTTGAGAGAGGAAGCAGCAAAACTGAATTTAGAGTCATCGTGTTTAGAAACAGAGAAAATCCTAGAGTTTACCCGAAAAGCTACCAAGTAGATAAGCCTGAAATACAGCACACGCTTATGGCCTGTTGATTTTAGACATATCTTAAGATAAGTTGATCAGGAAAAAACAGATCAACAACTCAGTGTAAAAAATGAGCAAGATATTTAAACACATGAAAGAATACATACTGCTGGTGGTTTAGTCGCTAAATCGTATGTGACTCTTTCAACCCCATGGGCTGTTACGCACCAGGCTCCTCTGTCCATGGGATTCTCCAGGCAAAAATACTGGAGTGGGTTGCCATTTCCTCCTAACGGGGATCTTCATGACCAAGATTCAAACCAGGTCTCCTGCATTGCAGGCAGATTCTTTACCAACTAAGCTACAAGGGAATGGACAGTAAATACCTGAATAAAGTGCGATTTGATTAGTCGGCAGAGAAATGCAATGGACAGTGACAAGAATGGCTAAATGTAAAAAAAATTAATGTGGCAAAGTTTTAAAGAGGTTCTGGGAAGTCATAAATTGTTCAGTTCACTCAGTAAGTTGTGTCCAACTCATTGCACCCCATGGACCGCAGGATGCCAGGCTTCCCTGTCAATCACCTGCTATGGAGTTTGCTCAAACTCATGTCCATCGAGGTGGTAATGCCATCCAACCATCTCATCCTCTGTCGTCCCCTTCTCCCGCCTTCAATCTTTCCCAGCATCTGGGTCTTTTCAAATGAGTCAGCTCTTCACATCAGGTGACCGAAGTATTGGAACTTTAGCTTCAGCATTAGTCCTTCAATGAATATTCAGGACCGATTTCCTTTAGCATGAAACTGGTTTGATCTCCTTGCAGTCCAAGGGACTCATAAGAGTCTTCTTCAACATCGCAGTTCAAAAGCAACAGTTCTTCAGTGCTCACCTTTCTTTATAGTCCAACTCTCACATCTATACATGACCACTGGAAAAACCATAGCTTTAATTAGACGGACAATTGTTGGCAAAGTAAGTCTCTACTTTTTATTATGCTGTCTAGATTGGTCATAACTTTCTTCCCAAAGAGCAGGCGTCTTTTAATTTCATGGCTACAATCACCATCTGAAGTGATTTTGGAGCCCAAAAAGTAAAAGTCTCTCATGTTTCCATTGTTTCCCCATCTATCTGCCGTGAAGTGATGGGACCGGATGCCATGATCTTAGTTTTCTGATTGTTGAGCTTTAAGCCAGCTTTTTCACTCTCCTCTTTCACTTTCATCAAGAGGCTCTTTAGTTCTTGGCTTTCTGCCATAAGGGTGGTGTCATCTGCGTATCTGAGGTTATTGATAATTCTGCTGGCAATCTTGATTCCAGCTTATGCTTCATACAGCCCAGCATTTTGCATGATGTACTCTGCATATGAGTTAAACAAACAGGGTGACAATATATAGCCTTGACATACGCCTTTCTCAGTTTGGATCCAGTTTCTCCAGGTCTGTTGTAACTGTCACTTCTTGACTTGCATACAGATTTCTCAGGAGGCAGGTACAGTGGTCTGCTATTCCCATTTCTTTAAGAATTTTCCACAGTTTGTTTTGATCCACACAGTCAAACACTTTGGTGTAGTCAGTAGAACAGATGTTTTTTCTGGAACTCTCTTGCTTTTTCGATGATCCAGTGGATGTTGGCAATTTGATCTCTGGTTCCTTTGCCTTTTCTAAATCTAGCTTGAACATCTGGAAGTTCATGGTTCACATACTGTTGAAGCCTGGCTTGGAGAATTTTGAAGATTACTTTACTAGCATGTGAGATGAGTGCAGTTGTGCTATAAATTGAACATTATTTGGCATTGCCTTTCTTTGGGAGTGGGATGAAAACTGACCTTTTCCAGTCTTGTGGCCACTGCCGAGTTCTCCAAATTTGCTGCCATATTGAGTGTAGCACTTTCAAAGCATCATCGTTTAGGATTTGAAGTAGCTCAAAAGGAATTCCATCACTTCCACTAGCTTTCTTCGTAGTGATGCTTCCTAAGGCCCACTTGACTTTTTATTCCAGGATGTCTAGCTCTAGGTGAGTGATCACACCATTGTGGTTAGCTGGGTCATGAAGATCTTTTTTGTATAGTTGTTCTGTGTATTCTTGCCACCTCTTCTTAATATCTTCTGCTTCTTTTAGGTCCATACCATTTCTGTTCTTTATCATGCCCATCTTTGTGTAAAATGTTCCCTTGGTATCTCTAATTTTCTTGAAGAAATCTCTGGTCTTTCAAATTTTATTGTTTTTTTCTTTTCTTTGCATTGATCACTGAGGAAGGCTTTCTTATCTCTCCTTGCTGTTCTTTGGAACTCTGCATTCAGATCATTATGTCTTTCCTTTTCTCCTTTGCCTTTTGCTTCTCTCTTTTTTTTTCCATTTATTTTTATTAGTTCGAGGCTAATTACTTTACAATATTGTAGTGATTTTTGCCATACGTTGACATGAATCAGCCATGGATTTACATGTGTCCCCCATCCCGATCCCTGCTCCTGCCTCCCTCCCCATCCCATCCCTCTGGGTCTTCCCAGTGCACCAGCCCTGAGCACTTGTCTCATGCATCCAACCTGGGCTGGTGGTCTGTTTCACCCTTGTTTCAATGCTATTCTCTCAGGACATCCCACCCTCGCCTTCTCACATATACACAATGGAATATTACTCAGCCATTAAAAAGAATTCTTTTGAATCAGTTCTAAGGAGATGGATGAAACTGGAGCCCATTATACAGAGTGAAGTAAGCCAGAAAGATAAAGACCAATACAGTATACTAACACATATATATGGAATTTAAAAAGATGGTAACGAAAGCTCAATATGCTTCTCTTCTTTTTTCAACTATTTGTAAGACCTCCTCAGATAACCCATTTGCCTTTTTGCTTTTCTTTTTCTCAGGGATGGTCTTGATCCCTGTCTCCTGTACAGTGTCACAAACCTCCATCCATAATTCTTCAGGCACTCTGTCTGTCAGATCTAATCCCTTGAATCTATTTGTCACTTCCACTGTATAATTGTAAGTGGTTTGACTTAGGTCATACCTGAATGATCTAGTGGTTTTCCCTACTCTCTTCAATTTATGTCTGAAGTTGGCAATAAGGAGCTCATGATCTGAGCCACAGTCAGCTCCTACTTTTGTTTTTGCTGACTGTATAGAACTTCTCCATCTTTGGCTGCAAAGCATATAATCAGTCTGATTTCATTGTTGACCACCTGGTGATGTACATGTGTAGAGTCTTCTCTTGCTAGTGAGAATATAAAACAGACTAACAGTTCCTTGGAAAATCAGTTATGTACTTACCATATGGCCAAACAATTCAGCAGCTATGTTGACAAGAAAAATTATCTGTAAATGTTCATAGTATCTTTAATTTTAAGAGTGTTAATCTGAGAACAACTCCATTCAACTGACAGGAGGATCAGTAAGTAAATCAGAATATTTAGTAGAGTATTGTTCAACAATATAATGTATTGAGTCAACATCACACAATATCATGGATAAATCTAAGTATACTAGGCTGAGAAAAGTAAACCAGACTGAAAAGAACATACCAGGTTTGATTAAATTTCTATTAAGTTCCAAAACAGGCAAAATTAATGTATGGTGGAAGATACCAGAGTAGTGGTTGATTTGGCAATGTGTCTGGGGTTGACTAAAAAGGAGCAGGAAGGATTAGAGTGTGGTTACAAGGACAGTTGAATGTGATTGTCACAATTCGTCAAAATGGGCACTGAAGTTCTGGACACTCCACTGTCTGTAAACTACATCTCAATTAAAACATAGCATTTGAAATTTAACAGTTTTTTCCTGAATCCAAAATAGGTATAATAGTAAAATTTTTCAATACTTTTTTAAATAGAGTGTTTTAACTCAGTTTTAATATATATTCTTTATATGTAAGCTAAAGTGAATTAAATTTATTTGCAAATGAATTTGTATCCTCTAATGTTATCTTTTTTATGGCTGTGTTTATAAGAATGCAGTTTTCTTAGGTCTTGAAAAAACTGCATGATGCTGAACATAAAAGTTTACTAATATTTTGACAAATACCTATTTTGTATTCTCCTGTTTGGAGTCTTTTCTTATCAATTGATTAAAATTAAGAATTTGTCTTCTCATCATGATTGTTGTGTTATTCACCATCTTGTACTTGTCACCTTGGTTTTCTATTTGTTTTTAAAATAACTTGAAAAGTGACTCCCACAGGAGTTTTCCGACTTCTGGCACGTTGATTTTCTAAGGACTTGCATTGTTTCGCTGTTCAAAACGGAGAACAGAATCAAGACATTGGTTTTCATTTTCTTGCATTGCGCCAGTGGGTCTCGGTGTTACAAAATTTTGTGAGTAACTCCTTCTTTGAATGACTTCCTCTTTTCAGATAGAATTCAAACAGCTATCATTTAGGAAAAGCCAGTCAGTTCACAAACTGTTACAGAGAAAGCATGGGGGTGTTCTCACTGTGGAAGAAGCAATAGACACATTTTTAGTAAGTTTTCTGTTTCATTTTTTAGAATTTTATTAATAAGCTTATAAGTTTGTCTAGATATCTAGATGGTACTTGATTTTCACAGAATCATCCTTCTTATTGGGCATTGTGAAAATTGTCTACTACTGAAAGTTGGTTTGTTGGTATATTTCATTTCTAAATTTTAGCAAAAGCGGAGTGTTTTGTTAATAGAAAGGCATTAGAAAGGCAACATGGAAAAAGAGGCATAACTGTTTAGTTTATATGGTTGTTAAGGAATCCTACTCCAATCCTGACTACCCATCAGAGCCCTGTAAACCTACCAGTTGCCTTGAGGTGAGAAGAAGTAGGAAAGTGGCAAAGACAGTATTTTTTAAAGAAACTGCAATCAACCGATAGACCTTTTCTGTGATGTGTCAAATAAAATCCGATAGAAGGAGTCCAGAAATAGGCAGTATGGAGATTCAGTGAGGGTCAGAATTGCCGTCCACACTCGTGAGCACACTCATGATTGGACTTCAGGTTGAATCCTGTGAATCAGAGAGGCCTTATTCAGTACCAGCTTTACTAATTATTTCAGAAACAGGCAAGGGCAGAGGTGAAGCAGAAGGAGATGTGGGGCATTCTACACATTTCCTAAGATCCTTGTTGTGAGACATGTCTCTCTAGCCTCGAACTGTAGATTGTGTGGGGGTCTCACGCAGAGGGAGCTTTATGTTGTTAAACATCTCCATTTTATAAGTTGGAGAATTTTACAGCTCATATGGCTGCCTTCAACGAGCTGTGTCTCATAGATTCTGAGTCCGTTTAGCTAAGTCATGTTTGGCTAGGAACTCCCCACTAAGGACGTTCACTACATAAAATTTTCTTCTAATAACAGTTGCCAGGAGATCCAGTTGAGGAGGAGACAGGCCTGGTCATCAATCTATTTTCTTTCTCTCAGGGCATATCCCCAGTAAGTACCAGCAGCTTTATCTTCTTCCTCCCAGCTGACTGTCAAGTTCCCAGAGCCTGTCTGTGCTAGAATTGTTTATGGAACAGAGTCAACTGAGAGAGAAAAAAATTTTTTTTTCTTTTTTAAGAAAAAATTTTTATAAAGGTATATTTCAGTTATTTGCAAGTAAACAGGGTTATGGTATTTCATTGAAAGAATCTGTACAGTTTATAATTATAATTATATAATTTTATATATTATGCAATAAACTGCATTCCAATAGGAAGAGGTAAGTAATTCAGTAGAAAGGAAATGTGAGCTAACAATATGAAAAGGCAGTTTAATAGAAGAAGAAACATGGAAGGAAAACTAACATGAATGAATGATGTTCGACCTCAGCAGTGCCAGGAAATGCAAGTCTAGAAAACAGCAGTATGTTTCATATTGATTTCTATTGACTTTAACGTAAAAAACTTAATTTGACAACAATATCGGGTGTTAGTGATTGTGTGGGGAGGTGGAGCTCATCACCTGGTAAAGTCACACACACACACACACACACACACACACACACATATCTAAGATACTGTGTATATTGCACATAGGACACTATGCAGGGATGTGCGTGTTGGCATTTTTGTCATAGCTGGAAATTGGAAATAATAGTGTCCGTTGTCAGAGATGACTGGGTGTGGTAGAGCTAACATGAGTGTTCTCTGGCAGTTAAAATGAATAAATTAACTCTTCAAGTATTAACACTGATATGCTTTGAAGCATAATTTTGATTTACAGGGAAGAAGGAAGTATCCAAGAGGGGAAGACACCCAAACATACCAGACTTCACAATTTTATTTACAAGACTTTAACACACACCACACATAGAAAACGTGTCTCCAGTATATTCATACTTCTAAATTTTCTTTTAAAAATACAGAATCTGAAATAAATGTAGGAAAATGTTAATGAGTATTGAAAACATAATAATTTGTGTACTCCACGGCTATGCTTTTTGCATTGTGAAATAGTTTTATGTTGAAAAAATATTTCAGAACTAAAAATATAAAATAGACTCTAAAATAAAGAGTCTCCTTGGGTATCAGAACTATGTTCAATTCAAATGAAACTTCCGTTCTTAATGGCTTTTTTACAGAAATGTTTTCTCCTTTGATATATTAATAGTTCATAACTTTCAGCATGTTTTGGGGTATAGTGACCAAGCTAGTAAAAATGACTATGCTTTCAGAACAGTGATAAGTTTGGGGTGAAATCTGAATTTAGAATATTATATGCATACTCATGTTAAATACTTTTTAAGTCTAATGTTTACAGAGTAAATGAAATTTCTGCATTAAAATAGATTTTTTAATTGGAAGTAAATCCTGTTAGCAGAAGTAAAGCTTATTAAGAGAAGAAAAGTAAAAACTCGGTTGCTTACATCAGGAGGCATTTTTACATTTCAGATGTCTATTTAACTTGTTAAATAAAATAAAAGCTAAGCAACTCATTTATAAAAATAGAACATACAAATTAAAGATTCTGAATATGGAATGAGTTTATGCATACTTTCTTCAAAGTAAACTAGTTTTTTACATCAGTGCAAGATGTAGCAACAAAATAAGCATTTTTCATAAAATAAAAAGAAAACATAATCATAGCTCAGAGCAAGAAACAGCTGACCTATTTCAATTGAGAGAGGAACCATATTATTTTCTGCAATTATGCATATTTTGAGATCTAAGATCTGGGAAGCCTGGTGCAGTCAGCAGTCAGTCCATCAGGAATAATAGATTTTGCATCAAATTATGCTCAAGTGGACATTGTAGGGATTACGGTTCCTTAGCATGGCTTTTCCCTTTTAATTTTGAATTGATTAACAAGGACTTAGAAATTCCCAACCATGAGCTCTATTTCAGATCAGGGCAGTTTTTTCTTTACCAGTGTTGTTGATGCAAGTAGTTATTTAATTACTAGGTAAGGATGAAATAAGGCTTAAAGGTTATCAGAATGTACTATTGGCGTAAACATCTCCACATCACTGAATGCGCTTTTATAGCTAATTTTTAAAAAATTAATGCATTAATTTATTTTTAGCTGGAGGATAATTGCTTTACAATATTGTGTTGGTTTCTGCCGTGTATCAACATGCATCAGCCATAAGTATTTCTCTGTCCCCTCCCTCTTGATCCCTCCCACCTCCCATTCCGTCGCTCCCCTCTAGGTTATCAGAGCACAGATTTGAGCTTCCTGCATCATACAGTAAATTCCCACTGGCTGTTTTATATATGGTAACATATATGTTTCGGTGCTACTTCTTATTAAGATAGAACTTCTATCTGTGAGCTCAGCTGACATCAGAGATGAAAGTTAGCTTGAGCATTTGCCACGTGGAGGCTCAATCTTTTTAGGAGATGTCTCCAAGGATCAGCTCAGTCATTTGGCTGAGAGCCTCGCTTCGGGATCAGATGCCTGGTTAAGATGCCGTGTGACTCCGTCGTCATCTTGTGCTTCTGCTCGGCTGTGTCCGACTCTGGAGCCCTTTCGACTATAGCCCACCAGGCTCCTCTGTCCACGGGATTTTTCAGGCAAGAATACTGGAGTGGGTTGCCATGCCCTCCTCCAGGGGATCTTCTTGATCCAGGGATCAAACCCAAGTCTCCTGAGTCTCCTACACTGCCGGGCAGATTCTTTACCCACTGAACCATCAGAGGAACCCCATTTTAGCTGCCCTGCATATGGGTTCCTCAGTACCGTGGGGCGGAAGGTGGGTGGGAGGTTCGAGAGCGAGGGGACAAACATACACCTGTGACTGATTCATGTTGATATATGGCAGAAACCAACACAATATTGTAAAGCAATTATCTTCCAGTTAAAATTTTTTTTAAAAAAATTTAAATGCCATATGACTTCTGGAGTAGTCTGTCTTATCAACAAATTTGAAGGCTCTATAATGAATTACAAACTTACAGGCAATGCAGAGGATTTTTAAGTTAACCATGAGGATGTCTTTAGTAAAAAATCTAGATTGTGTAGGAAGAACAACTCATTTTCTTCAACAAATAGATTGTATTATGGTGAGAAGAGGTGGGGTGGGAAGAAAGAGAGGAAGGGGGAGGCTGTGTTTTAGGACAGCATCTTCCCAGAAGCTTGGGCAGAAACATCTCCTCCGGCCAGCAGACTGGGAGCAGGCCCTTGAGGAGCTGGAGGCCGTGGAAGGAGTCCTGGAGGTGTCTGCTTTTGTATCTGCTTTCTCTCCAGCACCTTCCATCGTGGTCACGGTCGTGTCAGCATGTGCGGATAGCATGAATGGTTAAAACTGAAAGGAGCCCAGTCTGTGTGCAGAAAGCAGTGCGAAGAGAGCCTAGGAGAGGGGAGAGGATGGCCGTGGGGGGTACTGAGAGGGGCAGTGAAAATTCTGATTGTCTCTGGGAGAGACATTAGGTATCATGTGATATTTTCTCTGTTTCCAAGATTGGTTTTACAGATTTGACTGTTGTAAGTTTGTGGGGTGGTGGGGTGTTGATGTTGATTTTAAAAATATTTACTTAGCCTTTTTAGAAAGCTGGTGAGGTTTTGGACACCGTGCTTACTTCAAACGCATGCTTTATGGTCGCATGGTATGTAGATAGTGACATTTTAAAATAAAACACCGTTACAATATTTCTGTGGAGTACAGCTTCCACTCAGATGATATACTGAGACGTTAACACTGGATAAATAAGTGGCTGTTTCGTTTTATTTTTGCCTAAAAGTAAAATTTCTTCTGGCTATATATAAGATGTCTTATTTTGCAAAATCTCTGTTAACCAAAATAGTCTCAAAGTGCTTGGTAATTTTAATTGCACCTTTATTCTATTTAAATTTAGAGTTATAGGCCTGGTGAGAAAAAAACAACCAAGGGGAAAGCTATAAAGATATAGGCAGACTTTTTTAACCTATTAAAGAAAACATCATTCAAAATAAGCACTTGAATTTCTGTCTAGTTCATGCTAGAGAGCATAATTAATGTACGATAAAAGACCAGGATGATTGATTGCTTATGATGTCCTCTCAAAATATGAAAATGAATTATTCTTAGAATTGATGCACTGATGTTTTAAAATAATTGTGAATTTACTCACGATCTGATCATGTATGAAGACAGAGATCTGATAGAATTGTCAAAATGTGGGGACAGAGAGCAGAGTGCTGGTGGGGAGCCCTTTTCCATTCTGACTCCCATCATTAACTAGTTTAGTGGCTTTGGAAAATCCACTCTTCCAAGCCTGATTCTAAAATCAGATGCAGTTGCTGTTTGGTGAGAAGTTTTTTGTTTGTTTGTTTGTTTGTTTGTTTTTGTCCTCAGTCAGTCGAATCAGAGTCTGAAGAGTGGCAGCCAACCTACCATGTGGTTTATGGATACTCTTCAGATAGACTGTGTCATAGTCACTCCACTTTTCTGGCCCTTTTACCATTTTAGCTTGGAGAGCCTCTCAAGGCTTTAAAGCGCAGATGCCCACACAAAGCGCAGCTAAGTGCCGATGCTCGTTAGAATGGCTCATGAATCTGTTTGTGCTTGCCTTTTTCTTGACACAATCATGGCCTGTAGCTTTTTTAATCACGGTATGAAAAATTCTTTGGGGCTTTCCTGGTGCCTAAGTGGTAAAGAATCCACCTGCCAATGCTGGAGACCCCGATTTGATCCCTGGGTCAGGAAGATTCCCCTGAAGAAGGAAATGGCAGCCCACTCCAGTATTTTTGCCTGGGAAATCCCATGGACAGACTGAACAACAACAAATGAGTGTGGGAGGGAGAATGTGTTTATTTAATACTTTTAGGTATTCATTGCATGAGGGTAAATTTGGTACCCTGGTCCATTATATTGTTGGAAATTGATTCATCTTTTATCTTGGTTTTCTATGTTTATTTAATATATTTGGAAAATATATTGATGCATGGAGCGAATTGAGGCTCTAAGTGGAAAAGAATTCGACTTCCTTGTCATGTGTTGAATAAGACTAGGGCCTTTCCTGTGGTTTGTGATGCTTCCTTTAGTGTATACTTTGTTTTCACATATAGAGTTTATTCATTAATCTCACCTGTGGGTTCCCACACAACTACTACACTAATTTAATTACTATAGTTTTAGTACATATTTTAATATATAGTTGTTACAATTACTTTTTATTAGTTATTCTTCCTGTTCATACTCCTAAATGGCCTTGACAATAACTCTTTCAAGTTCAAAAATAGAACTCTGTAGATTTTCATTGAGAATTTTTTGAGAAAATGTTTTTAAAAATTATGTCTTCAAAAAGACCAATCATTGTAGTTTATAGCTGACGTTCTCTATATGTATCATATTTTCTTTTTTTAATATCTTTGCCCTTACCCATGATAGGTCAACTAAAAATTCTCAAGTTCTTCCTTCATCATTTATTCGATTTTTCTGTAATAGCGCTTGTTAGGTTTACTGTCTTCAATGTGGATTTCAGTTTTCCTTTTGGAATTTCAGCTCCCATAAATTTGCCGCATGTCACCACATTCCATTTTTATTTCATTTTTATATGCTCCCTATAGTTAAATCCTCTTGCCTTCTCATCTTCTCTTGGCTTCCCCCTTTCATAACTGGCTTGTATCCTTTCCCACCGTTGAGCGTGTCCTTCCTTTCTCAGAGCTTCCCTCTGTTTACGCTGGCCTCCTCAGTAGGTCTTTTTCTTCATGTTCTTCCTCCTTGTGTTAATATTTGGGTTCTTTGCCTTTTCTTGTGTCTCCTGTCAGTGTTTCTCATGGAGTCTGTATTTTGGTTTGTTTGTGTTTTCCCTCATCTTCTTATGAGAAAGTTGTAGTTGGATCTGCCTGAGATTTTCTTAGTTGTCTGTGTCACTTGTCCCTGGCTCGGGACCTCACTCGGGTGACGGGAGAAGCCCCTCTCCCGGCCCGGTCCGGGGAGCAGATGGCGGCCCCCGTGTCCGTTGCTCTTCTGCCGGCCCAGCGTGGGCCCTCGTGTCCGAGGCCACCGCGCCTTGGTGAGTCACCAGGAAGCAGGGCCGGCGCGCCAAGCTCTCACCGTGCCCGTGGCCTCTGCGCGGGGCAGGCGTCAGTGCTCCTGGCCCCCAGCCTGCCGTCCGGCACGTACGGAAAGATTTGCGGGAAGGTCATGGATTGTGTTTCTCTCTTCAGCTTCATCAGCGTCTCACCTAAGAGTTTGTCTTCCCTCACAGATTCATTAGTACCAAACTGGTGGACTCTTAGGGGAAGTCATTTGTAGCAAGAATCCCTATCACCTTTTAAGGGTTCTGTGCCTTTACTAGGAATTGAAGGAGGGAGGGAACATTCCCTTACTAATTTATTTTGAGAGTTAATTTTTTAAAAATTAACTGTGCGTAAATAAAAGAATCGGTCTTCTGAGCCGGTGTATAGAGTCACTCGTCTCACACAGGAGCAAGCAGTGTGAGGGGACCAGGTGTACATGGCTGTCACAGCTCTGTGCCTTAAGGCGTAATTCATTCAAGAGGTTTTGAGGGAGTCTAGAAAATAAAGCCAGTTATTTCTGCTGTATTTGGCTACGCTGGCAATAAAATGTCAATTAAATATGATTAATTCTTACTTCTTTTCTGTGAGAGAACGTATTGCTACCACGGCTGTCAGATTGAGGTCTATCAGTACTGAAAAGGGATTATCAGAGTCATTTCAGTGTCATGAGAAAATCTGAGTATATCTCAATAATGGATCCTTTCCTGATTTTTTTTTTTGTTCCCTCTGGCAAGTAAAATTTTATTTGTTCTGAACAATTTTGTGATACAGTTGAAACTTAACGCCTTCTTGGAAGTCTTGTTTGATCACCACAAGCAAAGGCACCCAAATCCTTCCCACTTCTGTCTCTGTATGATAAATATTAACATGTTTTATTGGAAATAACTATAATTAAGTATCATTTACGTGTCTTTTTTCCTAATGCACTGAAGTTAGCAAAAATGTTTTATCCATTGTTTTCTCTCTATATCTCACCTATGGAAAAAAAATGTGTTGCTCAAATCAGGACTTTTTCACTTTAAGTAGAAATCAGCTACTCTCACTGCCTTAAAACACACTACTTTCTAAACTCTGATTGACTCAAAATTAAAAAGGAAAGAAAAGAATATTAGAAGCTAGATCTCCTCAATTTGTGCAGCAATCCTTTCAATACCTAAAAAGAATGATTTCAGGCAAAAGACTGATCTGTGGCTCTCTGTATTTTTCTTTGAAGTGCATATTTGGTATTTTATAAAGTACCTATTGAAGAAATAGAAAGGAATGAATTTGACAACAAAAACATAAACAAGAAAATTAAAAATAAACTGATACTACATCAAATTAGCAAGCTTCCTACATAGAAAACATCAGGAAGATGAAAAGGCAGCTCTTGGAATGGGAGAAGATATTTGCACATCATATTTCTGATAAAGGGTTAATATCCAAAATATATAAAGAATTAATATAATATAATAGAAAAAAGATCTGCTTTGAAAAATGGGCAGAATGTCTAAGTAGACATTTTCCCACAGAAAATCTGTGGGCCAATGCATTCATGGAAAGGTACTCAGCATCATTCAGCATCATAGAAATGCAAAACAAAACTGCAGTGAGGTATCACCACCAACACACACACCTGTTAGAATGACTGTCATCCGAAAGACAGGAGACAGGTGCCGGCAAGGATGTGGAGAAAATGTCTACTGTTGGTGGGAGCATAAGTCGATGCAGCTACTGTAGAAAACATTTCAGAGGTTCCTCAAAAAATTAAAAATAGAGCCACTGTACAAACTAGCAGTTCCTCTTCTGGAGTAAATCTGAAGGAAATGAAGTCAGGATCTCAAAGGGATATTTGTACTCCTATGTCTACTGTAGCCATGTTTGACAGCAGCCAACATATGGAAACAGCTGTCTAGCCCTGGATGAGTGAATCTTAAAAAAACAGAATATAGATACAGTGTGCATATACATACAATGGGATATATACACACAATAAAGTATTATTCAACCATAGAAAGAATAAAATTTTGCCACTGTTGACAACATGGTTGGGCATTGAAGGCATTATACCAAATGAAATAAGTCAGAGAAGGACAAATATCATATTATCTCATGGAGTCTTGGGGGAATGAGTGAGGTGAACAGAAGATGCAAACTTCGAGTTAAAAGATAAGTAAGTTCTAGAATGTAATATAAAGCATGGTGACTGTAGTTAGCAATACTTCATTATATATTTAGTTGCTTGGAGAGTATTCCTTTAAAGTTCTTATCATGAGAGAAAAACTTTGTATCTATGTGAGGTGATGGATGTTAACTAAACTTATTGTGGTAATCATTTCACAATAAGTTTAAAAATATATCAAATCAGTAAGCAGAACACCTAAACTAATCCAGTTATAGGTCAATTATATCACTATAAGACAGGGGAAAAAAAGAAACTAAAAGGTACCATGATAAAGAGGTGTTTTGGATGGCCTGAGATGTCAAGTGTAAAATCTAGAAAATAAAAAACAACAAAAAAGGAAAGATATGTTCTGCATGTGGAAGTTTAGAGGTTAAGACTTTAGAATTGGGATAGTCATTTCTAGCTACTGGTTATGGAGCAGGTGGTGAAGTTTACTGCAATTGACAGGCCAAGAAATTATTCATGGGGGATCTTAGATGGTTCATTCAGTGAGCATAGGGACCAGATGACAGTAAAGCTTAAGGAACGGGCCTTGGAGACAGGAGCCTAACCCTGATCAGAGCCTGCAGGAGTGCTGGGTACATGTTAGTTCAATACATGAAAGAAAGAATGAAAACTCCTTGGATGAAAAGTGGAGAAGAAAGGGCAGTGAGGGTACGTTGTGAAGGTCCCTGCTGTGGGCGTCGGGCTCAGCTCTGCCAGCATCTCTGGGAAGGTGAGCTCGGCGGTTGTGAGTCTGCAGGTCCCCTCTGCTGTATTGTCACGCCCCTCGTCCCCATCTAAGCTCCTTCTCAAGGAAACTCTGAACCACTGCTAGTTCAGAGCCAGGTTTCTCTGGAGTGGCAGAGGAAGAGATACAGATATTCTTTGACTTATGATGGGTTGTCATAAGTTGAAAATATTATAAGTTGAAAATGCATTTCATACACCTGCCCTGTGGAGTATCAGAGCTTAGCCCAGCCTACCTACAATGTGATCAGAGCACTTAACTAGCCTACAGTTGGTAGAATCATCTAACACAAAACCTCTTTCATCAGAGACTATTGAATATCTCATGTGTTATTTGTTGAATACCATACTGAAAGTGAAAAGTAGAATGGCCATATGGACGCAGAATGGTTTTAAATGTGATTGTTTACCCTTGTGATTGTGTGGCCAAATATAGCAGCAACTACAGAGCATCACAAGAGTGTTGTAGCACATATCACTAGCCCAGGGAAAGATCAATGTTCACAGTTCAAAATATGTATAAAGCATATATATATATAACAATTTTGTATGCTTTGATTCCTATTTTTAAAGTTGCCTGATTTTTTTTAAAAAGCTATTTATAATTGAAGGATAATTGCTTTACATTATTGATTTAATTTCTGCCATGCATCATGAATTAGTCATAGGTGTTTTTTTAATGACTATATCATTACATACATACTCACAGAATTCATACAGCTTATGTCACAACCATAACAAACTGGTACATCACATGCAGAACAGCTTAGCAGTCTGCTCACAATGTTACAATCCACCACCAACAAAAAAAGAATCAAGATGGGATACAAATAATTGCACAGACTTTTAAAAAATACAACAAATAAATAATTTAAAAATCTTCATGTTTATAAACTATGGACACGGAGCAGGTGAATTTTTCCTTGTGCTTCAGCCAATCAAGCAGGCATTCAAAGGGCTTGGTCTTCCTGAGCAGTGAGGTGTATGCCGGCATATACTGAGATACAGACAGACGTGGAACTTAGAGGCTTCAGGTGATTGGTGCTCTTGTTGTGGAGAATGAGACCACAGGAGACCAGGCTGCCATGGGAGGTTCTCAGGTAGAGAGTGTGCAGGACGCAGTTCTCTCCTCCAAGAAAAAGGTGCATTCTGTGAAACTGTGAATCCCCAATACCTTATGGAAAATGGGTAACAGGTACTTGTTTTTCTTAAGGGAGGTGAGATTTGAAAGATTTGGCTTGTGGTGTATTTTTCTTATATGTTACAAAAATGCATACATGCTTTTTAGTGCTTCTAAATCTTACGCAAGATTTTATAGACCTTCAAGAATGAGAATAACGAGACACCGTGAAAAATGGGAGAAAATTGTAGGAACGGGGAAGCACATGAGCAATAAAGATGAGAAACACCAAATGTGCTTGTTCTGGGCATCAACTGATTTGAAGTCACAACAGTTATCTTTTCATACTCTGTAATCTTTAGATCCACTTGAACTTTGAACAGATCTTTTACCCATGCATGAGTTATTTGGAAAATATTGGGTCACCAAGTTCTGTATCTTCTAAATGTTGACACATTTCATTACACAGTACTAACAAAAAATTATATCTGTTCATATTACCACTGATCATCAGAATTGTCTTAAGTACTAGAAAACTTTCCAGCCCACTGTGGTGAATATGTGTTTTTTAAATGTCTAATTTTTGCTTGAAAACTTGAATTTAGCATCAGTTACAAATACTGTCATTTGTTTTCTTTGAAATGATGGTTTAATATCATTCATAGTTTTCTGATAGCCATTTTTCCAAGTAAAAATGTTGTTCCATCTAAAAGAAGTTAGTTCAACTTGCAACTCAGACAATCACCCAAGTCACTTTTCTTGTGAAAACCATCATCCTTAGGCACACAGCAGAAGTGCTTTATGCCTGCTTCCAATTTTGTCATATAGACGATTAAAGAGATGCACATTCAAAAATGGCTGTTTAAAAACATATTTTTTACTGCTCCATCAAGGACGTTCTTGAATCTAGCATTTGTTGGGTTTTGTTCTGTTTTTACTTCTGTTTGTACTGCCAGATGATGAAGAAAACAGTAGCCGCATAGATAGTTTGATGCCACTGCTTGATTTGGTGCTCATAATTTGACCCATTATCACTTTTTTTAATCATAACAATATTTTTTTTAATTTTCATTGGAATAGAGTTACTTAACAGTGTTGTGTTAGTTTCTGCTCTGCAGCAGAGTCAGTCAGTGTAGATCCACTCTTTTTGGGGTTGCTTCCCATCTTGGTCCCCATAGAACATTAAGTAGAGTTCCCTGCGCCGTACAGTAGATCCTCGTCGGTTCTCTGTTTTATACATATATATACGTATACGTATATACGTCAACCCCGGTCTCTCAGTCCATCTCACCCCCTCTCTGCTTTGGTATCCACACGTTTACGTTACCACAGTGAAAAAGGTGAGTTCTTAGTTTTATTCTGACAGTTTGAACATCACAGACTCTGTGAAGGGGCATTCAGCCCCCCAAGAGTCTGTGAACCACACTTTGAGAGGAAGAGATCAATAAAGCCGATACGATGAGTTAATTTGAGCACAGTAAGGTTTCCTGTTACTTACTAAGTGTTAGGGCCTGAGAGCATTGTGCGCCAGAGGGTCATAACTCAGAATAGTAGAGCTGGGTGGGAGAGGAAAGATCGTCCAGACTGATCTCTGCATTTTACTAGTAAAAGGACTCCAGTGAGGTTCTGTGACTAGCTCAAGGTTGTTTATTCTCTCAGTAGCCAAAACAGGGATGCTGTGCAAACTTTGCAGTTTCAGTGTTTGGGGCCATAAGAAAAAAGTCATTTAATACCTCTAAATCTGTGTTTCTTTTCTATAAATCAGAGTTAACAGTATCTACACCACATACTTAAATGGCCATGAAAAGTCTATGAAACAGTGTGTATCTGACTGCTTTGAAAACTGTATTGAAACTCTGACAGATCAAGGTCTGCAGGATCCATAGATTCTCTGTCAAAGTACTAAGCTCAGTCTCTGTGGAAGAGTTAAATTCAAAGCCCTGCCTGAGTCCTTGCAAATGTGTCTCACATATTTTCTCTATCAGGATCTAAATTAGGTTCTGTTAAGGAATTCTCTGGCCATCCAGTGGTTAGGACTCTGTGCTTCCACTGCAGAGGGCATGGGTTCCATCCCTGGTCAGAGAACTAAGATCCTTCAAGCTAAAAAAAAAAAAAAAAAGCAGTCAAAAAGGTAGTCAATCAATTAGATTCTGTTAAAAGATTCACAAATAAATTAGAGCCTTAGAAAGTACGATCTAAAAGGTAACTATGTTGAGAACACCCATTTTTGTTGACCTTTATTCTTCAAAAACTGTAATATTTTATTGGAATATCCAAGTAATGGACTATCTTTGTTAATTGAGTTTTATATTTAACTAAGAATAAGTTCCACATAACTACATATTTTCCAGATAGTTTTGAAGAGTGATGCTGGTGAATGTCACTTGCCTTGGACTTCAGCTGAACTAGAGAGACTGTGTTAATAGTAATTCTGTTGACCATGAACTTCTCTTAAAAATAAATTATGCTTTTTTCTTATTCTTATTTTCATATTTCTCCTAAAAGTACAGCATTGAGTTAGGGGAACAAGTTAATTGAGGATTCTAAATCATTTGGATTCTGGTTAAGGTTTTTATTTGAGAATTTGCTCTGTTAAAGACATGCTAGTTAATTTACCCTTTAAGTCTAAACAAGAGATGGAAACACCCCAAAATTTTGCTTCAGTGTTTGAGATTAAGGCATTGGCCACTGGGCTCAATATAAATCTTGTGTCAAGAAATATTCTTTTTAAAAAAAGAAAAACAGAAGCAAATAAAAAATGACTGAATAACAATAGTGTTAATATCAGTAGTAATTGTAGAGTGGTAAATTAAATGGTTTTTATTTATTGTTTGTTAATCTACACTGTCTAAATCCCCATTATACCATACATGTCTTTTTTAATAGGCTTTCTTTTTAGAGCAGTTGTACATTCACTGCAAGATTGAGGTGAAGGTACAGAGATTTCCCATGTCCCCTCTTGTTTCCATTCGTGCAAATCCTCCCCAATTGTCAACATTCTGCCCCAGAGTAGTACATTTGTTCCAGCTGATGAAAGTACACTGAAATGTCATGATTACCCAGAGACCATAGTTTACTTTAGGATTTACTGTTGGTTTTTGTGTATTATATAGGTTTAGAGAAATGTATAATGACATGTATCCACCATTGTATTAATAGCATCATAAAATGTAGTTTCATGACCTAAAAATTTTAAGTGTGCTGCCACTTTATCCCTTCCCCTTCCCCAAACCACTGCCATCCTCTGATGTTTTTACTGTCTCCATAATCTTGGCTTGTCCAGAATGTCATACAGTTGAAATTACACAGTATTTAGCCTTTTCAAATTGAGTTTCTTCACTTAGTAATTTGCATTTAGGTTCCTCCACATCTCTTCATGGCTGGCTAGATAGTTTCTTTTTCAGTTCAGTTCAGTCACATAGTCGTGTCCGATTCTTTGCAACCCCATGAATCGCAGCACACCAGGCCTCCCTGTTCATCACCAACTCCCACTAGTGATGAATAATATTCCATAGTCTAGATGCTCCAGTTTATTTGTCCACTCATTCACTAAAGGACATCTTGGATGATTCCAGGTTTTGGCTATTATGAATAAAGCTTCACTAAATATCCGTTTACAGGTTTTTGTGTAGATACATTTTTAACTCCATTGGGTAAATGGCAAGGAGCACAATTGCTGGATCATGTGATAGGGATATGTTTAGTTTTGTAAGAAACCATCAAACTGTCTTTCAAAGTAGCTCTCCCACTGTTCACCAGTATTGAATGAGAATTTCCATCGCATCCTCACAAGCACTTGGTGTTGTTGTGTTCTGGATTTTAGCCATTTTTTAGAGGCATAGTGATCTCTTGTCGTCTTATTCATTTTCCTCATGACAGAGGATGGTGATTATCTTTTCATGTACTTACCTGGTCACCTGTGTGCCTTCTTTGGTCAGGTGTCTGTTAAAATCTTTGGCCCTTTTTTTTTAAATTGAATTGTTTCCTACTTGGCGAGTTTTAAGAGTTCTTTGTATATCGTGGGTAATGGTCCTTTGTCAGATGTGTCTATTGTAAATATTTTCTCCACTTCTGTGGCCTGCCTTCTTTTCTTGACAATGTCTTTCACAGAGCAGAGGTTTTCATTTTAATAAAGTCTAGCTTATCAAGTATTTATCTCATTGGTCACATGGTATATCTTTTTTAAGAAGGAAAAAAAGAAGTATCACTTTTATTTGAAGGCCAAAACACAATTGTTGTAAACACAGATAAGGAAGAAAGTAATTTTAGTTAAAATACATGTTTGCATATTTTAGTAGCTTATGTGAAGACTTTATACATGTGAAGACTGACATTTGTGTCTGGCCTGTTACACTCATAACTGAGCCCAGGAGTGGTTACTGACATTGACAGGGGTTAGTGGTCATGGTGGTGACCACGGTGGTGTAAACATGCCCTGACAGCTTGCTGAATGCCAGCCCAGAGATACACACTTGACTTACATTGTCTCACTCAATCCTCAGAACACCTCTGGTGAAAGTACCGTTTTTTTTTTTTCAATTATGTAGATAAGATGGCAGATAATTTTTGAGATCAGAAACTGGTATCTGAGCTGGAACTCAAACCTTACTGGTTACAGAGCCCCGTGATTTTAAGTATCAATCTCTGCTGCCATAATGATCATGATGATGATGGCTGCTATTAATATTATTTTTGAGCCCTTTCTATTCGTGGAACCTATGCTAGATACTTGTGAAAATTACTGCATTTAAACTTTACAACCCCGTTAAGATATATATTATTTTTACGTTACCCCTCTGAGAGGGGGAATAAACTGCTCTAGGTCATGTAGTTACTAAGGCTCAAGTCTATCTGACTCCAGACTAGGCCATTAAATAATATGCTCTATTCTTTGAAGAGGAACAAAGCATGTAGGTTTAAAAGACTTTGCTGAAATACAGTGGAGAACTCTGCCATTTAAAGGTAGTTTCGGAAAAGTTGCCACATTCCAAGAGAAACCACATTATCGAGGAAAGAAAACTGTGATGGTGTATTCATCTCGGTAGAATCAGGAGTTGTAATTGAATCAGTTAGCTTACTAGAACTTCAACAAAGAATTCAAGATAGGTGCTGTGCATTCTTGTGAGAAGGATTTGCTCTTTCTCTCCTAATAGGGTTTCCTTGAAAGTGGAAGTTGCTCAGTCGTGTCCAACTCTTTGCGACCCCATAGACTGTACAGTTCATGGAATTCTCCAGGCCAGAATACTGGAGTGAGAAGCCTTTCCCTTCTCCAGGGGATCTTTCCACAACCCGGTGATTGAACCCAGGTCTCCCACATTGCAGGCAGATTCTTTACCAGCTGAGCTGGTGATCTGACCCCGAGCATCAGTTCTTCACCCAGCTTCCAGAGGGCTCTGTCAACAGTACTTATCTTCCACCTGCATCCATTCCGCAGCACCTCATTAGTTCCAAGGCTAAATCCAAGGTCCGTTGTGTGATAGACAAGCTGCTGTTATGAACTGGCCCCATCTGCCTTTCCAGCCTCATTTGGCACAGAGTGTCCAGGCAGAAAGCAAGTCTTTCTGATGTGCTTGCCTTGGTTGATACTCCCTCACTAGGAGATTATCATTCCCTAAGCCCCACCTTCTTTCTCTTTACTGACTCCTCATTATTCATTTCAGGTGCCTGCCTGACTCTCTCTCTCTGTTGGGTATCCATGTCTTATGTTCCCATGAAATCCCGTCTGTGTATGCCATTGTACACTTGAAAGTTTGCTCAAATATATCAGAGAGGATAGGCTTCATGAAATTAACCTTGGCAGCTATTTGAGAAATGGAGACATGGAGAAGGGAAGCGGACTCATGATAGCCCATTTAGGGACTTGGACTCGGGAGCGTGTCACGTGGTTGCAGGCATGTCCTTCTGTCTCCAGCCATGCATCAGGGTCTCCTTTGGCCTCCTCAGGGCTGCGGCATGTGGAGTGCAAGAGCTAGGCCTGTGGCACAGTCACTTAGGTCTGGGCAGACTAAGCTTTGGGGCTGTGGGTTTATCCATGAAGTAGGATGATACTAATGTACCTATTGCACACATATGTTAAAATCAGGTATGTGAAAAAAAAACACTGGAAATTCTGCAATATGACTCAGATGAAGGTCATTATGTATTAAGGAGAAAATACCTGACAAATAATGAAAATTCAGGAAATTAATGGACGTATTACTTACTCATGTTATATAGAATTCAAAGAAGGTACTAATTTTTATATTTTTAGAATACCTAAAAATTTTAACTTCTACTACCAATTGGTAGTAATTGCTTTTATAGAGTAAAGTTGTCTCAAACTGAATCTTAAATGGTGTGTGGCCTCTTCAATACAGCTGATTTGCCATGTATCTGATGCATAGCATGAGGCTTTGTAGCACTCTGCATTTGTGTGAATATGGTTCTTTATTTTAATTTTACTTAACCTTTTATTAATAACTTTGATTTTCTCTTCCTAGTGAACTTTACAATCAACTTTGTGAGGTCATTAAAGTATCCTCTTAGTATTTTCACTGGTACTGCAGTGATTCTCCAGTTTAATATAAAAATAATCCATTCTTACATAATTTTCTTTTCTTCCAGCCACACACCATGTATCTTTATTTCCAAGTGGTTTGAATTTGTTCTAGGCATTGTTGCTATGCTTTTCTTTTTAAATTCCATTTTAATTGCATTATGGTCTAGCACGGCCTTTGTGACTTATACATTTTGGTGTGTTTTGTAATTTCTTTGTAACCTAATGACTTAAAAACACTGTTTCAGGATTATTTCAAAAGAATGTATCTTTTGAATATATTCAGTATCCAGGGGGGCTGATTCCCGGGCCCTTCCCCCCACCCCAGATACTAACATCCACAGGTGCTCAGCTCCCTCATATGAAAGGGCGCAGTACATCTGGGCTTCCACATCTGCAAACTCTGTGCTTACAGCAGATTGGACCAACAGCTGGCTGAATCCACAGATGTGGCGCCTATGCAGGCAAGGACTGACTTTGCTTTCTCTGTTTGGTAACAAGTGCCCTTTGTGATAATTATCTGGTCAAATTATTTATAGGCTTACTTATGTTTTGCCTTCGTCTTTCACAACCTTAGAAATGTTAAATTATTCTACTATGGTTGTAGGCACATGTGTTGCTTCTATTTTTGGCAGGTTTTATTGTTTGGTCATTTATTGCAGCTATATTGGTAAATGACCAATATATCATTGTAGTGAATTACAATTTTTCTCAATACAAAAAAAAATATTCTTGTGTGTTACTCAGTACTTTTCATCTTGGCTCTGTTTTATCTATTGTATGTCCATGCTTGCTTGATTTTTATTAGCATTGTCCCATTGTATCTGTGTTCCAACCAGTTTTTTTGTACTTTTCTTTGCTTAGTTTGATTTCATGCTTATCTAAGTAGCATATACCACTATGCAAGTTACTAAGGATATATTAGTGAACAAAAAGGTGTTAATTCATTCCCTTGAGGCGCTTACATTCTAGTGAACATGGTGACGGAGACCCTGAAGAATAAAGAATAAAATAATAACAATAGTTTGGTAAGCCTCATGAAGAAAGCAATGGGGATCTAACTGGAGATCAGGTTAAATGAGGTAAACAATGATGTCTTGTTTTTTGCCTTACCATTAGGTACAGGCAGACCTCAGAGATACTGCAGGTTCAATTCCCGACCACCAGAATAAAGCCAGTCACACAGAGTTTTTGATTTCCCAGTGCATATAACAGTTATGCTTGTACTATACTGTGGTCTGTTAAGTGTACAATAGCATTAGGTCTAAAAAACAATGTACATACCCTAATTAAAAATATTTTATTGCTGAAAAGTACTGTCTTCTGAACCTTGCTTGAGTTGTAGTAGTAGGATCAAGGACCACAGATCACCCCACCAAATAAAATAAGGAAAAAGGAATAATGTGAGAACATTCCAAAATGTGACAAAAACACAAAGTGAGCACATGCTGTTATAAACATGACTCTAACAGAACTCACTTCATGCAGGGTCACCACAAGCTTGATTTGTTAAACACACACACACACAATATCTGCAAAGTGTGCTAAGGGGAAGAGTTTGAAGCTGCCATCTTTTAACTTTTTCTGTTTACCATCATAATTTTCTATTTATTTTTGTTATCCCTTTCTTGTTTATTTAATAACACATAGAGGGTATATTTCCTTCTACAAGTGTTGAAATTATACATTCTATTTATAAATATATTGAATTGTTTAATTTTTGAGTCAGTGCCTAGAGTTAATCATTTCCCCCAAACAAAAAAGGGCCTAAGCATTCACATTCTTCCCACCTGCTTCTACCTTGAGCACATTACTATTACCTTCCATATTGAATCCAAATAAGATCTTAGTTCCATATATTTAGTACTTTTGCATCATATATTTTAATTGTTTGGACTAAATATTCCATTGTGCTGGTCTCCTTATTTGATTGGTTGGTTGTTTTTATAAATGTCTGAGTGTGTGTGTATTCTGTTTTTATATCTACATTTTTTAGATCCTTTTTTCCATTTGGTAAAGCACATCATCAAGCAATTCTTTTTGATTCTTATGAGCAGAAATTTCAGATTATATTATAGTGATATTTTGGAACATCTATATATTTCAAAATTATAATACAGTGATTCATTTTCAAGACAGAATTTCTCATTTTGATAATCATTGACTTCATAAAAGACTTACAGAAGCAAATATTTTAAAAATAGGGATACATTTTAATGTTGGTTGCTATTTAGCATTTGGAAGAAAGAAACAAAAAGTTGTCACGGATGAATTGATTGGACAAAGAGCATTGTTCAAAGGAGTAGGATATTGACTTCATCATAGAATGATTCCTGTTGATTTGATACAAGTTATCTGATTTCACAGACACTAATTTGAAGGTAATTTTGAGGATTCCCTAGAAATTGCAATTTTGAAGATTCCATGACATAGTTTGTTGCCTATTTTTTCCCCCTTTAAAACAAAGTCATATGTTTAGATGAGTTGTGATGGAATTAGCCCTCCTTATGGATTACCTAGTTTTTATCTGTCCTTCTGGCCCTTCTGACCTTGTCACATTTGGTATTGGCGCCACTTTGACCACATAATCCAGAATGCTCATGCCA
Organism: Muntiacus reevesi; assembly: GCF_963930625.1. NCBI lineage: Eukaryota > Metazoa > Chordata > Mammalia > Artiodactyla > Cervidae > Muntiacus > Muntiacus reevesi. The sequence goes on from NC_089267.1 coordinate 16,581,761, forward strand.
GCTGCAAAATTTACTAGTCTGAATTGCCTCAAGTTCCTTTTTAAAGTTTTTGAATCAGGGTTTTGTTTTCCCCTCTCCGTAAAATAATTTTATCAATTGAAGTTCTTTTCTAAAATGATATGAAAAAGCTACAGTTGGTAAAGAATTTCTTCGCTTTTAATATGCAAAATTCCTTTTGATGTAACTGCGTTTTAGCCATATTTAGAGGGAACACTGTGCAGAGAGATGTTCAAGACAGTACTAATAAGAGTCCCTGCTAAGTAAACTACATAAGGAACAATGGCCTTTGTATATGTATTTTTTAGCAATTTGTGCAATACAGAAATGCCATATTTTCATATTAGTAAATAATGCCTAAAATTATGGAAAGAATCACTGTCAAGTATACTTTTATTAGTCATGTAGACAGTACATGATTGTTTCTGTCTAAAATGATAAAACTGTTTTAGTTAGCTAACAGAGAGCAGTCTAGGAATTTTTATTTAATCAATTGTAAAGAAATGTTCTTGTGTAAGAAATGATGAGACTGGTTTCCATTGTTACATTTGGACAAAAGATTGTGACTTTTTTTAGTCATCAAGATATATTAAATGTATGTCACCTAATAAATGCACTTAGTCTTAGATACACATTAACACTTTCCCAAAAATGAATATAGTTACTAATGGTCAGAGGCATATTCAGTTGTCCAGAACAGTTTAAATTAATATGCATTTTAACAATATTGATTGCAAAAATAGCTCTAATGCCAAAATGATCAAGTATTAAAAGTGAATTTAACTTATTTGCTATAACGTAGCAGATTTTGCTATTTAAAACAATAAATTACATATTCATCACCAGAAACTTTTCTCCTTCTTTTAGTTAAAATGATCCTGCTAGATCAGATTTTCATAACATTAATTGACTAATTGCAGTGTTCAAAAACAACAGTTGCCTTTTTAAAGAAATTTAAGAAAGCTTTTAAGGAACTACAGTTAGGAAGACATATTTACTGAATATGAGAATCTTAAAAAGTCTACATAGACCTCAGAAAGAAGTAACATCTATGGCTAGCTAGAACAGTTTGGACTGCAGCATAGTTAGTTATTTTTAAATCCCTTCTATACATTTCCATTGTATGTTACTTTTGAGTTTCTGATAGTATCTTTCTTCCTGCCTGCTGGAAAAGAGTTGCCTATAATTCTTATGAATGGATACAGTTTAAACAGGATAGATTGGATAGATTTTAAGTTTCTGATAATCTCTTTTAATCAAGTGTTCTGAATTCTTAAATACTTCTAATGGGAAATAAGTAGGATTTTAGTAGACTTTGATGAGGGAAGAATTTTTATTGACACAACCCACACAACTCAATGAACATGAGTTTGAGCAAATTCTGAGAGAGAGTGATGCAGGGAAGCCTGGCATGCTGCATGTTATGTTCATGGACACGATTTATCAGTTGAACAGTATGAGAATTAAATCATGGAGAAAACAATCTCAGTTTTAGCTGAGGTTTTGGTTTCATGTACTCAGAGATCCACTTGAACTGCAAGATTTGGAGAACCCCACATGGACACTTTAGAGATGAAGGCCTTTTGGGCCATCAGTGTGTTAGCAGTAGTGCACTTCTGATCCAGACTGATCATTCCATCATAAACCTGCTGCTCTTAAGAATCCAGTGCAAATTATCTGAACATTCTGAATTGACTCTATGAACTTTTGTTTCATTTGATATCACATTGCATTGTTGAATTCATGTACTTCTGAGAATTATTATAAAATAACCAAATCTTACATATTAAAATTTCCAAAATTTCTTTCACATCACTTAACTAATTTGCTTCTCATGATAATACTGCAACATGCACAATGGGTATTGGGGTTGTCATTTTGCAGATAAATAAACTGAGACTTAGTATTCCTCATCAGTTATCAGCAGAGATGACTTTATTCCCCTGTTACACAGGAACCCCAGATCTTTTTGGCACCAGGGACTGGTTTCATGGAAGACAGTTTTTCCACAGATCGAGATGGTGAGATCTGTCAATTCTCCCCTTCTGATTTCATTCAAATTTCATGTCACAGATTTTTCACAGTCACCTTCAGAGAAGCATGTCTTACATTTAGTAAATAAAGCAGGGGTTCACCAACTTCTGGGATCTAATGCCTGATCTGAAGTTGAGCTGATGAAATAATAATAGTAATAAAGCACACAATAAATATAATGCCCTTGAATCATCCTGAAACCACCCCATCACCTAGATCTTTGGAAAACTGATCAAAACTGCTAAGTGTACCTAAGCCTATTATTTAGCTGGTTTAGGATTCCGGTGGAAAAAGGAGCCATAATGTAGTTTAGAAAGATTCAGCAAGCATTTTGGTCAGTGTATTTAACTAGAAGATCTGTTCACACTCAAAGAGGTATTAACAGGGATCATCAACATGGATTGAAATGCTGTAGAATGATTTTATTTCGGTATCTTTTCATTATTAATAAACTCATCTATCTGCCCAACCTCAGTTTCTTTTATTACATTTCGTTTCATTATATCAAACCCCTTCTAGAAGAGTTTTTATTTTGCATTTTCTTATGCCTCCCTGATCATATTAAGAGTAAAATAAATATATGTATGTGTGTACAATACATGTGCAATATATATAACATATTACATATGTATATTGAATGCCACCACCTATAAAAGACGATTCACAACTTTCCACATGTCACCATCTCCCCCATTACCACCATCTGTCACTTGGATGACCAACATTGCCTCTCCAAAATGATCTCATCCCCTTCTCCCTCTTCACTATTATTATTTTGTTTTGTCTTTTTTTTCTATTTCTTGCGCATGTTCCTTGCATTCCTGCCTCCGGGTATTTTTCCAGGTTATTCTCTTTGTTATTCCCTTGAATGCAGCTCTCTGTCTGTCTTATCACATCTAGCTACTTCTAGCCTGTCACATCATTGCTCCCATAACAGTGTCACATTCTCAGAGAGGGCTGGCAGTCACATCTGAAGCAGAATTCCTCTCTACCCCATCAAGCTCATAAAACTTATCTGAAGTTGTCATTCTTCACGGTAAGAGTTAGTTTATCGTCTGCTTCACCCTCTGAATGCCATCCCCGTTTGTCTTGGTCTCTAGTGCCCTTTTGGTGGGTTGCAAAGGTTTACATGTTAATGGAATTATCTCTTCTTAAAGCTTGATGACATTTACCTATAAAATGATCTAGACCTGTTCTTTCATTGAAAGGTTTTTGCTTTATTTTAAAACAGCAGTGCCAATTTTTTTATGGTTATGCATTCTTAAATGAATTCTTATATCAACTTGGATCAATTCCATTTTCCAGGTAAAATCAGTCATTTAATAGAGATTTTAACTTCTGTGCCACAAAATTTATCCTAACATTCTCTAATAAATTGTAATATTCTTCACTTATTTTGTTACATGTACTTTCTTGTTCTTAATTTTAGATATGTGTTTACATGTACAATATAATCATGTAAGTTTCAGTTCTGGAATCAAGAGGGCATGAGTTCAGAATCTGATGCAGGCACTTAGTAATGGGGTGACTTAAACAAGTTAATTAAATTCTCTGAGACTCAGTTCCCTTATAATTTGAGTATTGCTACAGTGTTTATCAAGCTTCCTAGATGGCTCAGTGGTAAAGAATCTGCCGGCAGTGCGGGAGACACAGGAGTTATGGGTTTGATCCCGGGGTCAGGAAGGTCCCCTGGAGAATGAAATGGCAACCCACTCCAGTATTCTTGTTTGGAGAATCCCGCGGACAGAGGAGACACAGGAGATACGGGTTTGATCCCGGGGTCAGGAAGGTCCCCTGGAGAAGGAAATGGCAACCCACTCCAGTATTCTTGTTTGGAGAATCCCATGGACAGAGGAGACACAGGAGATACGGGTTTGATCCCGGGGTCAGGAAGGTCCCCTAGAGAAGGAAATGGCAACCCACTCCAGTATTCTTGTTTGGAGAATCCCATGGACAGAGGAGACACAGGAGATACGGGTTTGATCCCGGGGTCAGGAAGGTCCCCTAGAGAAGGAAATGGCAACCCACTCCAGTATTCTTGTTTGGAGAATCCCGCGGACAGAGGCGTCTGGCGGACTGCAGTCCGCGGCATCACAAGGAGTCAGACATGACTGAGCAACTAAGCAAGCATGTAGGGTATTTGTTATGAAAGTTTATTGTGGGGATTAATTGATATAGTACAAATTGAAGTGCTTATGTCAGTGCCTGGCGCATAGTAAATTCTGCATACCAGCAGGCTGTTATATTGTTATTGCTCTTCCTAGTAGAAGTGATATTGCTAATTATATTTTTTATTAGACTGTAGGGTCATTTGTTGTTATTGTGCACATCTCAAAAAAAACTGTGAATCTTGAGAGCTTGTTCGGAGGTTCTAGCCGGGGAGCGCAGCTAGTCCTATACCCTTGACCAAAGACGGGTCCTCCTCTATTGGGGATGATCCTGCTCTTCGACCGAGCGCGCAGCCTCGGGAGGACGTGCATGGGGCGGTAAGGAGGGAAGGGACACGCGCCTAGCCAGCCAGATCAGCGAATCCACCCTGGCGATCAGTGGGGTGGCAGGTGTCACAGCCAGATCGCCCTCGTGAGGTCTGACAGAAAACAAGGTTCTGTAAAGCAATTATCCTTCAATTAAAAAATAAATTAAAAATAAATAATGTGAATCTTTAGTGTATAGATTGGTTATCAATCATTAATCATTAATTTCTACTTTCACTTCATTAAGTTTTGCTTCTTTCATGAATTGCCTTAAAAAAAAACAACTGCATTTTAAAGTTTCATTCTGCGAAATAAAATTTCTTCTCCAAGAGCTTGAGAGGCAGTGCAGAATAGTAGTTAAACTGAAAGTTTGGACAGACGACTTCTTGAATTTCAGTGCTGGTTTCACCTCTAATTAGCTGAACAAGCCATGCATCTTTTGAAAGCTCCATCTGTAATATTCAGACAATCTGAATACTTCAAGGGGTGTTTGACAGCATTAAATTAGCAAAAACACATAAAATGCTCAAGGCAGTGTTTGTGTTCTTTAGTCAGTCTTAAGTATTATATTTTGGTTGTTATTCATATTTTTATTATTAATTACAGTGTCTCTTGTTCTGGTTAGATCATGTGGGCTGTGTCTTTTTGTGTTTACTATGTACATTGAATCATCTAAATATGATCCCCTTTTGTGAATATTTGATTGACAGTTGGATATTATATTTTCTATAAGACTTGACATTTTAATACTATTATAACGGTCACCGTATTCTCTGTAGCTTGCTTTGCTTGGGGCCCTTTGGTTTTGCTCCTGCGGTCTGCCGCGCCCTTTTCTGACCTTCCACAGCCCCTCTTCGGCATGCTGCTCTTCACGGTTCACTGGGAAGTGCATTTGAGTGAGGTTTTGAGCTGTGCACGCTTTTGTGTTGCTGTATTGGCATTGCTTAAAAAAGACTGTCCATATGTCTGTGGTGTACTTACAGCTATACTTTGTAGGTGAAACTTTTCTTTATAGTTGGTGTGTTTGATGGCCAAATATATAACAGACGGAGGAGAGAGATTTCTTGACTGATTCCCAGGAGGTGCATGTCAGTTGTAAAGATTTTTCCATGAACACTTAGTAGTGGGTTTTCTTTCTATATCAAGCATTAGACTAGTGATGCCTAACCATTACCTCGTCTGTCTTATCATCATCCCCATTTTACAGATAGTAAGGCTGAGACTTAATGGGAATAAATAACTTATCCCAGAGTAAACAGTTGTGTGTATCAGATGGGAATTAGAAACCAGGTCTGTTTAATTCCAGTCTCATGCCCTGAATCTGTGTACCAGACGGTCCACAGAGAAGGGTATGGACAGAAGAGGTGAGAGTTGAGGCGATACTGTCTGGCTGTCTCTCCCTTTTAGAGAGCTCTGCTCCCGTTGCTGCCACTCCTGCCTTGGTCAGCCTGGGAAGCCCGGTCTGCGGCGTCTACACACATGTTTTGTGTGGTTCCAGTTTCTTCTTTCACCAAATATTTCTGGGATAGCTTGTGAGTGCCAGAGATCCTCAGGGTTGAACATCATTCTGTAATCACAAGTATCTTTTGTTTTCCTTTGAAGTGATAGCTCTAAAATAGAACCCATGGTTCATACTTTTCAAAATCTTTCAGTATCCTTCAGAGTTTCCAAGGCAGCCAGCAGTGGTTTCAGTGCTGGCTGCATATTATATCACTGTGAAGTTTAAAATACAAAAAAAAAAAAAGGAGGGGGCCTACTCCAGGATATTGACATTATGTGCTTTTGGCGATTAAACTTCAGGGACTCTATGTACACAGAATCAATACAGATACTTGAAAGGAAGATCTTGGGTATGTTAAGTCATTATACACCAACAATAATATATTAATATTTGTAAATAAAATAAGCCTTCCATGCCAGAAAAGATATATAGAACCTTTTTTTTTTAATTTTGCAAAATTAAACAAGCTGTTAAATACAAAGTATAGAGCATTGTGCAGTGCCTCCTGAATTGATGCTGTGTGCATCTGTGGGCATTTTTTAAAAGCTCCAGGTTATGCAGAAGCACAGTCTAGGTTGAGAACCTCTGGCTTAAAGGATACATTCAATATGCCTAATAGGCAAAGCCCTCCATGGTCATACTAAGCCTTACCTATCCCTACACTAATTCTCACTTCGCACCCCACCTCTGTTCTTTCTCCCTGGGTTCTAGAGAAGGCAGGGAAATCTGAAGATTCTTATAAATTAAGCTGTGTTTGCACATAATGTGTCATGTATATTAAATAACCTTCCCCCCCAGTTACTCCTCCAGTTCCTCCATACACACACACACACACACACACACACACACACACAATCCTATATCTATCTGGATCACTTCCCTAATTCTTTCTGATTCAGCCCAGGTATCCACTTAGCCTGAGTTCAGTGTTCCTCCACATCCCCAGCAGCCCTTAGGAGTAGTTAATCAGTCTCTCAGCCTTCCATCCTGGGAACCAAGCCCAGAGTCTGTTACATAGTCGATCTGGGAAAAGATGATTGTTGGAAGGAAGGGCAGGGAAGATGGAGTCAGGAACGCAGGGCAATCCCCCAGGAGTAGATCTGCAGTGGGCTCTGAGTGATGGGCAATGTCATCACAGAGGCAGAGACTTGGGAGAAGGAAAGGTGGGGAATGATGACAAAAGAGGAGTATGATCCAAAGGACTGGACGCTAGCATTTCCCCAGTCATTGTCTCACTAGCTCTTACTCTGTGAACAAGACATTCAAAATGAAGGTGTAGGAAACGTTGGCTTAAATAAATGTATTCATATGTATTTACTGCAGAACCTGTCAGAGGTCCTTTACTATGAATATTTCTGAACTTACTGACCATGAAGTCTTTTTATGAAACATCTTTTCATCAAACACAGTTTGGAAAACACCACTCTGACAAGTTCTGTGGCCAGTGAGTTTCAGAAGCCGAGGTACATGTGCAGGAAAAAAGTTAAAGAGAAAAGTGTGAATAGCAGGAAAGATAAGCAATTGATAAGTAGAAGAAGCATTTTTCTGGTCACAGATCTTATACTGATATCATTAATTATACAAGTAAATACTGTAGTTTAAAGTTTTTAGATTGTATAAGAAAGCTCAGGATATAGAATGTATATTAGTTTGCTTTGCTTCCCTGGTGTGTGTTCAGACAAATGTTATGTGCTTTTGTCAATAAGACTACTGGGTCTCTCTGAACAAATCAGCAGTACATATACTTAAAGACAAAAATGTGGGTATTTTAAGCCATTATACACCAGCAGTAATATACATGTAAATAAAATCTTCCATGTGTATACATATATATTTGAAGCCATAGTTTTTTACTTTGCAACATTAAACACACAAGTCTTATTAAAAGCACAGTCTAGAGCACTGTGCAATAAAGTCTTCTCTCCATGCCCCCTTGTTTCTCCTAAAGAATCGTTATGTGATTTCTGTTTGAAAGTAGAAGAAGTACAGATGTTGACGGTAATGAGAAAGAAAGGAAGATAAGAGCCTACCTCTTGCCTGCATCCCCCCCACCCCCACCCCCAGTCTTTGAAGTCAGAAGACAGGAAAAGCTGCTGAACAGACACTCCAAAGAATGAATATAAGACTGGAAAAGCATCTTGGCTACATGTGGAGTAGGGGGATCACAGGGCGGAGTCTGTGATCACCTCCGATCCCCAGCAGGGGTCCCCAGATGAAGCGCAGCATGCCTGCCCCCGGCCCCCTGGGGTGGAAAGGCGGGGATTTGCAGCTGAAGAGCAAGTCCTATGCTTAGCACAGCTGTGTCCTTGTTTGGGGTCTGCTCCCCTGCTGTTGGAATGTGGCTTCATCTTGGTTGTATCCCCCTCTTGGCCTAGCCCAGTGCCTTCAGCAGAGGAGGTCCTCAGAAAAGTCACTCTGTCATTCAGCATTTATATACTGAATGATGACTCCATGCCAGAGACCGGCGTACATGGTTGGAATATGCAGTGAGCCAAAGTACTTCCTGGGCCTTACATACTGGTGGAGGAAACCAGAAAAAAAAAAAGAAAAGATACATATAGATAATGCCAAGTAATAAGTGCTATGAAGGAAAGTAAGTCACAGTGAGCAGGTGGCACAGAATGGGCCATGGCCTTAGGAAGGGTGGACCTCTCTGCAGACGTGACATTTGAACACCAGCCAGGGAGGGAATGGGCTCCGAATACCTGGTGACGAGAGGGTCCCGGAGGAGGGCAGCAAGCCCAGGAGGCGTGGCTGCAGGCGCTGGGGATGAGGATGTGGTGAGTCCTTGAGCGGCTGATCTCATGGGTGGACATGGGTACGCAGCACATGCTTGTTGAACCGGGAGGTACGGGCTGGGTGGAGCGCCCACCCCTCTCCCCGCGCTGGGCACTCCGTCGGGTCGGGGCTCCGGAGGTCAGGCTGGACAGCGTGAGGCTTCTGAGGGCGAGCCCACCATCCGCTGGAGAGCAAGTGGGCAGGACTGCGGTGTGTCCCCGACTTCAGGCAGAAGAGCAGGTGGGGTGAGGGGGGTACAGAAAGAACATGGGCCAAGTGGTTCCCTTCACGTGTAAATGTTTTAGTGATGCATGTTAGACGCACGTTTAGAATGCCAATGGGAGTGAACAAGAGAAGCACCAATTAAGTGTAGAGTGAGATCCGCTGAATAGCACTTTACTTCATAAAGCAATATGTCCAAACTGTAAAGTTAAATGAAGATAGCCTTAATATGACTTTCTTTAATTTCAGAACTTTTTTTTTTTTTTTAAGATTAACAGAGAGGTTCACTGAGAGTTTTAGGACAAAACAGCTAATTACATGCCACCCAGGCTGTCTAGGAACCTGAATATTACACAGCCAGCAAAACTATAATTATACTCTGAGGGAAGCTGTGATATGCTAGTTTTCATCAGGAAGTTGCATTATTAAAAGTTCTTTTTTACAATAGAGGAGTGTAGTTTCTAAAATGTGTCCTAAATTTGTAGTGAATATCTGTTTAGCATAATGCTTTCTGATGATAAATTATTAAAACTAGTTCTTCCTTTTAAATTAACTGCCGCGATACCGTTGTTTTAGATTAGCTTTAAAACTGTAGGTTTCCTTTGAAGTAGATTCCATTAGTTAATGTAACATGAATCATGTTTAAAGAAGACTTCTATACCAAGAATAATATATCTCCCACACATATTTTCTTATTTGTAGACTTAGTGCCATGAGTTGGATTTTTTAATGTTCAGATAGAGCCTTACCTTATTTTTGATCACCATAGAATTTTACAGCTAAAGATGGTTAAAGTACTTAGGTACTTCACAGCCAGTCCTTCTTTTAACAAATGAAGAGAGAAGACTCAGGGGAGAGTGAGGACTTTTCCAGAGCAAGTGACAAAGCTTTTGACATCCAGTGCTCTGTTGTCCTATTTAGAAAAAGGAAAAAAAACAAAACAAAACAAGAAAGAACCGTAAGTCCATAAAAAAAGAAACTTGTGAAATTGTAATCATGCTGCAGGATATTCATTTTAAATTCAGTTTAATTTTGTAGATTTAGATACACATGGTACACTATAACATAGAAAGTTCCATTCAGGAGAGATGTTTATATAGAGGGGTAAAATTGTCTCTTGTGAGCCCTGAAGAAAGCAGAGAGGTACCTGTTTTATTTGTTTCCTGTAAACGCTCATGACTGAAGGGTGGAGGCTCAGCTTGTGGATGCTGTGCATGGACCCCGTCACTCAGCCCAGTTCATCTTACTGGAGGGCTCTGCCTGCTTCCTTTCCAAAGGTGTCCCCACCACAGTCTCTCTTCCCCTGCTGGTCCCATCATGGGAAACCCCTCATCTCCTGAGTTCATCTGCATAGCATTCTGTTTGTTTTCCACTTTTTCCCCTTCTTTTTGCCATGAAGTGATGGGACTGGATGCCATGGTCTTGGTTTTTTGAATGTTGAGTTTTAAGCCAGCTTTTACACTCCTCTCTTTTACTTTCATCAGGAGGCTCTTTAGTTCTTCCTCACTTTCTGCCATTAGAGTGGTATCATCTGCCTATCTGAGGCTGTTTACCTTTCTCCTGGCAATCTTGATTCCACGTTGCGATTCATCCAGCCTGACATTTCGCATGATGTACTCTGCATAGAAATTAAATAAGCCAGGTGACAATATACAGTCTTGACATACACCTTTCCCAGTTGAGCCAGGCAGTTGCTCCATGTAAGCTTCTTGACCTGTATACAGGTTTCTTAGGAGACAACTAAGGTGGTCTGTATTCCCGTCTCTTAAGAATTTTCCACAGTTTGTTGTGATCAACACAGTCAAAGGGTTTAGCATAGTCAAATGAAGCAAAAGTAGATGTTTTTGTGGAATTCCCTTACTTTCTCTATGATCCTACAAATGTTGGCAATTTGATCTCTGGTTCCTCTGCCTTTTCTAAACCCAGCTTGTACATCTGGAAGATCTCATGTGGTGCTAAAGTCTAGTTTGAAGGATTTTGAGCATAACCTTACTAGCATTCGAAATGAATACAATTGTTTGGTAATTTGTACACTCTTTGGCACTGCCCTTCTTTGAGTTTGAAATGAAAACTGATTTTTCCAGTTCTGTGGCCACTGCTGTTTTTTCCAAATTTGCTGGCATATTGAGTGCAGCTCTATTACAGAATCATCTTTTAGGATTTAAAATAACTTAGCTGGAATTCCATCATCTCCACTAGCTTTGTTTGCAGTGACACTTCCTAAGACCCACTTGACTTCACGTTCCAGGATGTCTGGCTGTAAGTGAGTGATCACACTCACTCATGGTTATCTGGGTCATTAAGACCTTTTTGTACAGTTCTTCTGTGTATTCTTGCCACCTCTTTTTAATCTCTTCTGCTGCTGTTAGGTCCTTACCTTTTGTGTCCTTTATCATGCCCATCCTTGTATGAAACCTTCCCTTGGTATCTCTTCATATTCTTGAAGAGATCTCATTTCTTTCCCATTATATAATCACATTATATAGCTCTGAAATTGGGAAACAAGCCTTGAAAAGGGTCTGTAGACTGGACAGAGAGCAGTTTTAGCCATTGTCAGTGTCTTTTATTTTTTTTTTGTCAGTGTCTTTTAATAGGTCAGAAATTCAGTCTAGGAATGGAGTTTCCATATTAAATGGCAAGCACTGAGTTAATACTGATCCATATTATTTTATACTGAACAAATGTCTTAAAACTGTTCTGTTTTTTCCATTGTATATCCTTGCCTCCTTTGTCAAAGATAAGGTGTCCATAGGTTCTTGGATTTATCTCTGGGCTTTCTATTCTGTTCCATTGATCTATATTTCTGTCTTTGTGCCAGTACCATACTGTCTTGATGACTGTGGCTTTGTAGTAGAGTCTGAAGTCAGGCAGGTTGATTCCTCCAGTTCCATTCTTCTTTCTCAAGATTACTTTGGCTATTCGAGGTTTTTTGTATTTCCATACAAATTGTGAAATTATTTGTTCTAGTTCTGTGAAAAATACCGTTGGTAGCTTGATAGGGAGTGCATTGAATCTTTAGATTGCTTTGGGTAGAATAGCCATTTTGACAATATTGATTCTTCCAATCCATGAACACGGTATGTTTCTCCATCTGTTTGTGTCCTCTTTGATTTCTTTGATCAGTGTTTTATAGTTTTCTATGTATAGGTCTTTTTGAAAAGATGCTCAACATCACTCATTATTAGAGAAATGCAAATCAAAACCACAATGAGGTACCATTACACGCCAGTCAGGATAGCGGCTATCCAAAACTCTACAAGCAATAAATGCTGGAGAGGGTGTGGAGAAAAGGGAACCCTCTTACACTCTTGGTGGGAATGCAAACTAGTACAGCCACTATGGAAAACAGTGTGGAGATTTCTTAAAAAACTGGAAATAGAACTGCCATGTGACCCAGTAATACCACTTCTGGGCATACACACCGAGGAAACCAGATCTGAAAGAGACACATGCACCCCAATGTTCATCGCAGCACTGTTTATAATAGCCAGGACATGGAAGCAACCTAGATGCCCATCAGCAGATGAATGGATAAGGAAGCTATGGTACATATACACTGTGGAATATTACTCAGCCGTTAAAAAGAATTCATTTGAATCAGTTCTAATGAGATGGATGAAACTGGAGCCCATTATACAGAGTGAAGTAAGCCAGAAAGATAAAGAACATTACAGCATACTAACACATATATATGGAATTTAGAAAGATGGTAACGATAACTCTATATGCAAAACAGAAAAAGAGACACAGAAGTACAGAACAGACTTTTGAACTCTGTGGGAGAAGGTGAGGGTGGGATGTTTCGAAAGAACAGCATGTATATTATCTATGGTGAAACAGATCAGTAGCCCAGGTGAGATGCATGAGACAAGTGCTCGGGCCTGGTGCACTGGGAGGACCCAGAGGAATCGGGTGGAGAGGGAGGTGGAGGGGGGATCGGGATGGGGAATACGTGTAACTCTATGGCTGATTCCTGTCAATGTATGACAAAACCCACTGAAATGTTGTGAAGTAATTGGCCTCCAACTAATAAAATAAAATTAAAAAAAAAAAAAAACTGTTCTGTGGCAACAGAATTTAACAGATCTTAAGACTGTGCAAAGAGTTAAGAACTGCATTGAAATGCATATTTCATGGCAAAATGCCAAGCATACAGTACAAGAGATGCGTATGCCATATAATCGGGGCACTTTTCAGAAGTTTTCAAACCACAGTGTTCAAGGGATAATTGAAAAATGACTAATCCTCAATTTTTGACAATTTGTAATCCAGAGAGATTAGGTAATTTATCTACTTCAGATCTTTTTTCTGAAATGTGATGATAAAGGTCATGGTCACACCGTGAGATACTGGAGTTTAGGATCGAAGAGAACACAGGCTTCATAGCCATAGAGACCTGGAGAAAATCATAGCTATCTGATGACCGAGGTCAACTTCACTGTTTCTCGATCTATAAAATAGATTTCCTCCCTAACCCATTGTGGTTTAAATAAAACTTCGTATGTCAGGTCGCTAGCCTGACAATGAATCTGCCTTCTTCTGAATATGACCTCTCCTCATAATATGCCCAGTATTAGCAACCCCATATTGTTGCTGCCAAGACAATCTGTTTATTGATCAGTTAAAGCCATTAAAGATATAAATCATCTTGACTTAGCAAAATATGAGGCAACAGACCATAACAATTTCAATGACAAACTGTCTCAGACAGTACTTCTTAAATTAGAAAGAGAAATAGTAGAAAAAAAAATTAACCTAGAGAGAGGAAGAGACGAGAAAGAGGAGAAAGAAAAGAAAGAAAAGGAAAGGCACAGTGAAATTTTCAAATGTTAGGCTCATGTTAGGCTCCGTTAGTACAGGGTTTCTGTTAATCTTTTGTAGAGTGAATACCACTTATGAAGCAGCCACAGATTTAAGGCTTAGGATGGAATGTGGAACATTTATTAAACATTAAGAAAAAATGGAATTTTAAAGTACATTCTGATGAAAATCCTAGAAATGCCCACTTTGACTTTAACTGCTTAACAAGAAATTATATATATATATATACATATATAACTCTTAATTATATATATACATATGTAACTCTTCTCTTCTGCTACAGCAGAAGATAGATTCCCTATCCTTCCAAGTTGTGTTGATAAGATCCAATTCACCAATGCCACTGTTCAGATTTCCGTGGCCAAATATTTCAGAAGATAATCTTTTGACAGCTGAAATGCAAGCATTCAAAAGGAAGAGAAATCATGCCATTTTCCCTAAGTGTCATCCAATTGATGACTGACGAGGGAAGATTCCCTCACACACTGAGATCTGTCAGCCTTTTTAATTCACATACATACTCAAGTAGATGGCTTATAGGTCGGACTTGAATAACCATCTTAAATATTGATTATCAGAAATGTCAAATCTAGCCACTTGAAAAATGAGTGTTTTGAAAATACCACTTTCTGTGACTGAGGGACAGATTGACTCAATTTGTCCCCTGGCTGATTTTGATTTGGAGGCAAAAAAGTGATGCTCCAGAAACTGAGTAGTCAGTTCCCTTTTCTGGAAAGCTTGCTGGGTAAGGAGCACTGGAAGAGGCACTGGAAAATGTGACAGTGGTCCTCCCTTCTCTCAAAGGTCTCTTATTCCTATTGAAACACAATTGAAAACAAAGAGATTTAAGTGAGAATCGGTAAAAGATAATGCATGGTATGAGTTTTTTGAAAACTGCATTACTGTTGATATTTTCCATGGTGAAACGGAGGCAGTAAAATCAGAATATGTTGAACCTGATGAAAGTAAGTGGAAAGAGAATATTTAATGATGTTCCATCTTAATAATTAAAATTTAGTATAGCAAATTAGCAATAAAATGCAGCAAGCAAGCAATTTTTTTGCTGTGACCACTTTTGAAAGACTTCCTTGTGCCAAGCCCTGAAGGTCATCAGGGCAGCAGTGTCTATATCACTCAGTGGGAAAGAGGTGATCCACTGGGCTTCTGCCTGTGTTCTGTCATTTATAGTTCTCTCTCTCCACCCCCCCCAATACATATGCATACTTCTGTAATAAATAAATATCCCCCTGGTTTGAAAGCCTGACTACCTGTAGCTGACAAATAAAAAAGAATTCATTATTAAGTACCATTGATTGTCAGTCTTCCAAACTTGAAGTGTTCAACAGTAAATAATCTGCTCAGGACTTTGCCTAATGAATATTGTAAATGATATGAAATAGGTTTTTAACTAAAGTGCACAATTAATAGATCAAAGATGAGTATGTAAGTCTTCAGAAAAGATAAGCATTATAATGCATTTTTAAGAGACATGGTGAAATCTTTAGATGTGCTTAGTCACTCAGTCATGTCCAACTCTTTGCAACCCCATGGATTGTATCCTACCAGACCCCTCTGTCCATGGGGATTCCCTAGACAAGAAGAGTGGAGTGGGTTGCCATGCCTTCCTCCAGGGGATCTTCCCAACCCAGGGATCGAACCCAGGTCTCCCACATTGCAGGTGGATTCTTTACCATCTGAGCCACCAGGGAAGCCTGAAATCTTTAGATAGCAATCTTTTTAAAAGTTGTGGGACTTCTCTAGCTGTGCAGTGGTTAAGACTTCTCCAAGGCAGGGTGTGTGAGTTCAATCCCTGTTCAGAGAGCTAAGATCACATAAACCTTGCAGTCAAAAAAACAAAATATAAAACAGAAACAATATTGTAATAAATTTTTTAAAACTTTAAAAATAGTCTACATTTAAAAAAAACTTAGAAAATGTTGCAGTTGATGGTTGACCATTAGCTAGCCAAGTCATAAATACCCACTTTATAATGGATGATTTGATTTCAAATGACCTACAGATACTTGTTCAGAGGTTTGTTGTTTTGTTCTATTTCATATTGTTTTTAATCAAATGAACCATTAAAGTAAATTTTATTTACTGATATAAAGATACATATAGTATTACATTGAACCATATAAAGTTTCTGGTTTGTGGATCACAACAGTCAAATACAGAAAATTTGATATGGTTTAAGCTCATACAACAGGGGTCTAGGTCTAGGTATGGACTTCCTAAAAGTTAGGTTATACTCCAGGTTTTTGTGTAAAAACGTGTATGATGTGATAATATATAGACACTTAAGGTGGAAAACATTTGAAGTCTCATGAGCATCTTATATAGTCAGTGACCCAAGTATCTGTTCTACAATTGTCAACACTTAAAAACAATCAGAATCCAAATTTATTCAATGATACTGAGAGCAGAATTGTTCAGGAGACTGGATATTCCTTTGGTATGGCAAAGCTATGATGTCTCTCTAAACAAGTAACCTGGTAAAACAAATGAACCAAAATGAATAATGAAACACACACAAAATATTTTCTTTTGAATTTAAGGTAAAAATGTGTATATGGCATTTCCTCATATAAATATTTTACACAAAATGTAATGCCGTTTTGTATTTATGGGCTATAAAAGTTTTCAGAGTGTCAGTACAAAGTGTCTACTTTTGTGTCTCTAAAACTGAGTCAGGCAGTTATTAGAATTAGAAAATGATGACATGAAAGGTAAATGGAATTACAAGACATTGGAATTAACTTGCATTTTATGTAGAAAATACCAGGCACATCAACAAATTAAAACACCAAATCACAAGGCTTAAATTCAACCAAGCTAGAAATTAATTATGTGTTTTATTCCCTCTTTAATTTGAGCTTTTAGGTATTCTCTGAAGCTATACAAAAGGCTGAATTTAGAACAGATTAGAGCACACAAACTTACATCTTTGATTTCACAGCCATCATATAGCAAACAGCATCCTTGTCTCATATAAAGGTTGGGAAGTCCTTGTCTGCATTCTGCAGCTGCCCCATGACTGGGCTGGAGAAGAATCCCCTGCGACCAGTGACCTTTGAAGCCATCTGCAGTATAGACTGTGCTGCTGCTTCAGAAGCGCAATTCAGTTCCATCTGTACAGTGAGGGCATGCCATGATAGGCATGATCTGCGGGAGTACGTGAGAGTCAGGGCCACAGTCTGTTTTAACAAATCGGCTTCTAGGTTGTCTAGTGGTAAAGAACCTGCCTGCCAGTGCAGCAGACTTGAGAGACACACGTTCGATCCCTGGGTCAGGAAGATCTGGAGAAGGCCTTGGCAACCCACTCCGTTCTTCTGGCCCGGAGAATCCCGTGAACAGAGGAGCTTGGCGGGCTATAGTCATAGGGTCGCACAGAGTCAGACACTACTGAAGTGGCTAAGCACGCACGCACACTTCCCTCACTAGTTGAGACTTCACATTCTGTCGCTCCACATTCAAATTTGGCCCCTGACGTGTCTAGAGCAAACCCAGAGCAAGGAGAACAAATACTATTCAATGTACTTCAGCTCTCTCAGAATAGTTTATTCTGGAGGGGCAGTTGTGCCTTAGAATGACATAGATTTTATTATTGATGAAAAACCAAGAAACTGCTGAGAAGCAGAACGACAGACAGACATAAATATTGTAGAAATAAGCGGAGGTCTTTCAGTTTCAGAGAACTACGTTTTTCCACTGCAACACTGAACACAGTTGGAATGGTAAATTCTTGAGGTAATCCCTCATTAAATATCTGTGTCTGCTTTGCTAGAGTACAATGACTATCATGGCAAGAACTGTGTGTGTTTCTCTTGTGGACGTTATTGTGGATGTTCACTTTAAAATTATTTATACAACTTTGTATTTCTGCCATTTTTTCATGAAGAATGTGTTTTAATAATTATAACTTGGGGGGAGATTAATAGGAGAAAATTTCCACACTTCCAGAAGACTTATATTAAAGATAAAAAGTATGAACAAAAAGAAAAGCATACCACTTCTCTTTTTGCTTACTTTGAAAGAATCTGCAAAGAACTTAGCAGAGTGCCCTTGACCTTCTGGGTGACACTACTTACGAAGAAGACACCACCCATCCCCCTCTGTACACTTTATAGCCAGGCTGGCGTTGGGGGAATGTCAATGTCTTTTTGAAACATGAAGAAAATGCTTGAAAACTTACAAATGGATTTCTCTTAAAGATAAAAAAAAGCAATTCTAGGAAAATGGATAGAAATTTTCCTTTCTGAGTTGTTTACCTTAGTGAAGAGGTCTTTTAGCTCTGTGCTAGAAAGTACTTGGAGAAGAAAATGGCTAGATTCTACTCCTAGAAAATCAAATTGATTGTAGGTGAAGTTTTTCATTAAAATTACATATGCAGCCTGTGGAAATGATTTCTCAGTTTTTGGAATAAATGTATTTATGATATTACTAGATAATTATCAGTATGATCCCATATTTTCAACATTTGAAAAAAAATTTTTTTCCTGTGATTCCATTTGCTGTCTTTTAAAGATTGGACATTTATTGTTGTTTAGCAATGTCAACAGTATTTTCTGCAGAATGCTTATTCTCCATGAATAGATTTTAAAATGGTCTATGCTCAGAATGCTTTATTAAACTGATTAATTTGCTGAATCTTTCTGAAAGTGTCAATATGAATTAGAGGAGAAGAATTGCAATATGTACTATTTTCCAAATTCTCCAATCATAGAACTCTTTTTGGGTCTAGTGTTTAGCAAAAGACACTTGAGACATAAACTAATTTTTTAAAATTTATTTTATTGTCTAAAATCATGACAAATGGAAATTAAAATTTTTCTTTCTAATGACTTCTAACTCATTGAATACATTGAGTGATAGCTTAGATCAAATTTATAGAAACACACTGCTAATTTGATTTCTCCACATTGGGAGCTTTATGTGGCGGCGTTTACGCCTTGGTTTTAATAGGAACAGCAAGTAGATCTATTTAAGGGTAGTCTTGATCTGCTAGTTTTGTCTTTCCATTCCTAACTCCTTTGTTAGTTATATTTACCTTTTGTATTGTGTATGCCATAGTTTGTTCAAATTGAAGATTTTTTGAGCAAAAGGAAGAAACATCTAAGTGATACGAAAGGATTTTATAAAGCAAGGGGCATCTAATTAAATTGTATTGTGTGAGGTCACTAGAGTATGAGATATGAGGGAGAGTTTTTGCAAAATATATGTATTCTATCAGTTCAGTCCCTCAGTCGTGTCCAACTCTTTGCGACCCCATGAATTGCGGCACATCAGGCCTCCCTGTACATCACCAACTCCTGGAGTCCACGCAAACCCATGTGCATCAAGTCGGTGATGCCATCCAGCCATCTCATTCTCTGTCATCCCCTTCTCCTCCTGCCCCCAATCCGTCCCAGCACCAGGGTCTTTTCAAATGAGTCAGCTCTTCACATGAGGTGGTCAAAATATTGGAGTTTCAGCTTCAACATCAGTTCTTCCAATGAACACCCAGGACTGATCTCCTTTAGGATGGACTGGTTGGATCACCTTGCAGTCCAAGGGACTCTCAAGAGTCTCCTCCAATACCACAGTTCAAAAGCATCAATTTTTTGGCACTCAGCTTTCTTCACAGTCCAACTCTCACATCCATACATGACCACTGGAAAAACCATAGCCTTGACCAGATGGACCTTTGTTGGCAAAGTAATGTCTCTGCTTTTTAATGTGCTATCTAAGTTGGTCATAACTTTCCTTCCAAGGAGTAAGCACCTTTTAATTTCATGACTGAAATCACCATCTGAAGTGATTTTGGAGCCCCAAAAAATAAAGTCTGACACTGTTTCCACTGTTTCCCCATCTATTTCCCATGACGTGGTGGGACCAGATGCCATGATCTTAGTTTTCTGAATGTTAAGCTTTAAACCAATTTTTTCACTCTCCTCTTTCACTTTCATCAAGAGGCTTTTTAGTTCCTCTTCACTTTCTGCCATAAGGGTGGTGTCAAATGCATATCTGAGGTTATTGATATTTCTCCCGACAATCTTGATTCCAGCTTGTGCTTCTTCCAGCCCAGCGTTTCTCATGATGTACTCTGCATATATGATGTATTCTTATGACTTAGAACAAAAACCAGCCCAGTATTCCTGATTAACATTGATCCAGAAATTCTCAATAAAATATTAGCAAACAATCCAATAGTACATTAAAAGGCTCAAATAACATGATCAAATGGAATTTACTCCAGGGATACAGGGATGGTTCAATATCTGCCAACCAGTCTTCGTAATCAATCAAATTAACAAAATAAAGAATAAAAATCATCTCAATAAATGCAAAAAAGGCTGTGAGAAAATTCAGCATCCATTTGTCATAGCAACCATTAACAAACTGGGCATAGAGGAAATGTATCTCAACAAAGTAAAAAGCATATGAAAAACCAATAGGTAACATCATACTCAATGGTGAAAAGCTGAAAGCCTTTCCTCTGAGATCAGAAACAAGACAAGGATGCCCACTTCCATCACTTTTATTCAGTATAGTTTTGGAAGCCTTAGCTACAGTAATTATGTAAGAAAAAGGATTAAATGGCATCCAGATCAGAAAAGAAGAAGTAAAACTCTCACTATTTGAAGGTGACATGAATCTACATATAGAAAACCCTTAGGACACCACCCAGAAACTATTAGAGCTAATAAATTAATTCAGAAAAGTCGCAGGATATGAAGTCTACATATAGAAATCATTGTGTTTCTGTACACTAATAATGAACTATCAGAATGAGAAATTAAGAAAATTTAATTTATAATGGCATCAAAAGAATATGATACCTAGAAAATAAATTTAACCAAGGAAATGAAAGAACTGTATATTGAAAATAAGACACTAATGAAAGAAAGTGAAGAAGACACAAGTAGATGGAAAAATATTCCATATTCTTGGATTAGAAGAATTAATACTGTTAAAATGTTGCCCATACTACCCAAAGCAATCCACAGATTCAGTTCAATCCCCATCAAAATTCCAATGGTGCATTTCACAGAACTAGAACAAGTAATCCTAAAATTCATATGGAACCACAAAAGACCCTCGATAGCCAAAACAATCTTGAGAAAAAGAACAAAACTAGAGGTATAGCACCGCATGATTTTAAAGTAATACAAAGATATGGTAATAAAAACAGCATTGTGCTGGTGCCAAAAAAAGACACACAGATTAATGGGACAAAGTAGAGAGCCCAGAAACAAACCCACACGTGTATGGACAATTAATGTATGACCAAAGAGCATACAATGACGAAAGGAGAATCTCATCAGTAAATGTTGGGAAAATTGATGGACACACTTGTGAGAGTGAAACTAGTCCACTATCTTACACTATCCATAAGAATTAAAATGGATTAGAAACTTAAGTGTAAGATCACAAACTGTATGTGAAGTAATTGGCCTCCAACTAATAAAATAAAATTAAAAAAAAAAGATCACAAACTGTAGACTCTCTAGAGAAAAATATAGGCAGTAACCCATGTATATCATCTTAGTGATGTTTCTGTGGATCTAGCTCCAAACCTAAGGGGAAAAAACCAAAAACAAACAAATGGGATTCTGTCAAACTAATAGGCTACTGCACAGTGAAAGAAACCATAATTAAAGTTAAAAGCCACCAAATCAATCAGAGAAATATTTGCAAATTTTATATCCTCTAAGGGATTAGTATCCAAAATACATAGAATTTATACAACACAATAAAAGCAACCTGGTTTAAAAGGGCAGAGGATCAGAATAGACATTTTTTTTTCCAAAAAAGGTATACACATGGCCAGCAGGTACATGAAAAGATGCCCAACATCACCAATTATTGGGAAAATACAAATCAAAACTACAGTGAGATCACTTCATATTTGCTAGAATGACTATCATCAAGAAGATAAGAAATTACAAATGTTGGTGACGGAGTGGAGAAAAGGGAATCATGCATTTTGGAGGACTGTAAATTGATACATCAACTTGGAAAAGAGTGTGGCAGTTCCTCAAAAAATTAAGAATGATTTAGTTGCTCTACTTCTGTCAATTGAGTCAGTGATGCCATTCAACCATCTTATCCTCTGCCCACCCCCCCCTCCACTTCTCTTCTTGCCTACAGTCTTTCCCAGCATCAGATTCTTTTCAAGTGAGTTGGCTCTTCACATCAGGTGGTCAAAGTATTGGAGTTTCAACTGCAGCATCAGTCCTTCCAATGAATATTCAAGGTTTATTTCCTTCAGGATTGACTGGTTTGATCTTCTTGCCATCCACAGGATTCCCAAGAGTCTTCTTCAGCACCACAATTTGAAAGCCTCAGTTCCATGGCACTTAGCCTTCTTTATGGTCCAGCTCTCACATCAGTTCATCAGTTCAGTTCAGTAGCTCAGTCGTGTCCAACTTTTTGACACCCCATGGACTGCAGCATACCAGACTTCCGTGTCCATCACCAAATCCCAGAACTTACTCAAGCTCATGTCCATTGACTCAGTGATGCCATCCAACCATCTCACCCTCTGTTGTCCCCTTTTCCTCCCGCCTTCCATCTTTCCCAGCATCAGGGTCTTTTTCAGTGAGTCAGTTCTTCACATCAGGTGGACAGAGTATTGGAGTTTCAGCTTCAGCATCAGTCCTTCCAGTGAATATTCAGGACTGATTTCCTTTAGGATGAACTAGTTGGATCTCCTTGCCATCCAAGGGACTCTCAAGAGTCTTCCCCAACACCACGGTTCAAAATCATCAATTCTTCAGCACTCAGCTTTCTTGATAGCCCAACTCTCACATCCATACATGACTACTGGAAAAACCATAGCCTTGACTAGATGGACGTTTGTTGGCAAAGTATTGTCTTTGATTTTTAATATGCTGTATAGGTTGGTCATATAACTTTCCTTCCAAGGAGCAAGCGTCTTTTAATTCCATGACCGCAGTCACCATCTGCAGTGATTTTGGAGCCCCCAGAAGCAAAGTCTGTCACTGTTTCCACTGTTTCCCCATCTATTTGCCATGAAGTGGTGGGACTGGATGCCATGATCTTAGTGTTTTGAATGTTGAGTTTTAATCCAGCTTTTTCACTCTCCTCTTTCACTTGCATCAAGAGGCTTTTTAGTTCCTCTTCACTTTCTGCCATAAGGGTGGTGTCATCTGCATATCTGAGGTTATTGATATTTCTCCTGGCAATCTTGATTCCAGCTTGTGCTTCATCCAGCCCAGCATTTCTCATTATGTACTCTGCATATAAGTTAAATAAGCAGGGTGACAATATACAGCCTTGATGTACTTCTTTCCCAATTTGGAACCAATTTGTTGTTCCATGTCCAGTTCTAGCTGTTGCTTGTTGATCTGCATACAGATTCCTCAGGAGGCAGGTCAGGTGGTCTGTTATTCCCATCTCTGTTTTCCACAGTTTATTGTGATCCACACAGTCAAAGGCTTTGGTACACTGTAGTCAATAAAGCAGATGTAGATGTTTTTCTGGAACTCTCTTGCTTTTTTGATGATCCAGCGGATGTTGTCAATTTGGTCTCTGGTTCCTCTGCCTTTTCTAAATCCAACTTGAACATCTGGAAGTTCACGATTCACATACTGTTGAAGCCTAGCTTGGAGAATTTTGAGCATTGTTTTGCTAGTGTGTGTGTGTGTGCATTAGTTGCTCAGTCATGTCCAACTCTGCAATGCCATGGACTGTAGCCACTAGGCTCCTTTGTCCATGGGATTCTGCAGGCAAGAATACTGGAGTGGGTTGCCATGTCCTTCTCCATGCTAGCGTGTGAGATGAGTGCAATTGTGCAGTAGTTTGAACATTCTTTGGCATTGCCCTTCTTTGGGGTTGGAATGAAAACTGACCTTTTCCAGTCCTGTGGTCACTGCTGAGTTTTCCAAATTTGCTGGCATTTTGAGTGGAGCATTTTCACAGCATCATCTTTTAGGATTTGAAATAGCTTAGCTGAAATTCCATCACCTCCACTAGCTTTGTTCATAGTGATGCTTCCTGAGGCCCACTTGTTTTCTCATTCCAGGATGTCTGGCTGTAGGTCAGTGATCACACCATCATGGTTATCAGGGTCATGAAGATCTTTTTTGTATAGTTCTG
The DNA here is from genome assembly GCF_963930625.1 of Muntiacus reevesi. Lineage (NCBI taxonomy): Eukaryota > Metazoa > Chordata > Mammalia > Artiodactyla > Cervidae > Muntiacus > Muntiacus reevesi. The sequence goes on from NC_089267.1 coordinate 16,605,692, forward strand.
TATATTCTTGCCACCTCTTCTTAATATCTTCTGCTTCTGTTAGGTTCATACCATTTCTGTCATTTATTGAGCCCATCTTTGCATGAAATGTTCCCTTTGTGTCTAATTTTCCTGAACAGATCTCTAGTCTTTCCCATTCTGTTGTTTTCCTCTATTTCTAACATCAGTTCATGACTGGTGGGAAAACCATAGCTGACTATATGGACTGTTTTTACAGAGTGATGTCTCTGCTTTTTAATATGCTGTCTAGGTTTGTTATAGCTTTCCTTCCAAAGAGCAAGCATATTTTAATTTCATGGCTGCAGTCACCATCCACGGTGATCTTGGAGCCCAAGAAAATAAAATCTGTCACTGCTTCCGCTTTTTCCCATGTATTTTCCTTAAACTGATGAGACCAGATGCCATGATCTAAAGCTTTTTCAATGTTGAGTTTTAAGTCAGCTTTTTCACTCCTCTCTTTCACCCTTGTCAAGAGGCTCTTTAGATCCTCTTCACTTTGTGCTGTTAAAGTAGTATCATCTGCTGTCTGAGGTTATTTATATTTCTCCCAGCAATCTTGACTCAAGCTTGTGCGTCAGTCAGCCTGGCATTTCACATGATGTACCCTGCATATGTAAGTTAAAGGTATTGTATTAAGTGCAGTATGTCACATGGAGAAAGACGAATACTGTATAATTTCATTGTGTCTGGAATAAAAAAAAACAACACACAAAAGCAGATCAGATGAGTGGTTATCAGAGGGCAATGAGCCTAGAAGTGGGCCAGATGTGTAGAGAGGATCAGGTCCATGGTGATGGATGGTGACCAAGAGAAGCAGACAGAAAAAGCAGGCTCATAGATATCACAGGTCAGGGGAATGGGGTGGGCCATATTGATTAAGATGGTCAACAGGTCCAGACTTTCAGTTACAAAACATCTAAGTCATGAGGATGTAATATACAACATGGTAACTAGTTAATAATAGCTGCATCATGTGTTTTAAATTTGCTAAGACAATAAATGCTAAAAGTCCTTATCACAAGAAAAAAATATTTGTAACTCTGTGGTGGTGAAGAATGTTAATTAGACTTATTATGGTGACCATTTCCCATACTTACAGGTATTGAATCATTATGTTGTATAACTAAAACTAACACAACGTTGTATGTTATTATACATAACAAGTGTGAAAGATGAGGGGGACATCTTGTGAGGTTTTACATTTTTGTGACTCCTTAGATCTTTTGAATACTTTTGTGTAACTTGCCTCTACTTCAGGACAGACTAGTGGGTTCCGGTTCAGTTCAGTTCTGATGCCAGTTACCAGGACTTAGTGCAGACCCTACAGAGTCAAGGTGTGGTCTCCAATAAGACCACCCTCACTTCACATGCCAGCCACCACGGGGGTGAGGGTCTGTGCCTCTAACTAGCTACAAATGTGGGGGAGGGGGATGTTCCTGCTAACTCCTTTGGGTTTCATAATTTGCTAGAATGAGTCCCAGAATTCAGGAAAGTATTATACTTATTTTATTGTAACATACAAATCAGGATCAGCCAAATGGAGGGAGATACAGTGGGAGGTTCAAGGAAGTCCTCAGCACAGAACTTGTACGACCCCCTCTCCTGGGATCAGGAGGCAGCATCCTCAGGGTGTATCAGTGCGTCCACCAACCAGAAAGTTCTACACAGCATCATTTGCCAGAGTTTTCATTGGAGTTTCCTATGTAGAGGTGATTGAGTGAACGAATGACCACATGATTGAACTCAGTCTCCAGCCCCCACCTTCCCCGCTGTCAGGCTGACTCAGTCCTCGGTCAGGCTGACTCAGTCCTCGGTCTTCTAATTTCATGGTTGGTGTTGCAGATAACCATTGCCTACACTCACTCATCTCATGTAGGAGCCAAGGACCCCACCATGAATCACAAAGACACTCCTTTCACTCAGGAAATTCCAAGGACAAAGATGAGGCAAATGCTTCATTATACAATATGTGCTTACTGAATTTCTTTTTTCTCCACTTTTATGAAAAATAATATATATTTAAACCAGAGTTCTTATTTCGTGGAAGGCTGTGCAGGTTTTTCCATAACTGATTCAAGACTATGTATATAAAACATTATTGTTGCTGAAATATTATATGCATACTCATGAATCCTACAAGTAATTATGTCCATATTAATTATATGCAATTGTATACACAGATATATATGTGTGTGTGTATCTGTATATGTATATATACCTTTTTCTAAAATAAGTTGTGTATCTAGTTTGGGTACTTTTTCTCTAAGTTGTCTTAAAACACAATGTATATTTGAAAAGACACTACTACTAAACTTTCTAGTGTACTTGCCAAGAATAACTATTTTATAGTAATTTTATATGGATAATGCCCAGGGACTTATTAGTTATGCTAAAATAAATAATGTTTCTGATGGTACATCGTACCTTCTAAGATCACTGCAAAAATTAACTATTCTGCATAAGAAAATTTTCCACATGAGTAAGTAAGTAAGTAAGTGAAGTCGCTCAGTCATGTCCAACTCTTTGGGACCCCGTGGACTGTAGCCCACCAGGCTTCTCTGTCCATGGGATTCTCCAGGCAAGAATACTGGAGTGGTTTGCCATTTCCTTCTCCAGGGGATCTTCCCAACCCAAGGATGGAACCTGGGTCTCCTGCGTTGCAGGCAGACGCTTTAACCTCTGAGCCACCAGGGAAGCATGCACACATGAGTAAGATACTTTTTAAACTTTAACATGTCATTGGAATGCTATATTAATTCAGTTTATTAAGCTGAATGTATCAAGTATCATTATACATTTTTCAGAACCAGCATCTGGAGCTCCTTTTCCATTCTGGAAGGCCCAGTCTGAGTCTGCTAGGCTTTCCTTTGCTGTTCGTTCTCACTTCTCCTCTCCTGGAGCGGCACTCTCTCCTCTGTCCTTGTTACCAGCAGAATGAGTTCCTGACAGGAGTTCAGAGCATCTAACTGAGGACCACATACAGAGTCTTCGTCCTTAGCTACCCCCAGTGACCTTCTGCAAGGTCACGCGCACAGTCCACCAGAAACAGTCTCCTGGGGGCCATTCCTGTGTCAGGGTCTGCAAATTCCAAGATAGTCGATGTCTGAAAGTTAGGCATCCAGAGAAGTGGGCTTTATTCCCCCAAGGTGGAGCATTTTACAAGAAACTGCTTCATTTCTTTACATTTTGAATTCAAGTATGAAAAAGTTTTTGAATAAGATCTTCATTTTTTTTTTTATTGCTGAAACCGCTTTCTTGAAGTATTTGGAGAGTTTTTGTACTAATGAATATATCGTTTTAAAGCTTTTCATGTCATTTTTATATCAGATCCAGATATTACATCTTGGGGTTGAATTTCAATAAATAATCAATCACCTTTCTAATGTTAGCAGCATAGTTTAGTTTCTAAACAAAGGTAAAATTTATTGTAATTTCAGATTGAAATTAAGAAACAAATATAGTTACATTTAAAATGTGGTCAGTATTTATTTTAAACATTTCTTTGAAATTAACCAATGATAATCAACTTATTTGGGAATATTATTTTTTTTTCTGAAAATAATTGTTTATAAACATATAACCAAGTTCATATAGTGCTGGTTAAATGAACTAACTGATCTGTTTTACAAATGTGAGTACTCCTCAGAACACTTGATTTTTTTGTTTTGCAATGCATATCTTAAAAAGATGAGAAGCACTTTTATAACCTGTGTATTAGTATATGTATACAGAATTGTTCTCCTGCTTTTTGATATTCAATGCATTTAAATTAACTTCATTTCCCATAATATATTTGATTTCCCTTGTAAGCCATTGCTAGTTTAAAACAGAGGTACTCAGCATTCTCCATTGAGATTATGTGCTGAGCACATTCCTCATGTTTGTGATTGTAACTCATCCAGGAGCAATGCCAATACCATAACACTCTTACAGTATAAATATATCCCACTGTACTGTGATTATTCATGTATGTAATTCTACCTTGAACCTGTGGCGCTTAAAGTATATTGAAGCCATGTGCTCAGTCGCTAATCGTGTCCAACTCTTTAACACCCCATGCACTAGAGCCCACCAGGCAGGGTTGCCGTTTCCTTTTCCAGTACATGCTTCTTGTCATTGTTGTACAATTTCCATCTCAGCATGCAGCTGGCAATATCTACTGAGATGTTCTTTGAAGGAGAGAATGGAAGGCTAGATCCTCTGTTTCTGTACTCCTTTCTTTACATTTGTCATCAGGTAGAGACTTTCATCAGCTCGACATACCAAAGCTTTCCTCAGGACCACTTAGCGCTTTTGTAATAGATGCATTTCCCCAACAGCTTCCCAGCAATGAAACAGCTTCCCAGGTAATGAAAAAAGTCAAACCAGATTAACTTTTTCATAGATTGAAATCTAGCTCCTTCTAAATTTTCTGCATTCCATATGGATCTTTCATTTTTTAAAAAATTCTCTAGAGTACCTTCAGGTAAAAATTATAATTATTATAATCATAGTTACAGTTATACACAAGTATTTCATGGAGTAGTAAAAAAAAAAACCCACTAAATGTTATACATATATTTAATAAAAAATCAACTAGAAGGCAGCAAAACATTTAAAATGTTAAACAATATCACATGAGTGTAGCATTATTGCTTTTTCTTTTATTCAACGATTATTTTTATTATGCCATTTCCTTGTTCTTAAAGGTAACTTTTTCAGTAGTCCTGTATGGATGTGAGAGTTGGACTATAAAGAAAGCTGAGCACCAAAGAATTGATGCTTTTGAACTGTGGTGTTGGAAAGGACTCTTGAGAGTGCCTTGAACTGCAAGGAGATCTAGCCATTCCATCCTAAAGGAGATCAGTCCTGCATGTTCATTGGAAGGACTGATGTTGAAGCTGAAACTCCAGTACTTTGGCATCACCCAATCAATGGACATGAGTTTGCGCAAGCTCCAGGAGTTGGTGATGGACAGGGAGGCCTGGCGTGCTGCAGTCCATGGGGTCGCAAAGAGTCAGACATGACTGAGTGAATGAAATGAACTGATCTGAACTGATAGCACATACTGGCACATAGTCTGCCTTGCCATTATTTTCTACTTCTTTGTCTCCGTGTGTGTGTGTGTGTGTGTGTGTGTGTGTGTGTGAGTCACTCAGTCATGTCTTTGTCTCTCTAGATGCATACAAAGAGTTCTCCTTGTATAGATAGGATCCAGTCCTATTCTTTAAAGTCCCATACTTAGTGGGGTCTGGCACATGAAGGTACCCATCCGTGTTTGCAGTAGGATTGAAGGGCGAGAAGTGGAGTGTGAGGCAGACAGAAACGTAATGTTGCAAAGTGCTAAGTGTTCCTGCTTTTATTCCTGTCTGTGAGCCCTGGTCCCTCACTTAATGCATTCTTGTGGTAATAGCAGGCATCTGGCTTTTACTGCTTTGTCAAGAACTACTCTGATGAAAGTCCAGACAAATAAATCATCTGTTTGCTTCTCAAAATGCTTGGAAGGCATTTCCAGCCTGAGACTGAGTTTAACACTGCGGCATAAAGTAGTGAAAAAGCCTCTCTGAGTGGAATGGTGCTCGTTGTTCAGTCTCTCGGTCATTTACGGCTGCCTCTCTGCGACTCCATGGACTCAAGCAGGCCGGGTACCTCTGTCCTTCACTGTCTCCCAGAGTTTACTCAGATTCCCGTACATTGAGTCAGTGATGTTACCTAACCATCTCATCCTCTGCCACCCCTTTCTCCTGTTGCCTTCAGCCTTTCCCAGCCTCAGGGTCTTTTCAAATGAGTCAGCTCTTTGCAACAGTAATGGAGCTTAAGCTTCAGCATCAGTCCTTCCAATGAATATTCAGGACTGATTCCCTTTAGGATTGACTGGTTTGATCTCCTTGCTGTCCAGGGGACTCTCAAGAGTCTTCTTGAGCACCACAATTTGAAAGCATGAATTTTTTGGCTCTCAGCTTGCTTTATGGTCTGACTCTCACATCCATACGTGACTACTGCAAAAACTATACTTTTGACTATATGGACCTTTGTGACAAAGTGATATCTCTGCTTTTTAATACACTGCCTAGATCTGTCATAGCTTTCTTTCTAACAAGCAAGCCTGTTTTAATTTCATGATTGCAGTCACTGTCCCTAGTGATTTTGGAGCCCAGGAAAATAAAATCTGTCACTGCTTCCACTTTCTCCCCATCTGTTTGCCGTGAAGTGATGAGACTGCATGCCATGATCTTAGTTTTTTGAATGTTGAGTTTTAAACCAGCTTTTTCACTCTCTTCTTTCACCTTACCAGCTATGGTTTTTCCAGTAGTCACATATGGATGTGAGAGTTGGACTGTAAAGAAGATTGAGCACAAAAAATGTATGTTTTTGAACTGTGGTGCTGGAAAGACTCTTAAGAGTCCCTTGGACTGCAAGGAGATCAAAGGAGATCAAGGACTCAATCTGAAAGGAAAGCAACCCTGAAAATTCACTGAAAGGACTGATGCTGAAGCTGAAGCTCCAATCCTTTGGCCACCTGATGCAAAGAGTAGACTCACTGGAAAGGACCCTGATGCTGGGAAAGATTGAGGGTGGGAGGAGAGGGGGACGACAGAGGACGAGATGGTTGGATGGCATCACTGACTCAATGGACATGAGTTTAAACAAACTCCTGGAGGTAGTAAAGGACAGTGAAGCCTGGTGTGCTGATGAGGTCGCAAGAGTCAGACACAGTGACTGAACAACAACGAGACTTGGATAGTTTGATCCATCTCACCCAAGTCAAATAACTGGGCCTTTTTTATATTTCCTTTAGAATACCGTGTTTAACCCAAACATACTCCTCTTCCCCAGGCCTTCTGATATCAGAAAGATGTTAATTGTCTTACATTTAGGTTTCTTGTTATGGACGTGACTAAGTGACTAACACTTGTGATGCTTCTGCGCTAAAAGGAATTGTCTGCTGGCTGACTGCCATCTATGAAGGGTTTTCTTGCTAAAGGAAAGAAGATAAAAGTGCATCCTCAGGTTCTACACACCTCTATAGGAATAGTCCACAGGGAGCTTGAAATGCTCCCAACAGTTGACCACAGTACGGTACTTGAGTAATACCAGTAGCTTTCCTCTAGCTTCAGAGACCCTTATGGATAAGGTGATATTTTTTTCACTTTGGGTAAAAACATAGTGATGATGATGATGATAGGTAATACATATTTGAAAGTTTGTGATCCTGTGCTGTGTCTTTAATATTGAGCCTCAAAAAACAGATTTCAGAAAAGTAGGTAAAGTTGGTTAATGAGAAAAGCATCATTTTTTTTAAACAAAACTAATTAAGACAGATTTTTAATTCTATCATATATACCCCTTTAATTGATATTTTTATGTATACATGTTTCACACTTATTAAACTACTTCCTATTGGAAATATGGCAAAATGTCAATATCCCAGATGCTAGCCCTTTTAATAGTTAGAACTTTTAGTCTAAGTTACCCACAAATTAGACATAAGCCCCTTGGAACCAGTCTCTGGAATGCAGCGTTTAGGCAGATTAACTGTGTCATGATCTGGATAAAACAAGATGGATTAATGTCCACTGAATCCTTTTTATTCTTTCTGACTTGGCACTTTGATCAAAAGGTCACTGACCAGTGTATACCCTCCACTCCCCGTGGCTTGGCTCACAGTTCATCTCTAAGAAATCCTCCCTAATTAGCTCCTTGGCCCTGGTCAGCCTTTGCCTTCTACACCCTCAGTATGGGTCTGGCACCAAGGTTGTAGGGTTCTGTTGCAAACATAAGTTCCTTGATTGTGTGTGTGTGTGTGTCATATGTGTATGTGCATTATGCACGTGGCTCTTCTTTGTTCTCAGGCACTGTTGCTAGCTGGGCCACATGCAGTGTCGTTCTGGCCTCTCTCACTGCCTTTTCCTGGGCATCAGAAGCTAAAGCTGCATAGTAAGTAGCTGATAGAGAGTTACCTTCATCCTCCTCAGCTCCTTGACTGAAATCTACTGCCTTCTAATAGTTAAAAAAGGCTGAGTTATTAAAACTTAGGGGTATGTTTTTCACTTAATCATCACAATGACAACTGACCTTTTCCTTTATAGTATTGTGTTGAATTCATTCTCTTAGAAACTACTAATTATAGTTATATCTTACTTATTGCCTCTGTCTAATAAAATCTGGCATGTGGGATACAGAGCCAGTGGCATATTATATTCCATGAACATTTAATGTAACATTTAGATTAGGCACCTAGACTCTTTGATTTGGTTTCTGCCCTGTAATGATCCAATTTTCTTCTTCATCTCTTGCATTCGTAGCAGTTAGAATAATGTCATGTTGTGTTTTCATCCCTTCCGTAGCTGCATGCTTATTTCTGAAAGTGTCAGACTGTATGTCTGCATGCTCTTGACGAGCCCACATAAATTATCAAACTGTTGAATGTGATGAACTGTTACATTCTCAATTTTCAGCAGTAAACTGTGAGCCACACCTCAGCGTACAGTAACTTATGTTATGTGGTTGGCTCCCAAGGAGTGCCTAGCTCTGTCCCTTTAGACATCTCTGTTCTTCTGTGTCAGAGACAGCAGGCAGCAGCCTTCTAAGACAAAGGAAATTTAATTTCCTTTCTGCCTACATGAAGTCTCAGGGTTATGATTTTAAAAGACCGAATCAGAAGAAGGGAACCCCAGCACAGTGCAGCAAGATACAGCCATCCCTCATGGGTAAATGGAGCTGCACAGTGCTTTCTAGAATCTGGCCTTTTCTAGTGATCCATGGCAGCCTTCATCCTCATGCTCACAAGAAGGCTGCTGGACCTCCGAGTATTGCACCTTTTCTTCCAAGTGGTGAAGAGAGAAGGAAAAAGGGCATTCCACTGGGTTTTGTCTGCTATTAAAGAGCTTTCCCAGAAGCCCTACCCAGCCATTTATATTTACATCTGATTGACCAGAATTAGCCTTGAGAGACTGGAAAATAGACAGTTTTAGTCGATCCATTTTCATTCTGAACAAAACTGAGGTTCTGTTGATGAAAAAGTAGGGAGAAATGGGAAGAGGGTAAGCAAGTAGATATATCTGCTTTATTTTAATAAGTCTTTACAAAAATGTCAAGCTAAGCTAGACTAAATTTCAACTGAAACAACAATTAGGAAACAGGCGCCACTTGTCTACAGCATGAATTTCATAATGTAAGTGTTGAGTTAAAATTTTGCAGCATGTAAAGAAATGTTGATATTTCTTTACTACCTAAATAAATGTTAGTATACTTTGACTTTCACAAGCCCAACTCAGAAATAGAAAAATAGACATAAGGCATGTTTAATTCTGAAAGTAACCTACAGAAATATATGATGACTTTCCTACCATAAAAGTATTTCCTCTTCCAGAGGTCCCCTAGTTTATAAAATGGGAGAGTAATAAATAGTCATGGGACTATAGAAACTCTCAATTTTATCTCAATTCTAAAAGACTGAGATAGAGAGACAGGCTGAGAGCCTTCTGTTGAATGTACAGAGCCATTGTGCTTGTGACTGGGTTTCATTCTATCTTCCTAGTATGTGTTCATACTTTAAAATACTTGAGCATTTTCCAAGTGATTATATTTTACTTCTCTTGGGGATTTTCCTGCACTGGTATGGTTCAGTCTAATTTGACACTAAAAATGTAAAAATTACCCCAAAATACAGTAGAAGGGTATCAACTGTCATGTTAGTACCATTTATTTTACTTTTTATTCAGCTTGTGTACTAATCCAGAAAGCTTTTGAACATATGATTAGGCAGAGTGGGCAGCGGCCAGTGTGATGAAACTTGGGAACTATAGGAGAGACCTCCCCCCACAGACATGCCATCTTAGTCACGGTGAGCAGGAGGGCTACCAACGCTTGTAAGTTAAATGTATACTGTCTCCAAAGAGAAGAGTTAATTTCAAGTTAATGTTTTTTGAGATGTAAATATCTTGGAGCAAAGGAGTTCATCCATTTAATTATCACAAGAATGAGCATTTAGGATAAACGTGGAACCCAAAGCAAATAAATTCTGGTAAAAGTAAAGTCCACAACAGCATGGAAAAGTGGGACACTTCAGGGGACCCCAGCCCACTTGAAGCAGAGCTAACTGTGCCCAAAGAGAGACTGTCAAAGCAAGTAGAAAGAAACCAAGACGCACTCTGCCTGCTTTACGCCCTTAAAACTCCTGGAAGAAACATAGGAAGTGAGCTCCCTGACATTAGTCTTGGCAGTTATTTTCTGAGGTTCATACCAAAAGCAGAAATCATCATGCGGCAAGCTTCAGCAAAGCAAAGAAAATCAACAAAGTGAAAAGGCAACTTACTGAATGCAGGAGAAGATGTTTGCCAATCATATTGTTGTTCAGTCGTTAAGTCGTGTCTGACTCCTTGTGAATCCATGTACTGTAGCACGCCAGGCTTCTCTGTCCTTCACTATATCCCAGAGTTTGCTCAAGCTCATGTCCATTGAGTCAGTGATGCCATCCATCTGTCTCATCCTCTGTCACCCCCTTCTCTTCCTGCCCCCAATCTTTCCCAGCATCAGGGTCCTTTCCAGTGAGTTGGCTCTTCACATCGGGCAGTCAAAGTATTGGAGCTTCAGCTTCAGTCCTTCCAATGAATACACCTGTTAAGAGGCCAATATCCAAAATACATAAAGAATTTATATACCTCAGTAGCAAAAAAACAGTTCAATTAAAAACTAGGAGAAGAGCTGAATAGACATTTTTCCAAAGACATAAACATGGCCAACAGGTACATGAGAAGATACTCAACATCACTAATCATCAGAAAAATGAAACTTAAAACCATAGTGAGCTATCACCTTACACTTGTTAGAATGGCCATTCAGTTCAGTTCAGTTCAGTCACTCAGTCGTGTCTGACTCTTTGCAGTTCCAAGAACCGCAGCACACCAGGCCTCCCTGTCCATCACCAACTCCTAAAGTATCAAATGACAAATGATGGTGAGGATGTGGAGAAGAAGGGAACCCTTGTGCACTGCTAGTGTGAATCAGCCACTATGGAAAACAATGTGGAGTTTCCTCAAGTTAAAAATAGAACTACTATTTATGATCCAGCAGTTCCCACTCCTGAGTATTAGTATCAGCTAACTTGAAATACTAATTAGAAAGGATACATGCACCCCTATGTCCATTGCAGCATTATTTACAATAGCCAAATAGCCAAGACATGGAAACAACCTAAATGCCATCCATGGATGAATAAATTTAAAAAAAAAATTGGATGTATATACATGTATGGAATTGACTATTATTCAGCCATAAAAAAGAATGGAATTGTTCCATTTGCAACATCAAAGGTGGACCTTGAGGCATTATGCTAAGTGAAATAAGTCAAATAGTAAAAGATAAAAACAGTATGGTCCCTTTTATATGTAGAACCAAAAAACAGACAAACATCTGAACTCTGAATAAAGAACAGATTTGTGGTTTCCTGAGGTGAACAGTTACCCCACATCCAAGGTAAGAGAAACCCAAGTAAGACGGTAGGTGCTGAGAGAGGGCATCAGAGGGCAGACAGACTGAAACCACGATCACAGAAAACTAGCCAGTCTGATCACATGGACCACAGCCTTGTCTTACTCAGCGAAACTAAGTCATGCCAAGCCATGCCAAGACAGACAGGTCATGGTGGAGAGGTCTGACAGAATGTGGTTCACTGGAGAAGGGAATGGCAAACCGCTTCTGTATTCTTGCCTTGAGAACCCCATGAACACTATGAAAAGGCAAAAAGATAGGACACTGAAAGAGGAAATCCCAGGTCGGTAGGTGCCCAGTAAGCTACTGGAGGTCAGTGGAGAAATAACTCCAGAGAGAGTGAAGGGATGGAGCTAAAGCAACAACAACACCCGGCTGTGGATGGGACTGGTGATGGAAGCAAGGTCTGATGCTGTAAAGAGCAATATTGCATACGAACCTGGAATGTTAGGTCCATGAGTCAAGGCAAACTGGAAGTGGTCAAACAGGAGATGGAAGGAGTGAACGTCGACATTCTAGGAATCAGCGAACTAAAATGGACTGGAATGGGTGAATTTATCTGAGATGACCATTATATCTACTACTGTGGGCAGGAATCCCTTAGAAGAAATGGAGTAGCCATCATAGTCAACAAAAGAGTCCGAAATGCAGTAGTACATGGATGCAGTCTCAAAAACGACAGAATGATCTCTGTTCGTTTTCAAGGCAAACCATTCAATATCACAGTAATCCAAGCCCCAACCAGTAACGCTGAAGAAGCTGAAGTTGAATGGTTCTTTGAAGACCTACAAGACCTTTTAGAACTAACACCCAATAAAGATGTCCTTTTCATTATAGGGGACTGGAATGCAAAAGTAGGAAGTCAAGAAACACATGGAGTAACAGGCAAATGTGGCCTTGGAGTACAGAATGAAGGAGGGCAAAGGCTAATAGAGTTTTGCCAAGAGAACGCACTGGTTATAGCAAACACCCTCTTCCAACAACATAAGAGAAGACTCTACACATGGACATCACCAGATGGTCAACACCAAAATCAGATTGATTATATTCTTTGCAGCCAAAGATAGGGAGAAGCTATATACAGGAAGCAAAAACAAGACCGGGAGCTGACTGTGGCTCAGATCATGAACTCCTTATTGCCAAATTCAGACTTAAACTGAAGAAAGTAGGAAAACCACTAGACCATTCAGGTATGACCTAAATCAAATCCCTTATGACTATACAGTGGAAGTGAGAAGTAGATTTAAGGGATGAGATCTGATAGACAGAGTGCCTGATGAACTATGGACAGAGGTTCAGGATATTGTACAGGAGACAGGGATCAAGACCATCCCCATGGAAAAGAAATGCAAAAAGGCAAAATGGTTGTCTGAGGAATTCCAGTTGGGCTATTTCAAATGCTAAAAGATGATGCTGTGAAAGTGCTGCACTCAATATGCCAGAAAATTTGGAAAACTCAGCAGAGGCCATAGGACTGGAAAAGTTCAGTTTTCATTCCAATCCCAAAGAGAGGCAATCCCAAAGAATGCTCAAATTACCACACAATTGTACATATCTTACACGCTAGTAAAGTAATGCTCAAAATTCTCCAAGCCAGGCTTCAGCAATACATGAACCATGAACTTCCAGATGTTCAAGCTGGTTTTAGAAAAGGCAGAGGAACCAGAGATCAAATTGCCAATATCCGCTGGATCATCAAAAAAGCAAGATTTCCAGAGAAACATCTGTTCCTGCTTTATTGACTATGCCAAAGCCTTTGACTGTGTGGATCACAATAAACTGTGGGAAATTCTGAAAGAGAAAGGAATATCAGAGCAACTCACCTGCCTCTTGAGAAACCTGTATGCAGGTCAGGAAGCAGCAGTTAGAACTGGACATGGAAAGACAAACTGGCTCCAAATAGGAAAAGCAGTACATCAAGGCTGTATATTGTCACCATGCTTATATAACTTATATGCAGAGTATATCATGAGAAATACTGGGCTGGAAGAAGCACAAGCTGGAATCAAGATTGCTGGGAGAAATATCAATATCCTCAGGTATGCAAATGACAGCACTCTTATGGCAGAAAGTGAAGAGGAACTAAAGAACCTCTTGATTGATGAAAGTGAAAGAAGAGAGTGAAAAAGTTGGCTTAAAGCTCAACATTCAGAAAACTAAGATCAGGGCATCTGGTCCCATCACTTCATGGCAAATAGATGGGGATACAGTGGAAACAGTGGCTGACTTTATTTTTCTGGATTCCAAAATCACTGCATATGGTGATTGCAGCCATGAAATTAAAAGACGCTTACTCCTTGGAAGGAAAGTTATGACCACCTAGACAGAATATTAAAAAGCAGAGACATTACTTTGCCTCTAAAGGTCCATTTAATCAAGGCTATGGTTTTTCCAGTAGTCATGTGTGAATGTGAGAGTTGGACTGTAAAGAAGGCTGAATGCCAAAGAATTGGTGCCTTTGAACTGCGGTGTTGGGGAAGACTCTTGAGAGTCCCTTGGACTGCAAGGAGATCCAACCAGTCCACCCTACAGGAGATCAGTTCTGGGTGTTCCTTGGAAGGACTGATGCTGAAGCTGAAACTCCAATACTTTGGCCACCTGATGTGAAGAGCTGATGAAAAGACCCTGATACTGGACAAGATTGAGGGCAGGAGGGCAGGATGACAGAGGATGAGATGGTTGGATTGCATCACCTACTCAATGGAGATGAGTTTGGCTGGACTCTGGGAGTTGATTATGGATAGGGAGGCCTGGAAGGCCTGGCGTGCCACACTTCATGGGATTGCAAAGAGTCAGACATGATTGAGTGACTGAATTGAACTGAACTGAGGTGAGAGTCCGGTTCAGAATGGGTTAAGGGAGTCAAAAGGTGCAAATTTCTAGTTGAAAACTGAAAAGGTTGAATGCAGATGTACAGCATGGTAACTATGGTTAATAACCTCGTACTGCATATTTTAAAGGGGCTAGTAAAATCAATCTTGAAATTTTTTAGCACAAGAAAATTTTGTAACTGTGTGCTGGTGTTAACTGGACTTCCTGTGGAAATCATTTTGCAGTATATACAAATATTGAATCAGTACATTGTACACATGAAAGTAATATGATGTTATGTCAATTATACCTCAGTTAAAAATCAAAATTATCAGTTATCCGTATATACTTGTTTCTTTATCAGACAGCCTTGTTGATGATACATTCCTCTGAGCTCTGAAAGAATGTTTCTTCATTTATGTATTACTATAGTGGATAAATTTGGTGAATGTTTCCAGCATATTTCTTAATAAACAAATGAGAAAGCCAGTTTATATTGTTACACGCTTCTTGTATTCCCTTATGTTCTGTTTTCCTTTGTGCGCTTTTTAGGGCTTCCTTTGATTTATCTCACTTTAAGCCATCTAAGCCAAATAATAATTTTTACAAGAAACATACATTTTTTTCTCATGACCATGTATCTGATTCAAATTTAATCATACTCCCTCCTGGCTTGTATAGCCTCAGGATGAGATTACATCTGGTTGTTTATAGGTCATGACCCTAAGTGCTTTAGAACTGTGTTATATTGATATTTGAAACATATTCTTAGAATCCAGCCCACAAAGATCCTTATATTATCTTTGACAGAAGTATCGAGCTTTGGAAGTCCTTGGGGAAAGGTTGAATTCAACACACAAGACTTGGTATGTGTAAGACTCTTTGCCAAGTGTCCGCAAATTCATCTGAGTAACAAATTATAGCAACAGTGTAGAGAAAGGTCTGGAACTTTGTAAAGGTAAGGAAAGAAACTCATGCCCCAAGATCATAAAGTTTTTGGAAAAAATTTTCTCTTTTTTCTTTCTCTCCCAACCCCAGTCAAAGGAACAGAAGATAGAAGATGTGAAATAAGTCAAGTGTTTTACTTTTTGTTAAAAGCATTTGATCCCTTTATTTGGCTTTTTCTGAGCTAAGCTACTGCAATATTTTTTTAAAGGAGTTTGTTGTTTTTCTGTAGGTACAAGCCAATTACGATGTGGCACGCTATGAGAATATTTTCTCTGTGCTCTGGGCTCTGGAGCAACTTCTTCTAAAGGAAAACAAAGAAGACAACACTTCAGGAATGGGGCATGAGGATCAGGAAATCAAGACATTTCTTCAGAAGCATGATGAAACTGTTTGCAAACTCTCTGATGCATTTCCTTTATTTACTTTTTATTTGTGGAGACTGGGCATTCTCTTGAACTCAGTAGAAATAGGAACTGTTGGAAATAACTCACTTCCTTAGCAGTTTACCAAATAATCAGAAGCATACTAAAGTTTAATATATGAAGATCTTGTGCTTAAATGTTTTCAAGAATATTTTTTTTCAAGAATATTTTTAAATGAGCATTTTAAATGGATCCGTAAAGACAATCATTAATTGAATTCAATAATCTTAAACTATGTATAAAAAGATTATGAGTCATATTTCTGTACTAAAATCAGCCAGTTTCAGTTGAGAATGCCCCGCCTTAGTCCTATGGAACTGTATATTGCAGTATGTTACTCAATGCAGTCTAGTTCTGTTACTATCTAAAACGGACCATAAATTGTCTTTCTTATTAAAAAATTGCATTTTAAAAGATTTCATTTACTAGGTGCTAAAAGGTAACAGAAGATGTCTTATGTTTTGTTACTTTACGAATAGAGCATTTAAAATAAGTGGTTATAAATAAGATTCTTTCAAAATTTTTTCTTAGTTTCACTTACTCTCTATTGTCTTACATGGGGTTCATGTAGAAACAGAAAAGTTCTTAGCATTTGTAAAGCTAATGGCCTTTAATTTCATATAATCAACATATTGTCAAGTCGTTTTGAAAGTACTAATCATTTTAAATGTCCCATTTGTTTTTCAACAAATGTTTGTTTTGATTCTGTTGATTATATAAAATATTCCTGTTACTGTTCAAATGTAGTTATTACATGCAATTAAGTCATTAAGGATATTTTCACAAATCCCAACATCAATCTAGAAATATACTTTATGTTTATTAAAGGTATATTTATACTTATTGAAAGTATTGGGTGGATTTCTCAGTTACCCACTTCCATTGACATTGTCAGTTATTAAAATGATAACCAACTAACTTAATTAGCATACATTATATACTTTCCTGTAGTGCAATTTAGCAAATACAGATTTGCTTTATTAATTATATGTGAGATTGTTTCACAAGTTACCTTTCCTGAATGTCATTGGTATTTTAAAAAATCATTACCTGACGCATATTTGTGGAGTTATTTCTATCTTTCTACAAAAGATAAAGCCTTTTTTATGTAATACTGAAACAAAATCTATCAGTCAACTTTGCTATGTAACACAGAACCACTAAGTCCTAATGGTATACAGCAATAAATGTTGCTTTCTCGATGTCTGTGGGTCATGTGGGGGTCAGTTCATCTGCGCCTGCTGAAAACCCTGCGCCCTCAGCAGATCCCACAGGGTTAGGCTCTGTGTTGTATACAGGGCTTTGTTTTCGTCCACATGTGCTTAGCCTGGGTCCCAGGTGGAAGGAGAAAGGAGCAACTGCTCGGGAAGATCTGCTGTGGCGGTGGCAGGTAGGCGAGAGGAAAATGAAGAGGCTGAGAAACTGCACGTGTTACCTCCGCCCACATGTATGGACCGGGTCCATCAAAGGGTCAAGCCCTGAGGAAGAGGACAGACAAGTACCCTCCACCTCGACTAGGGAGATTAGCAAAGTTACATGGCAGGGGGCACTGGATCCATGAGAGAGTGGAGAATTGGGGCAAGTGATTTGTTCCACCTTACGTACTAGTTGAACATAAGAGGGATATTTTAGATCCTAAATCAGAAGGAATTTCTTTTGTATTGAATTCCTGGGAACACGTCTGAAGATCTGTGTAAATCCCATGACATCACCCCATCCTCTCTCTTCTGTAATAACTAGAAGAGGCTGGTTAACACAGGAGCAAGGGCAGTGGCCCTTCCCCCACTGCAGTCAGCCAGCATGAGTTATAGGGAAGAACAAAAATCTGACTCCCTGCTGGGCTGTTTCTCTTACTTTAACCTTTGCTTCCTGTTGCTTTTGTTCCATAAAAGGATGCTGTGTATACATAAGGGCCTGCCTCAGTGAACCCTGCCCTTCTGTCTGAATATTAAACCAAAAGTGCCTTTGTTTCCGGAAGCATCCTGACCCTGTCCACTTGTGGATGGCGACAGGAGGGAAGAAATTAACACATCCATCCCCTCTCTGAGGCTGGCCATTCCAGGAGATATTTCCAAGACTTGTGACCTTTTTACTTCCTCAAACCCCTCTCTCTCTGACTCTATAAAAGAACCTGACACCCAGACCCCAATAAGATGGTTATGCTGAGATATTAGACTGCCATCTTCTTGGTCTGCCAGCTTTCCAAATAAAGTCATTATTCCTTTCCCCAACACCTCATCTCCAACTTATTGGCCTGTCCTGTGGCAAGCAGAGTGAGCTTAAACTCAGTAACATAATGAGCCTAAGAATAATTCCAGTAGTCTTCAAAGCTTCATGGTCTGAAAATTAGCTTTAAAAAGTATGTTTATTACAAAAGAAGAAATAAGATTTGGGGGTCATCATCAATGTACAATATGGAGGTACATTTCATTTCCATTTGGTATTGGGCTCCCCTGGTGCCTCAGTTGGTAAAGAGTCTGCCTGCAATGTGGAAGACGTGTTCAGTCCCTGGGTTGGGAAGATCCCATGGAGAAGGGAATGGTGACCCACTCCAGTATACTTGCCTGGAGAATCCCATGCTCAGAGGGGCCTGGTGGGTTAGACTTCATGGGGTCAAAAAGAGTTGGACACGACTGAATGACTAACACCTTTCACTTTTATGTAAACACAACTTCAGTCATTTATACAATACTTAATCCTTTATTATCCTGTGTTTCCATCTGTAACACTGTTAATTGTGCAGTATATTTAGTTGAGGTCTGAATCTCTTGCTAGTGAAAAGATGATCAAATGAGACACATATCTGTTTCAATAAAATGGTAAAAAAGAATGAATGATGTAAGCTAGAATTAACAGTATTTAAGAATGTTGTAGCAATGAAGACTTGGCAGTCACCTTTGGGCAGCAATGAAATTGGATGTAGGATAGGATGGAAAATAAAGAGGATAGGGAAGACTCCTAAAAATGGAGAAAATCATAAAAGTGTTAAGTGTTACACTCATATAGTATTTATTATATATAAAATACATATATTTATAATAAACATGCACTGATCTAAGCATTTTACTTATATTTACTGCCTTGATTCTCTCAACAACCCTATGTGAGAGGTAACGTTATTCTCTCCATTTTAGAGACGAGGAACTCAGACAAACCAGGAAGGAACCTCTTGGGTTTTGCCCCCAGGAATTTAGTCTTTGCAGTCCACTCTCCTTAACAACTGTCCTGGCAATTCATGAAACTCACAAATACCTTTGTAATTGTCATTGAAGCTTGATAAGCCTTCTAGGATGGTGGTTCGTTGTTAGCTTATTTTGGATTCTTAAACCTGTACTGAGCAGCTGTCCTTCTCTGGATTGTAACATTTTGCTATAGTTAAGACTCCTTAGATGTGTTACAGAGCATCTTTCAAGAATCATGTTCTAAAACTGCAAATCTCTCTCTAGAGACAGAGTAAGTAGGTGGACCATCAGCACGCTGAGCTCAGCTCAGTGAGGAGAGAAAACACATCTGATTGTTTTGTTCTTGGACCTGTAAAGAGATGCAGTTCTTCCACAAGTTGTTGTACTTTTTAATCATGTTTGTTGCCATCCTATAAACAAGGGCAGTATATTCCTAAAGAGGCAAACAAAAAAGCCTCACATTTCCAGATTTTTCTTTGTATTTGCAGATTTTTTAAAATACTGACAGCTGTGATTTGTGAAAATGTGGTTTCATTTATTCAACAACTATTAAGTGCCAACTTTGTGAAAGTGAATTACTTGTACATATGAAAACTAAGCCTACTAAATTGTATTTTTTATCATATTTATAAAAAACAAATTTATTTTAATACTATAATAACCCAACAGCATCAGTAGTTTGTCTTTGGTGAAGGAGATTATTAGGATGATGGTATTTACCTAATACTGAAAAATAGATAGGATTTTTATTATTTTTGAAAGTCAATTCATTATTTTAAAATTATTTATAGGATTGGACAACACTAACTTTATCTGGCCAATAAATGGGCTACTCTTTTAAAAAATTGTCTATATATTATAGAATATGATTGGTACATAGGAAATAACCTCAGTCTCTTGTCTTTCATTTAATATAAATGTGCCCTGTGTTGTTTTAAGAGTCAACTACTAATAAGAAGCAAGATTTGGGAAAAAAAATTAGTCTAACATTCAAGACATCAAAATTGATTTTATAATGATACATCTTCTGAATTTGTAATATTTTGTTTTGATATTTTAATCTAATTTATGTTGTAGTTACCTAATCAGTTGGTGAACTTCTGATGTATTTTAGTCCATAGTTTTATTCCCTGTGTGTGTGTGTGTGTGTGTGTGTGTGTGTGTGTGTGTGTGCGCTCGCGCATGCTCAGTCATATCCTACTCTTTAGGACCCCATGACTACACTCTGCCAGGCTCCTCTGTCCATGGAATTTTCTAGGAGAGACTACTGGAGTGGGTTACCGTTTCCCTCTCATAGTGTATCCATTTTAGCATCAAGATTTACAGAGATAACAGTAACCTGAGTTATCTCCAGCATAAAGCAGTGGTTCTCAAATGTGGGCCCCAGGCCAGAAGCATCAGCAACACCTGGGAACCTGTTAGGAATACAAGTTCTAGGGCCCCACCCCAGATTTACTTTAGGAACAGCAAGGCTAGGGCAGAGCCCCAAAATCTGTTTTTGATCAAGCCCCCCGCATTGTTTAAGAACCACTGCTGTAATCACTGTTTTTACTGAACAGGAGGGCTTGTTACATAAAATATCATTCAGAAAGTAGAAATTCAGTCATCCCAAATGACTGAATTTTTAAACTTCCCTAATGAGTGCCTTAAAATTCCAAAGAAGGATTTGGGAAAAATAATTTATTCATGATTTACTTAAAATGAGTAGGAGTTTTATAAACATCAACCTGAATAAGACTTTAAAAATGAACATCTTTACACTTAGCTTTTAGTTCCCTTACTAAAATAATTACTCTCTGTTGGTAGTATTTTAAAAAATTATTATAATCTGAGCTTAGATATAAACTAATCATAGCTTTCTGTATTAGTCTTAGTATGAAGTAAGAAGCAGGCAGAGATGCTGACAGGATGTTACTTGTAAGGTGAGATATTAAGCATCGAAAATAGTATCAGAATATTTCTCTTATTCCAGGAGATCTGTTTTTATACGTACAATAAGCATAGCTTAGTTACAATAAGCATAGCTTAGTTATATGATTCTGTTTCTCAACCCTGGAGTTGAAATTCTTTTCTCAATCCTTCTGGAATATAGAGTTATAAATAAATAATTGGTGAACAATGGCCTGTTCTCAGCTGTTGGGCTTAATTTATTTTCACCACTTTCTGAGTCTTTATCACGTTACTGTGATCTCCAAAGTGACCTAAGGACAGCACCCCTGATGTGATGAGGGAACAGAACCATCACTGCTTTTAGCTCTAAGGACTTGCTGAGACGTTTTCATGAATGGTTACTCATTTTAGGAACACTCGGAACCCCAGACACTCCACCAGCACGGAAGAGGATGTATTTGTTCTCCTCTCCCTTTCAAATGCACACTCAACTTCAAGATTCCTTCCGTAAAAAGAGATCCAGACCTCTTGAAACTGTCTCTCATTTGACGAAACATACCTCGTCGTCCTTAAGTGTTGAAAGCTAATTTGCACTGAGTGCAGAGTGCAGTTTCTAGAGGACTCTAGAGCGGGTTCACTCTCCTGGGAGGAGTAACCACAGTCCTTAACATGTGTGGTTTGTCCCTTTCCACAGCGGCACATGACCAAGTAGTTAACTTGCCACGGCTGACGAAGCATCTTATCAAGCAACTTGACAAAGTCTAGGAAAGAGCGCCAGAGACTAGTCAGAGAAAATACAGGAATTCTGATTATACCAAAAAAAAAAAAAAGCTAGATGTAATTATAGAAATGTGAGAATGTCTCCAGCTCCCAATGAATGTATTGATATTATTTCCATGTGAAAAGTTAAAAATAATTTCTGAGGCTAGTATGAGCTTGGCTTATGACCTACTTTCCTTTTAAATAGAGTCTCTTCCACAGGTAACATCTAATCCATGTGCCTTTGCACCATCAGTCTGGTCATAAAACTCAGCATTTAGTATGGTATGTGCTAGACACTTCACTCAGTTCTTGACCTTTATTATTTTGCTTAATCCTTCTAACAACCTTATGAGAGAAGTATTATCGTGCCCAGTTGGATGAGGAAGCAAGCCCAGAGCATGTAAGTGATTAGCTCATGGCCACAAGGCTGGAAACAAAAATCAGAGGCAAGATCCAAATAGGCAATGAACAACTGAGTCAAGAGTCTGCACTCAAAATAGAAACACAGACATGGAGAACAAACATATGGACATCAAAGGAGGGGAAAGGGGTTGAAGTGACTTGGGAGGTGGAATTGACATATACACTGTGATGTGTAAAATAGATAACTAATGAGAACCTACTACTCAGTAGTAAAATCTACTCCAGTATTCTTGCCTAGAAAATTCCATGGACACGGGGCCTGGTGGGCTTCAGTCTACAGGGTTGCAAAGAGTTGGACGCGACCGAACACACAGTCCATTTAAATGAAATAGACATAAAAGTTCTTTTCTGTATCTGATGTTGTGTAAGCCAGTGTGAATAACACTTTCTGAGGATAAAGGAAGTTAAATCTTTCAAAATGTGAGGATCAAGACCAGACAACCGCATACAGATTACAGTTAATTCCTAAGTCTTACACAGGGAAGGCATAATATATGTGAAGCGCAGTTTCTCTATATTGGCTCTACAATCATGTTTTTCTGTTGTAAGTGTAGAAAAAATGTCTCTATTTCATGTTTGTGGTTTGTGGATATGATCCAGTTGACATTTCTAAAGTATCTTATGAGGTAGAAAGAAAATGTCTTTATACCTCGTTACATCATGGGAAAAAGACATAAAAAATAATTTAAAGCACCTCAGTGGCATGTTCCCCCCAAAAGTTTAGGCAGCTCTTGTTGACTCATTTTTCTTTGATCTGGGAAAAGAGATGAAAGGACCTTGACTGGCACTCGATCCTGTCAATCAGCTCGCATTGCATCAGGTTTCATTTGAGAGCTTTCTATTTTTCTCATATGAGACAACAGTGAAGCTCAGAAGGGAAGACACTGCGGATTCACAGATGGGAGGGGAGGTGGGCTGTGGGCGGATGGAAGGACAGAGAACAGAGGGGCCAACGGTGGCCCCACCATCTCATGACTCAGGACAAGTTATTTAACACTCTGAATTTCTCTCTGTAACATAGAGCATCTGTGTTTCAGTTTTAAAATGGAGAGAACAAAGAGTATCTATTTCTGCTTGGGAAACGTATTTCTTCTGAATGTTTGCATAAATGATTAGACTAAAATTGTTCAGTGTAACTACTCCTTATTAATAAATGTGACTGCCCAGCAGCAGAAGTTTTATCTCTTTCCTGTCTTCATGGAGGTCTTCCTGTGATATGTATTTTAACACCAGTAACAAAGTCTAGTACATGGACTTCAAAGATGAGGGCATGGCTCTATCCTTTCATATAAATGAAAACGCCATTTCTTCATTGTTATTTTTTTTAAAGGACAATCTCACCATAGGATTGTTTATGTGAATGAAATGAAATAACATCTGTGAAAAGTACTTTGTGAACTGTGAAGTTAAAATAATAGCCCTAAGAAGCACATGAGCTAAGACATACATGGTGTTTATTATGCACCGGGCACTTTATGTCTATTTGCTCATTTAACCCTCATAGCAACTCTCTAAAACAGGTCAATACTACTACTTCTATTAGCCCCATTTTACAAATGAAGAAACAGATACAGAGTTTAAGAACTTTCCAGAGTCACACAGAATGTGACAGATAGCATTAGACAAACTTTATATTCCTGTCTCTTTTTATTCCATATGTTCCACATAAATTCTAAGTGGACTCATAGCTGAGCCGTCATGAAACTCTCTGCCTGAATGTCTTCCAGTTATATTAATGATAATTAATAAATATTAGCCATAATTTAAGCATGCTGGAAACTGCATCATGCTTTTTATATTCTCTAGTTTGCTGACCTGCCATAAATAAATCAGTCCTTCAGGAGTCCGAAGTCAGTTAAATTCCAAATAGTGGATTATTTAGGAGATCACTTTCCTGTCAACCAGGGACTCCGGGTTTCACATGCCTACAACCTGGACAGACAATTCTTTGCGTGTGGTTCGCACGCTAGGCTTCCTGTACCTAATAAGTATCCTATTGAATCTGAATCCTGGTCCTAAATGCTATCAAGAAAGTGGATGTTAGTTCCCCTGCTTTTGGAAAGAATGTCTTCATTTCCTTTTGTGAATTTCTTTGTTCCATTGTGTACAGTCTTTATTGAATACTGAAAAACCAAGAAGCCTTTTTTCCTAGCTGAAAGGAGTTTGCATGACACAAGCCGAGCCACGTGGAAAACCCCCCTCTAAACCTGAATCCCGTGCAGACTCGCTGAAACCAGCTGTAGCTCATTTATCAACGGCTGCAGTGCAGGGATGAGGTGGTGGAACAGTTCTCGCTACTAGATTCCCACGGCTGCCTGCTTTCTGTTTTTTCTAAAACTGATCTTCAGTTTCCCAGTTTGGTCTGGGACCTACCAGATGTTCTTCAGTGGCATTAATTTGCTGTTTATGTTACCCAGAGACAATTTCTGTAGCTTAGAACTGCTAATCCCTTACTAATAAGCCCCCAGGTTGCAGTCCTATTACTTGTTTGTCCTGTGAGCACCCTCTAGAATGTGGCAGGACCGTAAGTGCAGTATTTCCTTCTACAGTTCTGCGAGCATCCAGCGGCACTTAGAGCTGACGCTTGCACGAACCACACCAGAATCCGTGTGCCCTGTAGCTTGACCAGTAATCTTAGGCTAAAAGACCAGGACTCCTATTTGCATAATCTACCATGATCCACCATCTCCCAGTCTGCTCTGCCCGGATGGAGCTTAAATTCTCCGTGCCCCTGGGCCCTTGTGATTCCAAATGCTGACAGCTTAACTGGAAGCTCACTCCTCTGCTATGAATAGGTATCGGGCGCACTGCCTCACCCCCAGGCATCTTGCAATCTAATAACAAATCTAATAACATGTAAGAGCTTATGACAGAAATGCACCATTCACTTCAAGGAGCCACCATTCATACTTTTGTGAGTATTTTTAAATGTCCAAATATTTTTAACTTTAAAAAGACTTCAGTATCATTTAGTTCATTGCCTTCATTTTATATATGAAAAAACATATGCCAAAAAATGAAGCAGCAAGCCCGAGTCACACAATTAGTTGACTGGCTGAGCTAAAACCACTGATTTTTTTTTTTTTAATTAATGTAGGTAGGCTTGATATTGTCTTTTATACTTTGAACACTTCAGAAGAGTCTAAGCTTAGATTCTGATGTTTAGTATAATTATATACTATACATGGTAATTTGTCAGTAATTAGTGATACATTATTGTATTAATTTATAAGTGAACAATCATTTCCTCGTTCCCATACATTAGAGTTAGAAGGCTTGGAGCATATTCTGCAATGGCAATCCATTTCTCAAATTATGAAGGATCTACACACACGTAGGTGGGTGACTATATATCCAAGGCACCCACAGCCTAGACAGCTGTTCTTTCCTTCACTTTCAGAGTCAGTAACCTAATACAGGTCTGCAAATCTAGAAGTGGGGCAGATATATTCTATTCTGTAGAAATCTTATTTCTAAATGCTACTCACTAGGTAGAGAATGAGCTGAAATTCAGAAAGTGAGTTCCTCAGGGGAAAAAGTAATAGTACCGATGGTGAATAATTACAGGTCAACTCACAGTACAGAGTACACTGGGCAAATCTTAGACTAAGTTGACTTTGGGTCCTGATGAAAAATCTTATCTCAATATGTAATAGAATTTTCATGTAAAATATATTCCACTTTCCAGTTAGCCTCTTTATAAATGAACTTTTGTGTCCCAACTCATTTGAGGTAGAGACTGCCAGGGTGTTACATATAGACTGTCAATAGAAACTTCAAAGCTTTTCCTATCTTGACAACCATGAGTTTTTATTGTTTTTAACTAGATTACTAAAGAACAGGTTTGCACTGAACATGGAAGCAACCTAAGTGTCCATCAATGGAGGAATGGATAAAGAAGATGTAGTAGATATATGCAATGGAATATTACTCAGCCTTGAAAAAGAACAAAATAATGTCATTTGCAGCAACAAGAATGACCTAGAGATTGTCATACTGAGTGAAATAAGTCATAAAAAAGAGAGATGTCATATGATATTGCTTATATGTAGAATCTAAAAAATGGTACAATAAACTTATTTACAAAACAGAAATAAAGTCACAGGTGTAGAAAACAAATTTCTGGTTAACAAGGGGGAAAGGGTGGAGGAAAAAATAAATTGGGAAATTGGAATTGGAATATACACTGTAAGTGAGTGAAAGTCACTCACTCACGTCTGACTCTGAAACCCCAGGGACTATAGCCTGCCAGTCTCCTCTGTCCATGAATTCTCCAGGCAAGAATACTGGAGTGGATAGCTATTCCCTTCTCCAGGGGATCTTCCCATCCCAGGGATTGAACCAGGTCTCCCACATTTCAGGCAATTTCTTTACCCTCTGAGCCACCATGGAGGCCCAAGAGTATTGGAGTGGGTAGCCTATACCTTCCCCAGGGGATCTTCACAATCCAGGAATTGAACCAGGGTCTCCTGCATTGCAGGCAGATTCTTTACCAGCTGAGCTACCAGGGAAGTCCCATATACACAGTAATACATATTAGATAATTAATAAGAGCCCCGTATAGCTCAGGGAACTCAATTCAATACTCTGTAATGACCTATATGGGAATAGAATCTAAAAAGTTAATATGTGTATATCAGTTAGTATGTATAACTGATTCATTTTGCTGTACAACAGAAGCTAATACAGCATTAAACATCAACTATATTCCAATAAAAATTAATAAAAAAGAACAGTTGTACATCAAGAGTTATACAGCCATCAGTGACCAAAATGTCATATTTATTTCCTTTATGTCTAAAAGAAAATACCATCTAAAGAATATCTTATCTTAAAGGAATTTATGTGAATTGCTCGAACATAGTGGAAAGAAGGACCTAGGATTTTCATATTGGGTTCATAATATTGTGATGGATTTGAATAAATGAATGAACAAATATCATGGGTTTTTGTTCATTATTTTCTGTTGCTTTTGAAATATTTTATAACATTATAATTCTTATTGATTTGGGTTGTAGGAAAGAAGGACCAGGCAGCCATTGCACTCCAGCATGGGTTGCTACCTTATTCTACACTTTGGAAACCAACTACATGAGGGCCCTCTCTTGCCAGCTCAAGAGAAAGAAGAGGATACCAAAGTAAGGATGAAAATCAGAAGTTTGAAAGAAGGGCTTAGTTTACTTTTCTTCACTTCTTATAATCGCTGTTTACTGTGACTGCTTTAAACCTTTAATCATTCAAAGAACAGATAATTCCTTTCTTGCTCCTGGATACTTCTGCTGACAGTACAAAGGGTAATTCATAGCAAATGTTAATGTGCATTCAAAAGGATTATATGAAAAAATATTTTATCTCTATTTTCTTCTCAAAATGGGGCAAGGGAAGCGTAGTTGTAAATGTGATCGATTATGGCAGAATGATGGCAGGATTTATTAATAGTCTGAAGGACCCTCATCAAGTCAAGCTGCTGCTCAGAAGGAATATGGAAAATCCATTAGAATGTCAAAAGGCATCTATTGTAAAGGCAGTGTTTACAAGCACGTCTGAACAGGCAATTACATAACAAGTACTAGCTTGGATCCCCACTGCAAGAAGATTCAACACAATTTGACTTTCACAAGCTTCATGTTTGATATAAAGTTACTGGCATCCTAGCTATTGTGGAAATGATTAAGCAGGTAGAGATAATGCAGAAGCATTTAGTATATCACATTTTAGAAAAATACTGAAAATGTAAAATGCTAAAATAAATGAGGCAAGAAGTGGTACATTAATGGTTACAGAGATCTCCTTTTCTGAAAAATGTTCTTTACAATGGAGTAAATATTTTAAATATTTCCAGGTATAATTGCTCCTTGCCTGTCTTCTTACCTGTCATATACCTGCAGAATGTTGGGTTATAACTTTGTCATATGGTACTGGATTTATAATTAAGGTGAATTTCTTCTCAGTGGCTACAAAGAAACAAAGAGCATCATGACCAAATGAGCTTCTCAAAGTATAAGTAAGACCATCCATAATTTTTCTATGTTCATTTACTGTTGAAATCTTTCAAGTCAAATAAAGATCATATATTTTCAAAGCACCGTTGAAGAAGAAATGGTCTTCCTATTTCTTCACTGTCTTATTTTAGCTCAGTTTAGTTTTAAATCCTAAAAACTAAAGCCTGACAAATACTCAGAGCAATTATAAACAAATATCCTCTGATAAAGCAGTTGCACTTTTAAGTCCATATACAGAAGAGACCTCTCCACTTGTGCAAAAGGGAACATTTCTTAATTCAAGAGTGTTCATATCATCACTGCTTGTAATATCAAATCCCAAGTGCTCATAATTAGAAAGTGGGTGAATAAATTATATCTTCAGAATAAATTATATCTTCACTCAATGGAACATTGTCCATCAATTAAAACAAAGAAACTATAATGATATTTAGCAGCATGAATGAAAGTAAAAATTAATCAATCCCAAAGACTACATACAACATGAAAACTTTTTTTACAGAATTAAAAATAATTTTTAAAATATTTTCATGAATGCATATAGATATTATAAACTATACAAAAGAAAATTTAGTGAATAATTAAAAAGGATTTAGAATGATGCTAACTTCAAGTTAGCACAAGGCTGGGGGCAAGGTGCTCAGGCCTGTGCTCTTTGTATGGTGTCCCCACCTCCCTGACAACTCTATAAATTTTTCTTTCATTGGCTTTGATTCCTCCACACAATGAGTCCATGTGAAGATCCTCGGAGGTCTACTCTCAGGATTTCTTTTTGCTTTGTACATTCGCTCTTTCTAGGAGAAACATTTGTCACCATGGTTTCAGTGACTGTGATTTTGCTCTATGAGTCAGAGGACCTAATTGAAAACAGCTTCACATCAACTATCTTCAGCAGTAAAGGAATTTATTCATGTTAGAATGCTCACAAAATCAGAGAGACAGGCTGTAAAGCTAATCCCAGAAAGAGTACCCCCACTAGGAAGATGTGTTAGTGAAAACGCTAGTGCCACCTCTGAAGAATTGGATAGCTCTGTCTCTAAGATTCTCCCTACACAGCAAGCTCTTCACATTTCTCATGTATGTATCCAAGTCTGTCTAATTGTGTCTGCTCAGGGGAACTTAGATCTCACGTCTGTGGCTGTCCCCACTCAGACTGCAAAGAGTCAACAAATTTGAGGGTTTTTTGTTTTGTTTTGTTTTGTTTAGCTGGATAGGATTCAGAGTATGGAGATTATAGAAAATAAGGAGAGTGTTCTAAGGCGTTAGGTGACCAGAAATGGCAAAGTCAGTCCACGCTTACTGACCTGACATTAATATCCTTCTTTCAAAATTAATCTTCCAAATGCAACATGCCACCACTTGTCCCATTGCAACTACCCGTAAACAAATATATTGTCACCTTCTTGAGAAGGAAGAAAACATTTCATCAATCATAGTATCCATAGGACCAGTGAGTCTCATGACAGTTGGCCCACTGATTTATTACTTTTACTGAAAAATGAGTTTGCAAAAAGGCAGAACTGCTGTGTGAGAAATCTGAACAGTAAGCATGACATTCCATAAACTCTGTGAACGGTGGTGCTGGAGGAAGGAGAATGAGCTGGGAGGCAAAAATAAAATTCAAATTAAGCATTTATCCTACTAAGGACAAATTTCTATGTCATAGTGGTAGCAGCCCTGTGTAATTAAGTTACCACAAAAAACTGGATGAGTTTCTTTGGGGTATAGAACCTTAGTGGGGCTGAGGTTTGTTTCCTGCTGCAGATAAATCAGGTAATCAGCAGCTGTGGTGTCTGGAGCAGCCTTGTTGTGTGGAAATATATCGAAATGCACTGTCCTCGGCACCGTGGCCACTTTATCATGAGTGTACTGGGCAGATTCTAGGGTGCCTGTGAAGGGGTCAGACTTTAATCCACCAGGCAGGTCATTCTGTCCAGCTGATTACTGAGAGTCGGTTCCATGATGTGGACTTTTCAGAGAGTATTCACTAGGGATACATGTGAGAAATAAGTCCATAAATCTAACCCCAAATCTCCTTTTAACCAAAACTTCAAGTTTCTTCCATCAAACGTCAGGCCAACTAGTCAGATTATTGCTTATTACTCATGAGTCAGCACAGAGCCAACCTTTACCATCTCTCTGTCTCTAGACTGAGACTTCCTTTGTGGCTCAGCTGGTAAAGAATCTGCCTGCTATTCGGGTGACCTGGGTTCAAACCCTGGGTTGGGAAGATCCCCTGGAAAAGGAAAAGGTTACCCACTCCAGTGTCTGGCCTGGAGAATTCCATGAACTGCATAGTCCATGGAGTCGCAAAGAGTCAAACACGACAGAACAACTTTCACTTTCACTTTTTCTTTCTTTAGACTGAGCAGAACACGAAATATGTCACTTGAACTTCTATATTTGGAGAGGATATTTCTTTTCATCATGGCCACCTCTGAATGGGTTTAATGTCACAGCGGTCCCATTCTGTTTAGTACCAGCAAGGCCACGCCATGTGAACGAGGCTCAAATCATTTCCTTCTCAAACTATTCATTATAGCAGCAGTTCCCAAACTTTTTGGTAGCAGGGGCTGGTTTCATGGAAGACAATTTTTCCATTGGATTGGGACGGGGGTGTGGTTTCAGGGTGATTCTCATCAGGAGTGAGCAACTAGATCCCATTCATGCACAGTTCACAGTAGGGTTCACCAGTCTATGAGAATCTAACACCGCAGCTGATCTGACAGGAAGCGGAGCTCAGGCATTAATGCGAGTGATGGGGAGGGGCTGTAAATACAGATGAAGCTTCACTCAGGTGCCCACCACTCACCTCCAGCTGTGTGACCCAGTTACTAACAGGCTGGTACCAGTTTGTGGCCCAGGGGGTGGGGACCTATGTAGTAGGACCTCCTCATGAGTTATGAAAGTAAATTTATGGGGGAATGATAGGAGAAAATCAGTAGGGCACAGGAATTATGAAGTTAAAAATGTTCTTTCCTCAAGCAAAATCTGAATGGCCTCCTCTGATACCTCTCCTTGACAAAGCCTCAACTTTAGCCAAAAGGACTGCAGACTCCAAGCACACACATTTGTTTGTCTAATTATTTGTCTCCTACACACACACACACACACACACACACACACACACACACACACACACACAGAGTAAAAGACTTGAGCAGCACTAGCATAATTTGTAACAGCTCAGCACGCATCCCGAGGATGACCCTAACCTCTAGGATGAAAGAAAATTCCAGGCTGCCCAAAGAATATACTGTTTTTTCTAGCCAATACCACATCAGGTTGACCTTTGACCTTTTGTTCTTAGCATGCTTTCGTGCTCAGTCGTGTCTGACTCTTTACAACTCTGTGGACCGTAGCCTGCCAGGCTCCTCTGTCCATGGGATTCTCCAAGCAAGAATACTGGAGTGGGTTGTCATTTCCTTCTCCAGGGCATCCTCTCGACCTGGGGATCAAACCTGCATCTCTTATGACTTCTGCGTTGGTAGGCAGGTTCTTTACCCACTGAGCCACTGACTAGATGCCTTTCTTAGAGTATGTACTAAAAATTGTGTATACAATGATGAATCCTTCCCTTACTCCTTTGAGATAGACCGGTATCTCCTACAACTCAGGAATGTCTTCTCAAGGTCCTGAAAGTTCCCTCCTTTGAAGTCTAATCATCATTAGGAACGATGGTGCCACTGTCACCCAATCTCTGTGGTAGGAAAGAATCCTGACTTTAATAATTGCCGGCTAACAGACACAGCTGACTTAAGTGCATGTATATGACCAGACCTTTGTAATGTTTTCACTTCCCTGCTTTGCTCAAGCCTTCTTCAGGCCCCCATTGCACTCCCTCATTCTGCTCTTCTGCCTAGTCACATTTGTAAAACTTAAAGGTGAGTTTAGTTTCCCTTGAACCTCCTTCCCTACTGCAATAGTTATGCTGAACTATATGGTAAATTGCTTAAAAATGGTCTTTTTCACTTTATTGTCCAGTTTTGTTTATTTTTTGTCTTTTTGTGGCTAAACCTTTTTAAAATAATTGACATTTTTTTTTAGTTATGTGAAAAAATGCCACTGGTATTGTGATAGGGATTGCTCTCCAGCATGCAAGTCACTGTACCTTCAAGGTCAAACATTCGGAGGACTCAACTTCCTGGTGCAGGCCCCCATGCTGGGAAGCTCAGATCCCTCACTGCTTGTGATTATGTTACCATTTGTAGGTTATCTACACTGGGTAGTGTGTAGTTGTTTTTTGTCCAGTATTTTAGATTCTATTACAGTATAGGTCATTACAGAGGAATGACTGGAGTTCCCTGTGCTATATGGTAGGTTCTTATTATTTATCTATTTTATTTATTTATTGAAAAAGAACTTTTTATTTTATATTGGAGTATAGTTGATTAGCAATGTTGCGTTAGTTTCAGGTTACAGCAAAGTGATTTGATTTAGGTATACATAAATATGTATCTATTCTTTTTTGAATTATTTTTCTGATTTAGATTGTTACATAATATTGATCAGAATTCCTGTGCTGTATAGTAGGTCCTCATTGGTTGTCCATTTTTTAAATGTATTTATTGGAGTGTAATTGCTTACAATGTTGTGTTAGTTTCTGCTATACAACAAAGTGAATCATGTATGGATGTGAGAGTTGAACTGTGAAGAAAGTTGAGTGCTGAAAAATTTATGCTTTTGAACTGTGGTGTTGGAGAAGACTCTTGAGAGTCCCTTGGACTGCAAGGAGATCCAACCAGTACATCCTGAAGGAGATCAGTCTTGGGTTTTCATTGGAAGGACTGATGGTGAAGCTGAAACTCCAATACTTTGGCCACCTCATGCAAAGCGTTGACTCATTGGAAAAGACCCTGATGCTGGGAGGGGTTGGGAGCAGGAGGAGAAGGGGACGACAGAGGATGAGATGCCTGGATAGCATAACCAACTCGATGGACATGGGTTTGGGTGAACTCTGGGAATTGGTGATGGACAGGGAGGCCTGGCGAGCTGCGATTCATGGGATCGCAAAGAGTTGGACATGACTGAGCGACTAAACTGAACCCATCTTTTGTGGTTTCTTCTTTATATTAATACCTTCAGTTGTGGAAAATCTTTTCTGCTCTTGTCATTCTCATAGATAGTTGCTCTGTAAATAGTTGTAATTTTGGTATACTCATGGAAGGAGGTAAGGTCAGGAAATTCCTACTCTGCCATCTTGGCCAAACCTCAATTTCTAGATTCTTTTATTTTTGATTGACAAATTTGCTTATGCAACTTATTCATCTTTTGGGACCTGCTTGAGGTCAAACACGTATATGTGATTTCTAATTGATGGGCTACTGCTGGGCATAATCAATTATATAGCTTGGACTATTGCTGCTGCTGCTGCTGCTGCTGCTTCTAAGTCGCTTCAGTCATGTCCGACTCTGTGCGACCCCTTAGTCGGCAGCCCACCAGGCTCCGCCGTCCCTGGGATTCTCCAGGCAAGAATACCAGAGTGGGCTGCCATTTCCTTCTCCAAGCTTGGACTATTAGGTAAGTGAAAAAGGAGAGTGAAAAAGTTGGCTTAAAGCTCAACATTCAGAAAACTAAGGTCATGGCATCTGGTTCTATCACCTCGTGGGAAATAGATGGGGAGATAGTGGAAACAGTGTCAGACTTTATTTATTTGGGCTTCAAAATCAATGCAGATGGTGATTGCAGCCATGAAATTAAAAGATGCTTACTCCTTGGAAGGAAAGTTATGACCAAACTAGACAGCATATTAAAAAGCAGAGACATTACTTTGCCAACAAAGGTCCATCTGGTCAAGGCTATGGTTTTTCCAGTGGTCATGTATGGATGTGAGAGTTGGACTGTGAAGAAAACCGAGCGCCGAAAAATTGATGCTTTTGAACTGTGGTGTTGGAGAAGACTCTTGAGAGTCCCTTGGACTGCAAGGAGATCCATCCAGTCCACCCTAGAGGAGATCAGTCCTTGATATTCATTGGAAGGACTGATGCTGAAGCTGAAATTCCAGTACTTTGGCCACCTCATGCGAAGAGTTGACTCATTGGAAAAGACCCTGATGCTGGGAGGGGTTGGGAGCAGGAGGAGAAGGGGACGACAGAGGATGAGATGGCTGGATGGCATCACCAACTCGATGGACATGAGTTTGAGTCAACTCCAGGTGTTGGTTGTGGACAGGGAGGCCTGGCATGCTGCAATTCATGGAGTCGCAAAGAGTCGGACACGACTGAGTGACTGAACTGAACTGAACTGAACTGAATTAGGTAACCCCCAATTCATGAACCTAAGAGCAGGTCATTTGGTGCTCTGTTGCTAGCTATTCTGTACATACCATAATCTCTTTTCTATTAGAAGGCCAGAAATGGTTAATCATAAGGAAAGAGTTACTTGCAAAGAGGTCTAAAATTTTGCTTCAAAATCTTGGGCGCTTATACTATGATTCTCCTACTAATAGGCTTTATACAACATCTCTTTCTGCCACAGATACTTTGGGCAAATTGGATTAGTTCTCATTGGGCTCACCAGCAGGTTGCTTTCACTGGGTCTGGTCCAACTAAAAAGCCTTCTTTTGCTGCTGCTGTTGTTCAGTCGCCCAGTCGTGTCTGACTCTCTGCAACCCCATGGACTGCAGAACACCAGACCTCCCTGTCCCTCACCATCTCCCAAAGTTTGACCAAGTTCATGCCCATTGCATCGGTGATGCCATCCAGCCATCTCATCCTCTGACACCCTCTTCTACTTCTGCCCTCAATCTTTCCCAGCATCAGGGACTTTTCCAATGAGTCAGCTGTTAGAATCAGATGACCAAAATGCTGGAACTTCACCTTCAGCATCAGTCCTTTCAAAGAGTAATCAAGGTTAATTTCCCTCAAGACTGACTGGTTTGATCTCCTTGCTGTACAAGGGACTCTCAGGAGTCTTCTCCAGCACCATAGTTCGCAGGCATCAATTCTTTGGCCCTCTGCCTTTTTCACAGTCCAGCTCTCACATCCATTCATGACCACTGGAAAGACCATAACCTTGACTATAATGGACCTTTGTTGGCAAAGTAATGTCTCTGCTTTTCAACACACTGTCTAGGTTTGTCATAACTTTCCTGCCAAGAAGCAAGCATCTTCTGATTTCGTGGTTGCTGTAACCATCCATAGTGATGTTAGAGCCCAAGAAGATGAAATCTTTCACTACTTCCACTTTTCACCCCTCTATTTGCCATGAAGTAATGGGGCTGGATGCCATGATCTTAGTTTTTTCAGTATTTAGGTTTAAGCTGGCTCTTTCACTCTTTTCCTTCACCCTCATCAAGAGGCTCTTTAGTTCTTATTCGCTTTCTGCCATTAGAGTGATATCATCTGCATATCGGAGCTTGTTAATATTTCTCCTGCTTATCTTGATTCCAGCTTGTAACTCATCCAGCTGGGCATTTCTCATGATGTACTCAGCATACAGATTAAACAAATAGACATTCCTGTTGTACTCCTTCCAAATTCTTTTTCTCATGATGCTGTCAATAGAGTGAACTTGGTTGATACTCTCTAACATTATGAGAATATCAAGTTCCCCCCAGAATAAATTATGGTACAGAGGCATAGATGTAATGTAGTTCTGAGACAAGATAGTAAAGGCACACTTCTGTTTGCCCCAGGTGAAAGCAAGCTGTTTCTGTTGCTCTCTACCATGTTTATTGCTTCATTCCTGGTGCTATTCTCAGCCTGTTTTCTAATTTTCCACACAAAATAAGACTGAATTTAGAAAATCAGTTGAAATTAGAATTAACACCTAATTAAATGTAGGAAAGTTTCATGTCAACTACTCTTTTGGTGGAAATATAAATCCTTTAATTCCACCTGAGACATGATACCATTTTGGTTTTTAGATTTAAAGAAGATTTGGTTTTAGATTTAAAGAAGAAAAGATCCAGTAACTTCCATTTCGCCTGTCAGAGTAGAGTTTGCTCTATTAGTTATGAATCCAATCTGTGGCTCATGCCAGTTACTGACTGTAACTATTCCAACTCTCAGAAGGAACTACAGAAATAGCAACAGGATGTTTGCAAACCCACAGGGTCTACTTTGAAATATTTTCATGGAAAACCTCCCTTGTGATGGATTTTGTCCATAAATTGGAGCCTTAAACCCCAGTGTGATGGTATTTGGAGGTGGAGGCTTTGGGAGTGAATTATGTTCAGATGAGATCATGAGAGAGGACTGACTATACTAGTGTTTTGGTCTCGAACAGCCCAGCCTCCAGAACTGTGAGAACAGAATCTGTTGTTAAAGCCATTCAGTCAGTGGTATTTTGTTATAATAGACCATGAACTTCCCTAGTGGCTCAGACAGTGAAGAATCTGCCTGCAATATAGGAGACGAGAGTTTGATCCCTGGGTCCAGAAGATCCCCTGGAGAAGGAAATGGCAAGGCACTCCAGTATCCTTGCCAGGAGAATTCCATGGGCAGAGGAACCTGGCTGGCTATAGTCCACGGGGTTGCAAAGTTGGACACAACCAAGCGACTAACAGTTTCACTTTTAGACCAAGCTGCCTAAGATACCCGTAAGTCAGGTGACATCCAATAAGCCCTCTTTTTTAGTGAATTACAGAAGTGGCTCAGCCAATAGTATATGCTTGGAGTTGGTGTCCAAAACTCAACAAAATGGATATTTCTCTTTGTTTTGCATGGTTTGCCTCATAAATGGTGCAGATCCTTTAATGGGAGAGTAGCAATAGCCAAGGTTTGTGCTTGTGCTAAGTCACTTCAGTCGAATCTGATTCTGTGTGACCCTATGGACTGTATCCCACCAGGCTCCTCTGTCCATGTGATTATCCAGGCAAGAATACTGGAGGGGGTTGCCACGCCCTCCTCCAGGGGATCTTCCCAACTCAGGGACTGAACCCTCATCTCTTAGGTCTCCTGCATTGACTGGCATGTTCTTTACCACTAGTGCCACCTGAGAACCCCTGCTAAGGTTTATTGATTGCTTAATTTGTGCAAGACACTTTTCTAAGTGCTTTTCATTTATCAACTTATTTAATTGCTTGCTCCATTGAACTCAGGAGCTCATTTCAAAAGGCATGTCCCAAAGGACTTTGAAGACTACCAAAAACAACCACCACCCTACTTTTCAGTGACACTGGGTCTCTCCTTCCCAATGCATGTCTACCATTAGCTGCATTGCAGTCTTCGGGGTCCTCTCAGGAAACCAATTTGGGAGTTAGAGTCACCCATGATAAATTCACTCCAAAAATATCCATAGTTTATCAGATTGATCTTCTGCTTTAACTCACAGAATTTTATACTCTCTTTACTTCATTTAGCACAGGTTACCCTTATAAACAACCAAATGAGGAAGCAATTAAAATTCCTGATTGACTCTAGCTATAGACTACAGATGATAAGAAGTGACAAGAAGGTGCATATGGAAAATTGGCCCTGCTTGCAAGACTCTTATCTTAGGGGTCCTGAGGCCTAACAAGACTGGAAAAGAGGTCCTGTTTTGCCTGCAAGACTATCCATAAGGTCTGAGTGTTTAGGATTCTTCCAAATGCCTTCTTTATGACTCTGGTGTCCAACTCTTTTTCCATTCAATATGCTACTACTAAAGAATCTGACAAAAAGGTGAATTCGAGCTAATCTGATATTCAGCCACCCAGAGCATCAGGCCTGATGTTTTATCCTTAGCTATGTCAATTTTGCTGTTGCAAATAAATGCTTTTGACAGACACAGCGAGTCCCCAATTTTCTTTCTCTGCCTTGAGCCAAGAATTTAAAACTTTGATCTTATCATTTTCTTTCAAGCTCCACAATACAGCTAGAAGCAGTCAGTCTTCCTTATAATCCTTAATCCTCCCTACCTACTCATTCTTCATCAACAGCTATATGTTTTTCCAAAGTCTTGTCTTCCAGAGGCATTTCATTAGGGAAGAGAATGTAATTCTTTCACATTCTCTGCCATTAGCCACTGGAGTTCCTAGTTCCCTACTAATTAGATCTTCAATGCCTTAAAATCTAACCAAGTTAAATAACCCATTCACTGATTCCCATTTCCTTGAGGGCTTGTGGCCTTTCCTGGGATCAAATACCATATTGATCTGGTTTATACTT
The DNA here is from genome assembly GCF_963930625.1 of Muntiacus reevesi. NCBI lineage: Eukaryota > Metazoa > Chordata > Mammalia > Artiodactyla > Cervidae > Muntiacus > Muntiacus reevesi. Next base: position 16,643,695 of record NC_089267.1, read on the forward strand.
GCAAACATTATAAAATATTCTGATTTATGTAAGGAGAAAAATAATTTTTAAAGGGGTATCATAGAGCTCATGTAAATTACGGAACAGTCAGAGGGTCATATTCTGAAGCTACTCATCAAGAAGCGATGACCTACGTCCAAGGGGCTCCTCTGGAGGAGATACCATGGCCATGCCCCTGGGGACTGACTGCCCTCATGACTAGATACCTGCTGTTCCACTGCCTTCCTCCCCTCCTCACCCAGAAAGAACCAAAGTCTCTGTCCTCACATGTGCCAGAGTCTGTATTTCTCCTTTCACGGTCACCTGTTCACAATTCTAACTTTCTAAGGCAAATCTCAAGTGGGCGCGAAAGACTGGAGAAATCTAGTCTCATGCCTTCATGTAAAACTGCAAGAGAGCCTGGAATATAAACATTCTCTCCTCTGTCTTGGAAAGACAGATTAACATTGTGAGGAGTGACCAAAATTTAGGGAATATATTGGGGCACCACACATGATAAGCACTCACCACAAGGGCCATATGTTAAGATCAACTGAAACGATGTTATCCATTCTGTGGTGGATATTACTAGCACTTACATTAAAAAAAAATGTATGGATCGTTTCCTCTTCCTTAAAAATAATTGGAAACTGCAGCAGGGGTCATGTAATTTGCCTTGACTGATATAATGCAAACGGGAATGACAAGCGTCACTTGAGGTCAGGACATTGTTGAGCTGATGTGCCTGCTACATACTCTCTTGCCTTGCCGTGGTCAACGCTGAAGCCCCCAGTAAAGGTGGCAGCGTCAGAACCAAGTAAGACTTCAATCAGCCTGGGTGTCTGAGTAAATAATCTGAAAAAGCTCCCTTCTCAAACTCCAGTGGATGTGTATCAAAAGCAAGAAACAAAACTTGGTTTAATTTCCTGAAATTTTGCTGTGACACAATCCAGCTCATGCTGGCTGATAGAAGCCCAGACCTCTTTTCACTGCACCTTTTATACTATATGCACCTAACATCTTGCAAGTCATGACATGGGGCTGTCATATAACACTTCAAATCCAACATGTCCAAAATAGAATTCATGCACTCTTGCATAAATTCTTCTTCCTCCAGTGTTTCCTGCCTCAGTAAATCCTCTAACAACCACATGAAATGTGCGAAAGTCACTCAGTCGTGTCTGACTCTTTGGAGCCTTCCAGGCTCCTTTGTATTTGGAATTCTCCAGGCAAGAATGCTGGAGTGGGTAACCTTTCTCTTCTCCAGGGAATCTTCCCAACCCAGGGATCAAACCCAGGTCTCCTACATTGCAGGTGGATTTTTTTTACCATCTGAGCCACCAGGGAAGCCCCTAGCAACCATATATTTGCTGAATTTAAAAACTTAAGGATCTTTCCTGATCCTTCCTGTCTCCTATTACTCACATGCTATCAATGTCTGGGTGCTGTGGTTTTCACTTCCTCTATGTTTCTCTAGTCCTGGACCACTTCCAGTAGCCTAGTCCAAAAAGCCATCATCTCTTACATAAACAGCCTCATACATGGTACCCACATTGATCACTGCCTAACAACCCAGCTCCATGCTACTGCCAACATGTTCCTTTTGTTGATTTGTTTGGTTTTAAGTGTAGATTTAAAGTGAGTGTGAGTGTTAGTTGCTCAGTCGTGTCTGACTCTTTGCGACCCTATGGAGTGTAGCCCACCAGGCTCCTCTGTCCATGGAATTCTCCAGGCAAGAGTACTGGAGTGGATTGCAGTTCCCTTCTCCAGGGGATCTTTCTGAACCAGGGATTGAACCTGGGTCTCCTGTATTGCAGGCAGATTCTTTACCATCTGAGCCACCAGGAAAGCCCAGATTTAAAACCTCTTCACCGAAACCCATCCACGCCTTCTCATTTCTCTCAGTGTAAAGCCGAGATTCCTGACTGAGAACTTCAAGGTTCTGCCTCTGTCTTGTGACATCACTCACTCTCTCATGCCCTTGCACCCTCTACAAGCATACGTTTGTACTTAGTCACTCAGTCATGTCTGGCTCTTGCGACCCCATGGACTGTAGCCCATCAGGCTCCTCTGTCTATGGAATTCTCCAGGAAAGAATCCTGGAGTGGGTAGCCATTTCCTTCTCCAGGGGATCTTCCTGACCCAAGGATCGAACCCGAGTCTCTTGCATTGCAGAAGGATTCTTTACTGTCTGAGTCACCAAGGAAACCCTGTACCCTATACATCTCTGCTTAAACACTATCGTCTCAGGAAATAAGCCTTCATCCCTTGATCCTCCAGAGCAGTTATGTTCTTCTAAAGTAGTTTATACTTAATGTTCACTCACGCTCTCCTTTTGTTATACCTTATCTGGCATTTGTCTTCTCAAAATAGTCTTTACATTCCATGATGAAGAAATCATTGGCTTATTTGTTTTCTTCAACGTCTAACACAACAAGGCCATCAGTAGTACCATTTTGAATGAGAGTTTGTAGTAAATAAATGAATGAATAACACTTAGAAGATGCTTTATCTTCTTCCGGTTTTTTGTTGTTCTCCCTAAATATGTTCAGCTTTTATTTAGCTTTGTAGTTTTAAAAATTACTCTTTTGTTTGTTATTTGCCTCATGTTGTTTGCCCATCTGTTCTTTATTTTGTTTTATTTTTCTACTTAAATTCAGCTTGTTATTTGCATGGAATCATTTTACTTTAAATCTTCTAAATTGTTTGGAAACGCAGGGTTGGTTTAAGTCTCATACCTCATGCACAGAATGCGGACAATTTTTTTGGATTCAAGCATTCAGAGAAGCTATTAAATACCTTTCATATCAGGGGAGATAGAGAAAATTCTGATACTTTGATCTTTTCCTCCTCCAAATGAAAGAAAAACTATTTTACAATAAAAATATTCATAGTTTGATCCTTGTGAATGCCCTAACCCCTACATCCAGAAACCATTTTAGCAACTCACTCAAATATTAAAGCCTAGATTTGAAATAAGATCTATCTGAAAATCGTTTTTAGAATTTAATAGGACTGACAATATCTTATTAAATAAAGCCAGTTGTTTAAATATATTCCGGCTACATAATCTTTTTATAAAACAATTTAAGTAATGAGATAGGAAGAACAGATAAATTTTCACATAGATTAAATCAGGTGCAAATGTGTCTGAAGCATAATCCATTGGTGGGATGTAGGAGAGGGGTTTAAAAGCCCATTTAAAGAGTAATTTATGAGTCCTCCAGGATATTTGGTCTGCAATCAATAAATCATGAGCCAATGGGGTTTCTTAATGAGCATCGTGTCTCCCATAACTAGTAGCAATCTGGCAGGTCCTTCACCTGATTTTTTCAAGTGGCTCCAGGTCATTCACAGACCTCTCTTAGTTTCCAATGCAGTGTTTCTTTAGGGGTGCTTGGGAGCTGTCATAATGTGTTCCTCCGTACCGTTTAAAGGATTGAGAAAAGCTGCTATACAAATGCAAATTTAAGGGCATTAATGGATTTTCTCTTGAAGCTGCCTGGATATTGTTCAGTGAAATAAAGAAATACCAAGCAGCTCAGCAAACGGCAAGGGGGAGGACTTACAATGCGGTTGCAGTGGGTCTCCTGGAACATTTTTAAAGAGCACTTTGGTGTAATTAAAGTATGAGCTGCAGCAACTATTTTTTCTATATGAAGAGATTTTTAGACGACATACAACTTTTATGTGCAAATATGAGTCAGAAATTGCTTAGACCTTTATTGTGGACAAAACTGTGTATCTGGACTTCCCGGGTGGCAGAGTGGTAAAGAATCTGCCTGCCAATACAGGAGACACAAGAGACAGGAGTTTGATCCCTGGGTGGGGAAGATCCCCTGGAATAGGAAATGGTAACCCACTTCAGTATTCGTGCCTGGAAAATTCCATGGACAGAGGAGTCAGGCGGGCTACAGTCCACAAGGTCACAAAGAGTCAGACATGACTGAGCACACACTTGTACAAACTAAGTGTCTACCATCATGAGTGGGTCAAAGATTCTTTTGAGGATTTTATTTCAAATAGAGAGGTTTGCAGCCTGGCCAGTTCCAAGGTAGTGTAATTATAATCTGAAACCTTGGAAAATCTCTCTTGTGATGAAATGTAATGGAAATTTCAAACCTAATCCATGCATCTGTTTTGCTTATCATGGTTCACAATCTGGGAGGATCCACTTCATGTTTTTTCTTCTGGGAGTTCTCAGATGTGTGTCACTATGCCCAGGAGACACTCTTTTGGAGACAGATATATACCTCAGTGTCTATATTTACCATGTGTCTCTGAATCTCTGATCCCTTGCTCTGGTTCTTTGCTGATCCTTGAGAGACTGCTCCTGCCAAGGCTAGCCAATTCCTCAAGGGAGGGAAGTACTGGGCTGAGTGCACAGCCTTCATATGTAAACCAACTGATCCAGAGCCCACATCCCAACACTTCATTTCGGGCTCTCCCAGGCCTCTCACATTCTGGGTACCATCCACCTACCCTAATCACTCCAGGGCCAGGTGCCAGCTAAGTAGGAATAGTCCCTGGACCCCAGAGGCTGCTGAAATGATCCAAATCAGCCAAGCCTGAGCATGCTTCTTCTGCTCGCCCATTCTGTCCTTGGGAAACCACAGGAAAGGCTATTGTCCTTGTGTTTTCCTTTCCCTTAGCGTCCTATCCAACCCCATTTCTTCCCCACTTGTCTCCCCTGTGATGGCATGCCTCTCTCCTCTGTGACTTTAATTATCGTTATTTTCAAGGGCAAACATCCTCTGATCTGCTGGCTTCCTTTTTAACAACAAGCCCTACATTTATCCCAGGTTGCAGTGTTCCCAAGGATACTAATGGTCATTCGTTTGGTCCGAGTAGGTATTTCCTTTCTAGGTGGTTTGAAAGGTGTCAACCAGTTTCCTAAACCAAAACTACCTGTGCTCAACCTCCTCAAATATATACTAGTCATTTTAACTGTGACATTGTTTGAGGATGGTAATAATCCTTCCTTAGCCAAATCTCATGAGAAAATTATCTCAACCCTTAGGCACCTAGCAAAACACAAGAGATAAAGAATAGGTTGTAGTGTGTACATTTCCATAAGTGTGAGGAAGATGGAGGTATTCTGGATGCAAGCCCTGGGCAGCCAGGAGGCTACCTGGAAAAGGGGTGAGCATGAAAAAAGAGGGCACAGGAGCTCCAGGGAAACTTTGACAGTTTCACAATTGTAAATAAAGGCCCTACCTTGGCATTGCATTATCTCCAGACATGTTTTCATTCACAATTGGATATTTTTCTAAAATCATTCTTCTTTCATAACACAACCATCTGTTTTCCTTAGAAGAGATCATGTACAATTAGTACATTTTAATTCGCTAATCAGTGATGTGTCTTGCCCACACTCAAAGGCAAAACATGTAAAGTAAACAAATGTATGAAGTGAAACTTGCCAGGTTCAGCTTTCAGGAGAGGAAGCTCAGGCTAGGTTAAAGGCTTTGGTGATTTGAAAGGGCAAGCAACTAAGTGTCCAAACAACTAAAGTTAAAGGAGTTCTGGAACTCAGGAGCCCATGAAAAGCCTCCTCTCTGCTCAGTCCATTTCCCATCTCTGGTGAAGAAGTGGCTTGATCAGCATCCCATGAGCACCTCCTATTCTAAGTCCTGCCTCACCCACCTACACCTGATCCTCAATGAAAAAGCCAGAGTAATCTTGCAAGTCAAGTAATGTCATTCTGTTCAAAATCCTCTGGTGACCCAGATAGACTCTAATAAGTGTCAGAATCCTTGCATCCCCTACAAGATGCTCTACTTTTTGAAAACCCATTGTCTGTCTGATCTGTTTCCTTTCCTTCTTCTCGCTACTTCCTCTGCTGCAGCCACTCAGCCCTCCTTATTGTTCTACAACATTCCAGCCATACCCTCACCTCAGGTCTCCTCTAACTTGCTGCTTTCCATAACTGGAGAAGTCTCTCTCTAAATAACCATCCATATCAAGGCAGCTGAAAATGGCTAGAGACAAGCATTCCACCTCACATTCTTTTTTTTTTTCTTTTGGCCACTCAGGCTTCTCTCTAGTTTCAATGTGCAGGCTCAGCTGCTCCACAATGTGGGCAGAGGGGCCTGGCAGGCTACAATTCAGGGGGTGGCAAAGAGTTGGACATTACTGAGCGACAAAGTACAGCACAGCACATGTGGGATCTTAGTTCCCAGACTAGGGATCGAACCCACGCCCCCTGCATTGGAAGGAGGATTCTTAACCACTGGACCACCAGGGAAGTCCTTAACCTCACTTTCTTGTGGTCTATTCATAAGTGAGTGCCATCTTCTCTCTGAGGCTGCTCAGACCACGTTATATTAACTTGCAGGCTTCTGCTTGACAACATCACTAACTTTCTTCCATGCTTTAATATTCTAAATATTTATCAACTTCTCAAACACCACATATGTTATTATTTTTTTTAATTCCTACATCCACTAGGATATAAAACACTAGGGGTTTTGTCTTTTGGTTCATTGTCTTGCACCCTAAATAAAGCACAACAAACAGCGCCTAACTTACATAGACCTCAGAAATAAGTGTTAACTGAATAAGTGAAAGATACTTAGATGTGTTAGATATTAGAGATATAGTTAATCACGAATAGCTATTCCCACCCTTGAGGAACTCCAAGTATGGGTGGGTGGCAGAAGAAATATCAATAACACACACTTATAAATCTCAGTCCTTAGAAAAAGTTGGGTGACTTGTACCAAAGTGGTGCTGAAGAATCTTAGAGCTCCAGGGGTTGAAAACAAAACACCCCACTTAGAGGAGATGGCCTCTCTCCTGGTCACTGAAGGACGCCCGTGACATGAAGCCACTATGAACATGATGGCTAGCCATTCGGACCGGTCAGAAACAGGCCCCTTTTAAATACTTCCAGCAATGGATAATTCAGATGGATAAATGAAAATGGTTGTTCCTTTTACAAAAGTGCTGTAGAGATGTGCTAACTAGTGCTCCTGATTCATTTAAAATATTTAGATTTGAAATAAAAAATTTAGAACTTCTCTAGTTATTACCTACTGAGCTCCTAATCATGTGTCAGGCACTGTGCTTGGAGCTAGGAGGGAAGGAAAGATAAAGAGGATGTAATTTCAAGCCTGCAGGAACAGAGAGTACACCTGTCTGTTCATGGATAATTTTAATAAAAGAATGGCAAAAGGCTCATTCCTTAAAAACGACTAGTGACCATAAACTCATTAAAGTTGAATGCAAATTCTTCATGGAAATATTTGTCACCAATAAGAAGTTTAGAGGAAAGGACAGATTGTTTTAAAGCAAAGCATTATCTGGAGTTAAAATTTCTCTTGGTTTTCTCTGAAGCTTAACCTCAGAGAAACTCCACTCTTCTAAATCACTTCTCTAACTGTAATGACCACCATGTTGGTATCTTCTACATATACAATTTCCCCCAAGCACACCATGCCTTGGGTTAATTGAACTCATCACATCATTGCTTTGTACACATATATCTTTCCTAAAATGTCCTTTCTTTCCTTCCCCCTCAATCAAATTCCTGCTCATCTTTTATATCTTATTCACATATTATTTCAGTGAATTACTCCCTGAATTCTCTAGCTTGCCACTCACGCCACCTACCCATCTGTGCTTCCGTAATTTGTGAAGTCATTTACCTAGTATTAGTTCAGTGCTTCTTCTATTTCAGGCCTATTTCTAAAAGCTAAGAATATAAACACAAACAAAACAGAAAGAAAATTCCTTCCTGCATGACACTTAAAATCTGGAACATGGATTATGCCATAAAGAAACATGCTGTCAAGAGGTGATAAATGATATTTAAAATAAAGTGGTACAATATCATTAGAATCCTTCCCTGATTTTTATACAGAAAGGACTTGGGTAGTCAATGAAGGATGTCGAGGAGATGGCATTTGAGCAGATTCTTGAAGGCATAGTTTGCATGCAGAAACACGTGCAAAGGCCCTGTGGTGGAAACATGTTTGGGAGCTCTAAAAAGAGCAAGTAGGTCAGTGTGTTCTAAGCACCATGATGGTGGGGGAGGGAGTCAGAGAGATAGTTGAGCCAAGTCATGTGTGACCTCACTAAGGGCTTCAGAATTTAAGTGTGACAAGAGGCCAAAGAAAGTTCCTGAACATGAGAATTACACCACCTTATCTTTCTTTGCTAGATTAATGTGGCTGTTACATAGAGAAGAGTCTGGAGGGGCCAGAAGAGTCTGGAGTCTGTGGAAGTAGCAAGTTCATAGGGAGATCATTCCTGCTGAGAACAGCGTCACTTATTTTGTATTCAGTTGCTTATCTTTTTTCTTTTTTTTTTTTTTTTACTGTAAAGTGTTTAAAGGCAGACCCTGATTTATTCATTTTTTATTGTCAGAATCCAGCAAATGCCTCACATTTACTAGATGTTTAATAAATGCTTACAGAAGGAAGGAAGGAGAGAGGGAAGGATTGAGTAAATAAATAAAGAATATGATGATTCTGGAATCTAGTTAAAAGAAACTCAGATGGGAAAGCACTCCTCTTTCCAAACAACAATACAAAAGGAAAAAGCTTCCTTCTTTTTTTAGTGAAAGGAACAAATTTGTTTTTTTATTAGGAGATTGAAAACACCGAGTCTACTTGTGTTCCAACACCAGAAATAAATGTGCAGTCATAAAGGAGGCTTCATTCTGTAAAAACTGACCAATTGTTTTTAAGGGTTACAGGAAACAGGAGGAAAGAATGGTTCACATTGATTGGAAGTGGGCACTGTATCTAAACAAGAGAAAAATAATTCTTCTTTCTCTCTTAGTGGGTGGCACTGTGCTCTTCTGGGCTTATAGAAAGTCAAGGCCATTGAACAGATGGTCCGTTATTGGGGTAGAGGAAAACAAGATAAATCTCTCATCCGAAATTAGTTTAATTTGGGAAGAAAATTTTCACTTTCACAGATGTACTTGAAGTTGGCACAAAAATGAGAACATGTTGAATTTAAATCAATTTCTCTGATTCCTTATGTTTTCTGTTAACTATCAGTTAAATGCTTTTCTGCTATATTTGGTGAAATAACAGTAAAGAATAAACTTTAGTTCTAAATACAATGATTAATCATCCAAGAAGCATTTGTAGTAAGATTGTGTTTGGGAGTTCATTTAACAACCATGGTTGAGGCCCTGCCACGAGAAATTTAACATTCGAATAATCAGTTTCACTTATAAACCAATGCCTTGGACTGGAAAATCAGGAAAAATGCGCAGTGTCACTGTGTCTGAGTCGCTTGACTATATTGTAAATTCAAAAACAATCAAAGCATGTGATTCACCTTGTCTAGGAAGATGAGTAATCGTAGATGGTTATGTCTCTGAGAATTTGGTATACAAACATCCATATTCAGACATAAGCTTACAGGACACACTCAGTGGTGCCTGAGCATGTGATAGACATTAAAAAAAAAAAAATCCACTTGGAATATCCTTAATTGCAGGCACCCTACCTCACAGTCTTATTTTTATAGAATCTGTTTTAATCTTTAGGTATTTGCTGGTAAATGACAATTCTATTTTGAGTGGCTTAGGTGGACACATTGGAAGACTCCTTAATTACTCTTTATCTCACATGTTTTAATCACTCAGTCATGTCCGACTCTTTGCAACCCTGTGGACTGTAGCCTGCCAGACTCCTCTGTCCATAGAATTCTCCAGACAAGAGTACTGGAGTGGGTAGCAATCCCCTTATTCAGGGGATCTTCCCACCCCAGGGGTCAAACCCAGGTCTCCTGCCTTGCTGGGCAGATTCTCTACTGTCTGAGCCACCTGGGAAGCCTGTACTCTGCATCTAATTCGTCAATAAATCCTATCAGCTCCATCTTTAAAACCCATCCAGAATCCTACTTCTCACCCCTCTGTTGCCATCATTATCTCTTCTGGATTATTGCAGTTTTCTAGCTTGTTTCCCTGCTTCTGACTTCAGCAGCTGCAGGGAGGTGGTTACAAGGACATCTCTCCTCTCCTGAATCCCCACAATGGCATTGCATCAGGGTAAAAGAAAAAGTCAGTAGAATATAAGGCTCTATGTGATCTGTGTCTCTGAGACTCCTTTATCTTTCTAGCCTCGTCTCCTGTGACTTTTCCCTTTGTTCACTCTGCATCAGCAATACCAGCCTCTTTGATGTCTCTGGCACCAACCAAATGTACTCTTGCCTCAGGGCCTTTGCACATGCTATTCTCAGTTTCTGGTTTGCTTGTTTCCAGGTAGCTTGTTGCTTTAGTTCTATGAGCATTTATTGAAATGTCATCCTCCAAGTGAGAGCCCCCCTCTAAAATTATAGTACCACGTCACACGTCCCTACCTCCCTTCTCTGCTATATTTTACATCTTGGTATTCAGTCCAATGTAATAGACTTTATCTTTTATATACATATATTTTTATATACATACATACTATAATAGATGCTCCAAGAGGGCAGGGATTTATCTATATTTGCTATTCTATCCCATAGATACTAGAATATTGCCTGGCACACACTAATCATGTAAATATATTTTTTAATTAATTGATTAATTTGTAATTTTGAATTCTCCATATCCAAATGCATTCTGTATACAAATAGTAATCTATGAGGCTTAACTTGGGGCTTTGCCTAGATAGAGCATTTGTGAAAATCTTTGGTGCTTTTGCTTCAGTCATAAAGTGAAAGTAATGAAAAAAATTCAGAAATATGAAAAATGAGAAATTTAGCATAAGGAGAAGGGAACATAATATGTGGACCAAGAGGCTGGTTGGTACTCCATGACCCTTTGCTGTAACCGAGGTAAACCATGGGAACTAGAAGGGAACACCCAGTGAAAGTAGCAACCAGGTCATCATCCATCAGTTCTACTTCTTGTAGATGTTAGAACTGACTCAAACAGTTATTTTCCTAGTGGTCCAATGGTTAAGAATCTGCTTTGCAATGCAGGGGACATGAGTTTAATCCCTGGTCAGGGAACTAAGATCCCACATGCCGTGGGGCAACTAAGCACGTGTGTTCCAGAACCTATGAGCCACAACTAGAATTTGTGCACAGCAGCAAAAAATCCTGCATAATGCATTGAAGATTCTACTAAGACTCAATGCAGCCAAATAAATAAATATTAAAAGAAAAAACAATGGACTCAAACAGAGTCAGTTTCTTCACTTGCAATGAAGGAGCTCCTAACTAGCTGATTACCTGAAGCCTTTCCTCAGCTCTACTGCTATGATTGCTTTACTTAATAAAGAAATTCTTAAAAAAAATTCACTTTGCTGAAAAAAGCTCATATAGTCAAAGCTATGGTTTTTCTAGTAGTACAGATTGAACATTGGGCCATAATGAAGCCTAAGTGCCAAAGAACTGATGCTTTTGAATTGTGGTGCTCTTGAGAACCCCTTGGACAGCAAGGAGATCAAACCAGTCAGTCCTAAAGGAAATCAACCTTAAATATCCATTGGAAAGACTGATGCTGAAGCTGAAGCTCCAATACTTTGGTCACCTGATGGGAAGAGCCTACTCATTGGAAAAGACCCTGATGCTGGGAAAGATTGAAGGCAGGAGAAGAAGGAGACAACAGTGGATGAGACGGTTAGATGGCATCACTGACTCTATGGACATGAGTTTGAGCAAACTCCGGGAGATGGTAAAGGACAGGGAAGCCTGGCCTGCTGCAGTCCATGGGGTCAAAAAGAGTTGACCTAGTGACTGAGCAATAAAAACAAAACAAAACAAAAGATACCTACAGCATGAGAAATTTTCACTATCAGAAGGAAATTTATGGGAAGATTACTGGATATTTGATTAAATATTTTAAATATCAAAGAAGCAACTCTTAAGAAAGGATGAAAAAAAATGAAAAAAAGAAAGAAAAGATGAAACTGGATCCAGGGCTTGCAGCATCCGTGTTTGAGGGTCTTTCCCTAGAGTATCATCATTCACGTGATTCAGCATGCAAGCCCCAGGTTCTGTGCCTTGATTCACATTCCTGAGTAAGTATGACTGACCATGTGTGAGTGAGGGACAATTGATGCTTCCAGAGAACCAGGGCAGTGTGGACCCAGCATTAGGATCGGAAAACTGGTGACAGTGAAAAGGTCAAGAACAGCTCCTCCAGAGCATCTACGAAAACTTTCAATTCTGAGACACCTAACATAGTAGATTTGACATTAACACCAGTTTGGCATCACACAGTGGAGAGCATTCTAGGTAGATGATACTTTCTTGGCTCTTTAATCACCAACATTAAAGTCAATATTTCTTTCTTTTTTTTTTTAAAGTGGCAGGTCCCTGACATGATAATTAATTTTAGATGATCCTCAAAATAGTATCTGTTCAGTCAACATTGATCACAGTAACTTTTATAACTTAATTTTATGGATCATACAAATTGATTTATATGCTTTCCCTCATGAAACTTAGACCCTGCAATAAATAGAATCCTCGTCCAGTTCAATCTGCCTCAAAGGTCCCAGTGTGCGTGTGTGTGTTAGTCCCTCAGTCGTGTCAAGCTCTTTGTGACTGGTGGACTGTATCCCACCAGGCTCCTCTCTCCACAGGATTCTCCAGGCAAGAATACTGGAGTGAGTTGCCTTGTCTTATTCCAGGGGATCTTCCTGACTCAGGGATCAAACCCAGGTCTACCTGCAATGCAGGTAGATTTTTTACTGTCAGAGCCAACAGGGAAGCCCCAAAGGGCCCAACATAGATAAAATTTCCTTGACAGATGTAGATGTGGATGAATTTAAATATTTTTTCTTATGTGATCATTAATGTCTCTTTGTGACTAGCTATTTCTAAATTCAGTTCAGTTCAGTTCAGTCACTCAGTTGTGTCCAACTCTTTGTGACCCCATGAACCGCAGCACGCCAGGCCTCCCTATCCATCACCAACTCCCGGAGTTGACTCAAACTCATGCCCATCGAGTCGGTGATGCCATCCAGCCATCTCATCCTCTGTCGTCCCCTCCTCCTCCTGCCCCCAATCCCTCCCAGCATCAGGGTCTTTTCCAATGTGCCAACTCTTCGCATGAGGTGGCCAAAGTACTGTAGTTTCAGCTTCAGCATCAGTTCTTCAAATGAACACCCAGGACTGATCTCCTTTAGGATGGACTGGTTGGATCTCCTTGCAGTTCAATGGTCTCTCAAGAGTCTTCTCCAACACCACAGTTCAAAAGCATCAATTTTTCGGCACTCAGCTTTCTTCACAGTTCAACTCTCATGTCCACACATGACCACTGGAAAAACCATAGCCTTGACTAGATGGACCTTTGTTGGCAAAGTAATGTCTCTGCTTTTTAATATGCTATCTAGGTTGGTCACAACTTTCCTTCCAAGGAGTAAGTGTCTCTTAATTTCATGGCTGCAGTCACCATCTGTAGTGATTTTGGAGCCCAAAAAATAAAGTCTGACACTGTTTCCATTGTCTCCCCATCTATTTCCCATGAGGTGATGGGACCAGATGCCATGACCTTAGTTTTCTGAATGTTGAGCTTTAAGCCAACTTTTTCACTCTCCTCTTTCACTTTCATCAAGAGGCTTCTTAGTTCCTCTTCACTCTGCCATAAGAGTGGTGTCATCTGCATATCTGAGGTTACTGATATTTCTCCTGGCAATCTTGATTCCAGCTTGTGCTTCCTCCAGCCCAGTGTTTCTCATGATATACTCTGCATATAAGTTAAATAAACAGGGTGACAATATACAGCCTTGACATACTCCTTTTCCTATTTGGAACCAGTCATTGTTCCATGTCCAGTTCTAACTGTTGCTTCCTGACCTGCATACAGGTTTCTCAAGAGGCAGGTCAGGTGGTCTGGTATTCCCATCTCTAGAATTTTCCACAGTTTGTTGTGATCCACACAGTCTAAGGCTTTGGCATAGTCAATAAAGCAGAAATAGATGTTTTTCTGGAACTCTCTAGCTTTTTCGATGATCCAGCCGATATTGGCAATTTGATCTCTGGTTCCTCTGCCTTTTCTAATGCCAGCTTGAACATCTGGAAGTTCACAGTTCATGTATTGCTGAAGCCTGGCTTGGAGAATTTTGAGCATTACTTTGCTAGCGTATGAGATGAATGCAATTGTGCAGTAGTTTGAGCATTCTTTTGGATTGCCTTTCTTAGGGATCGGAATGAAAACTGACATTTTACAGTCCTGTGGCCACTGCTGAGTTTTCCAAATTTGCTGGCATATTGAGTGCAACACTTTCACAGCATCATCTTTCAGGATTTGAAATAGCTCAACTGGAATTCCATCACATCCACTAGCTTTGTTCATAGTGATGCTTTCTAAGGCCCACCTGACTTCACATTCCAGGATGTCTGGCTCTAGGTGAGTGATCATACCACTGTGATTATCTGGGTCGTGAAGATCTTTTTTGTACAGTTCTTCTGTGTATTCTTGCCACCTCTTCTTAATATCTTCTGCTTCTGTTAGGTCCATACAATTTCGATCTTTTATCGAACCACATCTTTGTCTGAAATTTTCCCTTGATATCTCTAATTTTCTTGAAGAGATCTCTAGTCTTTCCCATTCTTTTGTTTTCCTCTATTTCTTTGCATTGATCGCTGAGGAAGGCTTTCTTATCTCTCCTGGCTATTCTTTGGAACTCTGCATTCAAATGGGAATATCTTTCCTTTCCTCCTTTGCTTTTTGTTTCTCTTCTTTTCACAGCTATTTGTAAGGCCTTCCCAGACAACCATTTTGCCTTTTTGCATTTCTTTACCGTGGGGATGGTCTTCATCCCTGTCTCCTGTACAATGTCACGAACCTCCATCCATAGTTCATCAGGCTCTCTGTCTATCAGATCTAATCCGTTAAATCTATTTCTCACTTCCACTGTATAGTCATAAGGGATTTGATTTAGGTCATACCTGAATGGTCTAGAGGTTTCCCCCACTTTCTTCAGTTTAAGTCTGAATTTGGCAATAAGGAGTTCATGATCTGAGCCACAGTCAGCTCCTGGTCTAAAATTAACTGTGAAAAAATTTACTGTGATTCTTCAATCCACTTTGTCTTACCATTATTGTTTATTTATTATTTCAAGTGTGTAGTATGTATACTCATAGGCAGGAATGTTTATTTTGTCTCTCACCTAAAACCTAGCATCAGCAAGTATAGTAAGTTTTCATTGCTATTTTTTTGACATCTTAAAATAGCATCCACTTTTTATTTTAGGATAAGTCTCCTTACCCATTTACAGTACAGAGTTTGTCCAGCTTACATAGTGCTATGCTGGCTTTGGAGTGGATTTTGAATTCCCAAAAGAGATATATGTCCTTGCCAATCTTCTGCCAAATTAATTTGTAAATAAGAGCCAAAAATTCAATCAAGTTTATATTGAGAAGATTTCTATTCTGATTCCCCTGAACCAGAATTTTTGGTGTCTCTGAAGACTGAGTGTGTATTCTGGTTTCTAAGTTTCTTCTAGTGGTATTTTTTCCCTCAGATAACATTGGTAGAAATTAAATGGTTCATTGCTTTGGGAAAATTTTTACTTTTTGCTCAATAGTTGAAACTTAAGGTACTTTTTTCCTCTTGCTTTTACTTCCATTTGACAAGCTTCAGGCAGAATTTAAAGCAGGAATCCAATATACCTAAACGTTGCTGTAATAAGATAGAAATGGGCTTCTCACAAAATCTTTCCTTGAGACTTATTGCTTAACAGTGTCTTCTATTATCCTCCCAAATTCTATGTAATGTATAAGTAGTCTCTTCTCAACAGAAAGCTTCAAAATACTAGGGAAATCTCTAACATAAGTTTTTGGGAAAAATTGAATTATATCAGATTGTAAGCTGGACACCAATCATTGGTGTTCAATAGGCAATAACTATTTCAAAAATAGAAACTATGAATACACTTTAAGAATATTTTGACCAGGGAATAATGGATAAAAGCTGGTAATAAATTTTACCACTAAAAGTAAAGCTTATTCTTTTCCCTAAACTTTTGTCTTTTGCCTTTCAAGAGATTTAAAGTTGCGAGAATTCCTCATGAGAATTACAAAAATAATGAAAAGGGTAGAAAGCCTTCTAAGAAGTAAAGTAAAGCCTCTACGTTGATAGAGTTCAGGCAAGCCTGAGGGGTGGGTTTATTTTCAAACATTTGTAGAACTGTCCTAGGATACCAATGACCAGATGTCCTTCATTGCCACAAAGGACAAGTCAAAAGACAATGGGATAAAATTCCAGTATAAACATGGGAAGATATTACTAAGTATGTAAGGCAGTAGTTTACAAACTTAGGTGTATATTGGTTCACCTGGGAGCTTTAAAAAATTACCAATGCCTCAAAAAAATTGTCAGCCTAAGGATATTAAAAAGCAGAGACATTACTTTGCCAACAAAGGTCCATCTAGTCAAGGCTATGGTTTTTCCAGTGGTCATGTATGGATGTGAGAGTTGAACTGTGAAGAAAGCTGAGTGCTGAAGAATTGATGCTTTTGAACTGTGATGTTGGAGAAGACTCTTGAGAGTCCGTTGGACTGCAAGGAGATCCAACCAGTCCATCCTAAAGGAGATCAGTCCTGGGTGTTCATTGGAAGGACTGATGTTGAAGCTGAAACTGCAATACTTTGGCCACCTGGTATGAAGAATTGACTCATTTGTAAAGACCCTGATGCTGGGAGGGATTGGGGGCCGGAGGGGAAGGGAACGACAGAGTGTGAGATGGTTGGATGGCATCACTGACTCAATGGACATGGGTTTGGGTGAACTCCGGGAGTTGGTGATGGACAGGGAGGCCTGAGGTCCTGCGGTTCATGGGGTCGCAGAGTCGGACACAAATGAGCGACTGAAATGAACTGAACTGAAGCATTGGTATTTTTAAAGAGTTTCTCAGGATATGATAATATATATTAAGTTTGAGAGCACCAGTGTCAGGCAAGAAGGTTCTATGAAATGATGTCACTGGAGCATATTAATAGCTGAGTAAACAAGTTAGAGACAAAGTAAACATGCCTGTCATCCTCTGAAGATGCTTGCTTCCAAGTCACAACCCTATTAGAAGCTCTCTCATTTTTTCCATATCTGTGATTTCAGAAGGAATACAAGTGCCATTTAGGGATCCAGAATTTAGATGTGGAGTTGTGGTAGTGTTCCCCACTTCCTGAAAGGGATTGCTCATTACAAACAAAACACAGCCTCCTAAAACTACCAGATGTAGAATAATCTGTAGGTCACCAAATAGCTCTGACTATGCCACCCTGAGACTTACATGCTCCATAAAGCTGCATTATTTTTTACTATAATGCCAGTGCCACCTGTTTGGGCCCAGAAGAGCACTGCCCTGATCCCATTTCTAGCACTCTGGCTTAAATCCATGTCCTTTCTCTTCAGAAGCAATCTGGAACTCTCAGAAGGAATAACAGTAAGTAAGGGATGGGCCAAAGAATATAATACCAGACATGTTGACAAAATTCAAAATTCTATGCCCACATTCAGATTATCGGCCAAACTTGTTCCAATCTACTCACTGCCTTGAGACAATTATGCTCCAATCCTCCAATCCAGGCACAGGTTGTAAATTCCTTGCTGATTTCTTTCATTTTGCCTCTACTCTACCTACCCCCTACATGGTACCTGCACAGTCTTGGCACATAAGATCTCTTTCTACTCTCCTTACTGTCTTCCTAGTTAAATCCCAGATGAGAAGATTCTGTGCTTTAGTTATAGGAGAAGAAAGAACAGAAGAAGGGAAGAGGAGGAGAGAGGATAAATGGATAAAGGGAAGGAGATGGAGAAGGAGAAGCAAAAGAAAACAGAAGGAAAATAGGAGGAGGAAGAAGAAGGGGAGTAGGAGAAGGAAGAAATGGAGGAGTAAGGAGAGAAGAAGGAAGACTAGAATGAAGAGAAAGGGGAGGGGGGAGGGAAAAGAGAAACCTAATTTTTTTTTAATCAATGCTATGCATCAGATGCTTTATTTCAGTATGTTTATATAGTATTGTGACTTTCAAAATAACATTGAGTATTGAGTATGATTTCCCAGACAATGAGATACAGCTTGCAGAGATGA